>NW_005370297.1:155301-197404 GCF_000412655.1 Myotis brandtii | reverse complement strand
GGGGGAAGGGGGGAGGAGGAGGGCATACAAGGTTTGTTTTGAGACTCAGTAGCTCAGACCAGTCAGTACTACAGGAAGAGCTTTAGTTGCATTGGTGAATCAAACATTACCAGATATCATATTTTGTCTTTATTATTATACTTGGCTGACATCAGTCTCCTTAAAAGGGAAACAAGGGCCCAAATCTCCAGTTCCCACAGCAGAAGGATTTCCTGGGTGCCCCCTTCAAAGAGTGTATCAAACTTGGTCATTGCCACAGACCTCTCAAATGTACTGATTCAACACTCATACAAATAGAAAGCCTTCAGTTCACCCTATGATTTTGCTCCATTTAAGTCAATTCTCCATGGTCCTCTGCTGGAGTGAATCTTCCTAATGACTTACACTTATGGCAATAAATGGAAACACGGGCAATAAAGAAAGCTCAAGGATGTTTTATGGCTTTGGCTATTTTAAAATGACTTTCCCATAGAAAGTTGGGTCCTACAAGGTAAGCTAAGAGTCTCCCACAACCTTTTAAGAGGCTCTGCTCAACCTGCCTGCTACAGACCCTCAGCATAGCTCTTTAGCAGGAAGCTGTGACCTATTTGAGAACTTATTTATTGAAACCACATACAGTAAAACTGAACCTGCATTAAACTGTTTTGGAATCAAGTCATCATCATCATCAGAAATAATTAACTGATTGCTGGAGAGAATTTGCTTGGAGAGAATTATGCAGACACATGATGCTTACCCTTTGGAAGCTTAGACTAATTTGGTTATACACGAAAGGGCCACATACACATAAAAATAAAATATTGAGAAAGATGTAGATGGATTTGAAGATAATATATATATCGGCATACTTTTATATATATGAATATACATTTGTGTATTATATATTTATGTACATACATATATGCATACACACATAAGTATGTAGTGTGTACATATTATCCTTGGTTTTATTCACCACATCTTCCTTAACACACACACACATATATATATATATGTTCAAAGGCTGTGAAATCACGTTGTTTACCTATATCTTCAGAAAAAAAATCACTTCTACTGTCGTGGTAAATAACCTGCTTCCCTATTTATAATGGTCTGACCCTCTAGCAACTTCAGTGCGATTATAGCTAATTTGCCTACAAACGTCAGGTGGTTATAATAATCTGGCCACTCAGTGTGTGTGTGTGTGTGTGTGTGTGTGTGTGTGTGTGTGTGTGTGTGTGTGTGTATATATATATGAAGGAGGGAAGGAGAAATAGTGTGGGGGGAGTTAGAGAGAAGTTCACCTCAAGTCATATAGGTATATATGTATATATATATTTGTGAATTAATTTGTGGATAATACGGTTAATTTTTATCATAGAGAATAAATTGGAGGCTTCTTATCTGGGTACTAATGCCATAGTTCCAACTACCTAAAGAACATCTGTGCTTGGATGTTCAATGATCACATCAATTTCAATAGATCTGAAGACTGACTCTTCCTCTTTGAATCTGATCGCTTTCCCAAAAGAAATCCAATATTTCAAAGTTAGAAATAGTTCATTCCAGCATTGACTCCAAGGCTCTGCTATTTTCTCCAAGACAAACTGGGCCCAGAAAAGGTTCTTGGAGATATTTTTCTGGGGAAATTAGCTGGTCTGAAGACTATGGAGTTCAAGGCAATCTCAGAGTTGGTTCCCAGGTATTAAAATAAAATTAAAAGCCAACCATACAGTCTAATAGACTGTCCAATACACTGTTATTTGTGGAAGAGGAGCCAAGCCTGAGGCAATGGGTCAATTCAGAAAATATAAAGCTGAATTAATTGGGCTCAAACTGTGGGTCACAGACAGCTTGCAGCTGAGCCCCTAACAGCTGGATCTCTATACACAATTTACATAGCTTTATCTAAGGGTCCAATATCTTGTTAAAAAATTAAATGAGTTTAGTCTAACAATATCAGAGAGGGAAAATAAGTGTTCTTTCTGCCCTAAGGCTAAACTGTCAATTTGATTTGATAGTATTTTTACCTATTTCTCCATCACTTATCCCCATATTTTTTTTTATCTTCAATCTCTTTTTTTTCCAATGATTTCTTCTGTTCATATAAAATTGCTCTGAGTTCTTTCTTCCATTTCTGTTGCACCTGCAAGTTAGCATGGTTCCTTTCTCCTTTTCAATGCTAAACACTTTTGAAGAATAATTGTACCCTTAATGGCTTTGCTTGCCTTTTTTATGTCACTTGGTACAATTTGACTTTTACCCTCACAAGTTTTCTTAAAATGACACTCCAATAAAGTTACCATGGGTTTCCCGAATGCTAAATCCGATGATATTTCTTAGTCATAATCATAACTAAGCAGTATATATGACCAACTCTTCATCTACATTGCCTCTCAACACCTGCCTTTAATAATATCACCCCTTCAGTGGTTTCTCCTCATTTTTGCCTGATAAATATTTTTATTCCTTAGGGAAGTGATGGTGAACCTTTTGAGCTCGACGTGTCAGCATTTTGAAAAACCCTAACTTAACTCTGGTGCTGTGTCACATATAGAAATTTTTTGATATTTGCAACAATAGTAAAACAAAGACTTATATTTTGATATTTATTTTATATATTTAAATGCCATTTAACAAAGAAAAATCAACCAAAAAAATGAGTTCGCGTGTCAGAGGTGTCAGAGGTTCGCCATCACTGCCCTAGGGTAAAGTCTGATCCTTAGCCCATATTTGGTATGTTCTCATTCTGAAATAATCACATTAAATGCCAGACACTCAGTCTTCACATCCCTCTGTGGGCAAAACTCATTTAGAGCTATAGGCTTGACTGTTCCTCTAGGTTCCAAGCAAATATTTTATGATCCTTTTGGATGGTCCATAACAATGACCTATGAGCACCTCAAATTCAGTATCCTCAAAGTAAAATTCATATCATACTTCTCAAACCTGCTTTAGTTCCATATTCACTATTTCAGTTCAAATGTTACCACCCACTCACACAAACAAGGAATCTTAGTTAAATGCCTCATTCTCTCATTCTTGCCACTCAATTTTATGTCTAATTAATACTCTGGTTTTTAAGGTTCTATCTTTGCAAAAATTTTTATATTGTTTGTTTTATTGTGACTATTTTCATAGTTCCCAGTTAACTTTACTTAAAGCTGACCTCCTCATCACTAAACTCTCCTCCAAGTCCTTCCCACAGTCCATCTCAGATGCACAGTCAAGGTCATTATTACCATGCATAAATTTTATCAAAAAATTTCTCTGCTCAAAAAACCTTTTATGACTCCCCATTGCCTTCCTGATAAAATCTAAAATTTCTCCTAAGATTAGACCTTCCACAATTTTGTACCTCCCACATTGTTCTTGTCTTATCTGCATTCCCCATCCTCCTGCCTGAACCAGTCTTATAACCTAAATTCCAATTATGCCTCCATTTCTCAAGCATGCCATGTCCATAATGTTTCTAGCTTTTCTGGATCTTCATTTTTCATAGTTTAGTGAGCCTTTATGAAACCTTGTCTAATTACCTATATGACATAAATATCTATCCCTTCTGAATACCTTTAGAACTTTTCCAAGAAGCACGGATGGACCTATCTGGCTCAGTACCCTACTCACTGAAATATACCTGTAACCTCCATTTTAGATTTTAAACTAATGAAACATAGCCTTGCTATGTTAAGGTTTTCTGCAATGCTTTTCATAATGCTTTGTACATCAATACATTCAATAAATGTTTATCTTATTGAATTAAAGTTTTATTGTTAGTTCCTTAAGATATGTATGAGATTTTCTGTTGTTTTTATTGCAGTGATGCTATCCCCAGTTGAGACTCTAGTCACTGCTCACCTTCTTTTCTACCTGTATGGACTTTACCTTTCAACGCATCTTCTTTAAATCTCCACTTTCGTTATGTTATTACCCATTCCCAATCCCTCAGTGATCTTGTGTGGGTTTGCACCAAATCCAGATTCCTCTGCCCATCTTTCCTGATCACCTGAATCCTCATTTCCACCTTCCCCAACTCAAACTGACTTCCTACTACTTTATAAATTGCACTCGGCATGTCATACCACTTCCCCCTAAATTCTATATATGCCATGCTATTTGCACCTTCCTACCTTTGCTCACTCTGTATTTCACCTAGAATATTCAACTTACACAGCATGCAATGTCTAGCTCAAATTTTACTTTTTCTCTGAGGCAGTTCCTCATTACCATTTTTCTATGCATGGCTATTGTACGTAAAACCAGTATCTGAGGCAATTAATCAATGGTTTTCTCATTGCTATAGATTGATTAGTTTTCTTTTTCAACTTGACTCTATGAGGCCAGATGCTATTATGCATATACGTCTCTATCTCTGCCAACCCTTTTAACACATAATGCTTACTGATTGATTAAAAATAATCAGGGATAGGGGCTCCATCCCCTAGTCAAATGGAACTATGTAACTTATAATCTTTCAGGAAATTGCACATAGTAAATGGCTTTTAGAAGCGCTGCCATGCTCTAGACTGGGGTGCTCAACCCAAGGCACAGGTGGACACAATTCAGGAACAGAGAAGCAGCCTGCAGAGCGTAACTCAATGAGATAGTTTATTGTGCAAAACTCATCTGCTGATCCCATCAACCCTAATTATAATAAACTAATTCTATTAGCTTCTTAAACCTATTTCAAGAGAGAGTGCATTATACCCAGCAACCATCATCGAGTAATAGAGTTATGCTCTTTTTACATTAGGCTCCATTCCAGCCAGTCAAGCAGAAAGAACATTTGCATTAATGTTCTCATAGAAGTGTACAGTTTTCACTTTTTAAAAGTTTGTCTCTTCGGTCAATTATTTTGGGCTGCAAAAACCAAAAGCAGGTGTGATATTTACCTGCTGATTTTTAGGAGGGATGGGCAGAGCACCGTAAAAGAACATTTACTTCTAGCTGTCAGGGAAGAATCAAGAATCATGATACTGATTCTGCAAAGCTGATTATCTGAAGGTAATAGAGAAGGAAAGGTGTCGGAATGTCGTAATTGCTGCCTTTATGCTTTTATGTAGAACACTGTGTCTTGGGGCTATTTAACAATATTGGGAGATCCAAGATGACAGCAGAGTAGGTGGGAGCTACACTTATTCCTCTTGGGACCAAACTGGTATTACAACTACAATAAAGAGCAATCAACCTGAATAACCAACTGAAGACCAGCTGAAAGAGAAGTCTTATAACCAAGGAATTACAGAAGAAGCTCCATTGAGACTGGTAGGAAGGGCAGGGACGCAAAGAGTGCTGGCCTTCCTCCCACAAAATGTGGCTGACATTCTGGCGGGGTCTCTCAGCTGCAAAGTTTCCCTCTGAGAAGCATGGGGTCTCAAAACCAAAGTGGCACCCAGGTCCAGTACAACAGAGCCAGGGACAGGTGCCCACATAACATTTGGCTGTGAAAACCAGCAGGGATTCTGTCCACCATGGGGAGGCGGGAGTCTGCTAGAGACATAGACACCTTCTTAAAGGGTCAATGCACAAAATCTCACTGGCAGCCACTTATCCTGGGTGCTGGCAGAGAGAGGGCAGAGTGGACTAGAGTTGCATGAGGAAAGACTAGGGTTTGTGCCTCTGAGGAGAGAGCTGAAGGGACAGCTTCCAGGATCCCTGTGTTAAGTCCCTCTCTCACACTGCAGACACCATCTTTCTTGTGTAGATCACTCCCCTCTTTACAGCATCAACCGGAGGGAATGCACTAGCCCCATCTTCTGGACTCCCTGTCAACCCACCCTGTAAAGCTTCCGCCTGCTGAGGAGTCAGCTGCCTGGATGGAGTGTAGAGGTTTAGGCAGACTCAGGGGTCTCTCTGAACGAATTGTATGGCTTTGGAGTGGGGGGCCACTCACCCCACTTTACTGTGAAGCTGACTTGTGCCTCACACAGGAGGGAGATCTCCTAGGCCAGTGATGGTGAACCTATGACACTCGAAGTCATTTTTTTGGTTGATTTTTCTTTGTTAAATGGCATTTAAATATATAAAATAAATATCAAAAATATAAGTCTTTGTTTTACTATGGTTGCAAATATCAAAAAATTTCTATATGTGACACGGCACCAGAGTTAAGTTAGGGTTTTTCAAAATGCTGACACACCGAGCTCAAAAGGTTCGCCATCACTGGTCTAGATAATACAGTTTTTCAATGAAGCACCAACTTGTCCCTACAAAAGACTTCTAAAAGTTAAGAATGGAACTCCTATTTGACCCAGTAATCCCACTTCTAGGAATATATCCCAAGAAATCAGAAACTCCAATCAGAAAGGATATATGAACCCCTATGTTCATAGCAGCACAATTTACAATAGGTAAGATTTGGAAACAGCCTAAGTGCCCATAGCAGATGAGTGGATTAGAAAACTGTGGAATACTATGCTGCTATAAAAAAGAAGGAACTTTTACAATTTGCAACAGCATGGATGGACCTGTAGAGCATTATGCTAAGTGAAATAAGCCAGTCAGAGAAAGATAAATATCACATGATCTCACTCATATGTGGGATATAATGAACAATATAAACTGATGGACAAAAGTATATCCAAAGACAAAGAAACACAGAACTTACTGTCCAACCTCAGAGGGAAGGAAGGGGAGGGTGGAGGAGGGAAAGCGATCAATCAAAGGACTTGTACGCATGCATATTAGCATAACCAATGGACATGGACACTGGGGCTGTGGGAGCTTGTCCTGGGGGGTGGGAGTGGCCGGAGAGGGTCAATCAAGGAAAAAAGGAGACATATGTAATACTTTAAACAATAAAATAAAAAAAGACTTTTAAGGCAGCATGGAAACATAATGTGCTCTTTCTGAACTGAAGGAGTAGGGCTTTCTATAAGAAACTCAGAAAGGAAAAGGCATTAAAATGATACCCGCTAGGTGTACTTCAGATGCACACCTAAACATGTCCAGATCCTGGCCTGAAGGTGATCCCTAAGCATAAGCCCCAAACATCAGGTGTGAAGAAAACTTCTCAGTGGGTGGAGTGACTTAAAATGCTTTCTTTATCTCTACTTATTTCATTTTCTACACACCTCCCTCCTTTTTTTGGTTGTTGTTACCCTTGTTTTCTTTTTAAAAAGAAAAGAGTGACTTTTCATACACAGAAGGAAATTAAAACAATTAGTTAGCAGCAGGTGGTGGGAAAGGGAGGAAGCAGGTGGGGAGAAGTGACCGGCTGGCTCCAGCAGCTTCAGCCACTATGAACTGGGCAGAACAGGCTTGATTCTGCCCTTTGAAAGATTCAAACTTCTCTACATAATCTAAGTCTTAATATTATATAAGCACAGAACTCACTAACAGGGTTTGAAATATTTGTTTCAATTTGCAAAAGTGAAAGAGAAGTGCTACCTTGATATTTGGAAAAATTCTTGAGATTGTGAATTTTTTATGGACAAAAGCTTTCTCTCTATATTATACTAGAGGCCCAGTGCATGAATTTGTGCACCCATGGGATCCCTCAGCCTGGCCTGTGGGATCGGACCGAAACTGGCTCTCCATCATCCCCCGAGGGGTACCGGATTGTAAAAGGGTACAGGCCAGGCCGAGAGACCCCACCGGTGCATGAATTGGGGCTGGGGAGGGATGCGGGAGGTTGGCCAGCCAAGGAGGGGCCACGGGCAGGCTCCAGGGCTTGTTCGGCCCATCTTGCTCAGTCCTGATCAGCCAGACCCCAGCAGCAAGCTAACCTACCAGTTGAAGCATCTGTCCTTGGTGGTCAGTGCATGTCATAGCGACTGGTCTACTGGTTGACTGTCTGCCCCCTGATGGTCAGTGCACATCATAGCGACTGGTTGACCAGTCAATTGTCAGCCTCCTGGTGGTCAGTGCATATTATAGTGAGCAGTTGAGCGACCTGAGCATATCATTAGCATATTAGGCTTTGATTGGTTGAATGGATGACCAAACTTAGCATATTAGGCTTTTATTATATAGGATGAACCCATCATAATACTCAGTGCTTTTTTCATTGATTTCAAAAAGAAAGGGAGAGGGAGAGAAAGAATCATCAATGATGAGAAAGAATCATTGATTGGTTGCCTCCTGTAAGCCCCCTACTGGGGATTAAGGCCACAACCTGGGCATGTGCCCTGACCTGGAATGGAACTGTGATCTCTTGGTTCATAGGGCTGTGCTCAACCCTGAGCCACCCTGGCTGAGCATGAATGTCTCTTTGATGGTGAGCAAATGTTTATGTTTGATAGCTAATCAATAAAAAACAAGCAAGGGATGAACAGACTTTTCTACCTGTCAGTCCTTTATTGCTGATTTTCTGTTTACTCAGGTCTAGAAGCTATCTATTGTCCCTCCTTTCTACTCATTGTCACCCCTTCCCCTGCCCCTCCTCTGCAACACAAGGTTATTGTTTACATTGTCTAAGAAAGTTCACTACATCTTAGAACCAGAAATAGACTTCAATGGGCTCTCAGACATGGATTTCTTCAGTTCCTTAACATAGTCCTTTAAAATGGTGCTGTTTTTTTAAGATTGTCTGTCTTCTTGGGCACTCCTTCCTAGAGTTCCTCTCTCAGAAATGGCTTATATTCCTCCCATCATACTGTTCCTTCATGCTTCCCACAAATGTTCCTAGTAGGCCTTCAGTGGATCAGGAGAAAGCTCACATCCACCCAAGAAATGCACTCTTATTCAAAGGAGTTAGTTTGTCTCCCATCTAATCTATGACTTTATTTTGCATACCCAATGTGTTTATTTAAGGATCTCTCCAAGTCAAATAGCATCTGCATCCCTAAAATGAGACTTTAATTGTCTGGAAACAATCCTTAAAATATTAAGATTTTTCTTTCCCTCCCTTTGTCCCTTCCCCTGCCCTTTCTTATCCTAGCAGATTTTGGAGCTAGAAGAACAAAATGCTAAACTCCCTTAGACAAGGACAAGAGGTTTCGTTGCCCTGGGCCTGTTTATTTAGAACAGAGAACAATGATTATGGCCTGTAGGCTAAATCCAGCAAGCACACTGCCTATATTAACTTATGGCCTATAAGCTAATAATTGGGAAAAACATCAAAAGAGGAACAGTCTTTCATGGCATGTTGAAAATATATAAAATTCCAGTTTTAGTGCTCATAAATAAAGTTTTATTGGAAAAAAATCCCTGTTCATTTGTTTATGTATTATTCATTGCTGCTTTCACAATACTAGGGCAGAACTGAACAGTTATAACAGAGAGGGTCTGACCCACAAATCTTAAAATACTTAATATCTGGTCCTTTACAGTGAAAATGTGCTGACTCCTGTTCTAGTGATTTTGGGAAATTCATTTAACCTCTTGATTCCTCAGTTTCTTCATTTCTAAATGGAGAATGATAATAATAGAACTCTCTCATTGATTTGTTAAAAGGATTAAAGAGCTAAAAGACATAAAGTGCTTAGTAGTGTCTGTAATGTAGTAAAATCTATTTGAACATTACCTATTATTATTATTATTATTATTATCATCATCTCTTATTTTCTACTGCTAATATTTATGTTACTGTGCATATCTCTATTTATGAGGTGCCTTCTATGTGTCACATACTATACTAATACTTTTACATGGATTTCTCTAATTTACATGGGATTTCTCTCCTCTCTATTTCTACAATCAAGGGAACAAAGGCCTGGTAGCTTAAATAACTTGCCAATGTCATCCAGCAAACAAACTGTAAAACTTATTTTGAATACAGTTCTGACTTCAAAACCCAAGTTCATTCTACTATACCAGTGCTTTATACCTCTTTTATTTTTTTGTAATTGAATTCTTAATTTTCCCCCAACCAAATTCTATTCAATATCCTGATTTCTCTGATGGCTGAAAATGGTTTCTTTCTCAATGATTCAGTCTATGATTCCACCCATCTCTTGCTCCCCGCCTGGCCCCTTAGTCAGCTCCAGAGAACGGTGGGTCTCCTTGAAAGCAGTATGACAATGTCTGCTACTGTGCTATAAACCTGAGACCTTATTCCATGGCCATTGTTTGGGTGATGAGACATAAAGATTGATGAGAAGACTTGTCATAGCTTACCTGCATATTCCTTAAACTCAACTGTGGTAATAGCTAGTGTGAGGACTCAGACTGTGGAGCCAGAGCACCTGTGTTCAAATCATAGCTCTACCACTTTTATGCTCTATGAAAATGGACTAATCATTTGATTTCCATGTGTCTTAACTTCCTAATATATATACCTACCTACCCTTAACCTTTGTGCAGCCTGGGGAAATAGTACAAATGGAGGCCCATGTAGCATATGTCCATTCAAAGGCCATAAATCAAGCTAGCACACAGTTATATCTTATATCATCCTAGGAAGACAAAGTTTGTAATTAAAATTCTCAGGGTACCATATCAGAGCATGGAGGCACTAAAACAGTTGGTTAGTAGCAAGTACTCCTTTCTTACACCATGTTCTTTCTTTACAACGAGGGTACAATGTTTAAAACACTCTGCCCCATGAATCTGAATTTCCCACGAGCAGCTACCCCTTAGCCATCTCTTGATCATCCAGTTGGGCATTCCATTGGTCCCATAAACTCTTTGTCCATTGGAGGGGTGCAGCTGGAAAAGGGCTAGAGCAGGGCCTATTAAAGCACAGGGCCCAGGAAAGAGACCCCTCTTGCCCTGGTCTAAGAGTGGTGCTATTTATCAGTATATTGGACATAAGAATAAAGTATCCACTGTTGTGAGGATTAATAAATTCATATGTCTACAGTGCTTAGAATAATGCCCATCAGTAGTAAGAGACTGGAGCCCACAGAGGTTAAATGACTCTTCCAAGGCCATGCAGATCATGGGTAACAGAGCTGGCATTTGAACCCAGAACTATCTGTGCCTAAGCCACCTTTTTGACCCCAAAATAGGCAATTTCTTAATGTACAATGTAGTTGAAAAGAGTGTATTGTTGTATATACACCATTGTACCTAATGACTGTCAGCCAATGCAATCCACCCCATGTCCGAGTGAACTTCAATTCAGGTTTTTGTGATTGTTTCCCTTTTGGTTCAGTCCCTGAATTGTCAAAATCTTCGCTAATGAATCCATCCATATTGGTGCCTCAGTTAATTTTTCCTACTAAACTTTCATTCAAGTGGCACTTTCATAACGTCAAGGAGGCCTATTGCCAAGTATTTTAAAAACCCACTAGTAGAAACCACATTGCTGACTCTACATTCTATAGGATTTCTTTGCTACAGTCCTGGCAGGCAAAGTTGGTTATATTATTTTAGTTCTGGGAAGAGAATGATCAGAACCATCCCATGGACTTGCCATTCTCCACGCAGACTCTTTTCTCCTCTGCAAAGATACGTCCACTTTCACCCCAGGCCGGCAGTGTCCCTGCCACCCGCCTGCTTACAGAAAAGGAACCGATTCTAGAACATCACTTCCCAAGGTGAGATATATCCATTTCAATCTCTAAATGAGTAAACTGCTGGTGCAGAAAATCATTAAACAAAAAGCATCTCCTTCAGATGTCCTCATGAAAGGACACATTTCTTGGCAGTGGAATGAGAAAGCAAGCAACCATTACAAAGGGGCATCAACACAAGGAAAATCTGCTCATTCCGAAGTTCCATGCCAGTCTTCCAGATCTGTTAGCCATTGGGGCGTACGCTGTGCCAGGATGCAAGTACTGACAACAGGAGAAAGGCCCCAGGCTTTATTGTAAGGTCTTAAAAATTGTGCCAAGAAAAGGCCTTGCATTTAGCAATTACAACCTCTGAGACCCAAACGTAATGCTTGACTAATGCCAACGTACCTCAACTCCTTCACAAGTGCATCCCAGGCTACCCTGACATGATCTCCTAGACTTGGTTTTTCTTAATACAGAGCTTTGTTTTTCAAGAGGGAAGCTGAGTTATAATAGAAAGATTATTCCAACTTAATGTAATATTTGCTTTCAATTCCTACCTTTTGGGAATCAAATGGGATACTGTATATGAAAACTCTGTAAAACTAGTAATAGTATTCAAGGCCATGCCGGTATGGTCCGGTTAGTTCTATTCTAGAGTGTTCTCCATTTTAAATTGGCATTTCAGTTTAGAAAGAAAGCAATTACCAAAACCTGTGAAAGCAAAAAACATGGCCCTAAGTCTCTTTTCTAGCTTCCTAATCTTTTAGTAGTGTTTATTCATAAAGTGCTTATCACCAACCTCTCTGAACCATCCAAGATCCCCATGTGTGAGGTTGTGTTAGGAGGTAGAACTTGTTAAAGAAAAAGTGTAGCTCCTGTGATTAAAGTTATACGCCCACCCCCACCCCCCACCCTGCTCCCCCTCCTTGACTCTTCAATGTTCTCAAGAAGTTTAGCTGTCATCCATCGACTGTTTACTTCAGTTTGCTTTGTGGAGTGCTGGCAGTATACTAACCAACAAGCAAGTCTGAATATTGAGGCTGGTAAATGATTGTCATCCTTAAACATGGTAAACATGAAGACTTTTCATCTAGAGACACTGATTTAACTTCTGACAGTGATGAGAAATGGGCCATGTCAAAACCAAAATGAGAATCTACAGTTATGTGAAGAAACAGACTTCCCAGTCAGGAGAAATTGACTTAATCAGTCTTCTTCCAGAGTCTTCCTTCTCTTTTCCTCTTCTTTTGTCTTTTTCTTTACCTTCCCTTTATCTATTCTTTTCCCTCTTGTCTCATCTTCCATGTAAAATATATGATATACAATCAACTCATAAAATCCCGACTGGCCGGCCTTCACAGCGTCTCCTCGGTATTTGCATCATTGGAGTCTCAGCTCATTCACTGTGTGGCCCAGAAAATCTTGTTCTAAAACTCTCTGATATGAGATTGGCAATGCCCAAATCTTCATACATATATACTCACGTCCCTGGAAATGCCAAACTAGACACTGATTATACTCAGTATGGAACTAGAATCTTATGTCTTCCAAATAGGAAATAGTTGATCAAATCTAATTAGCTTTCAGTCAACAAAAGCAATGGAGCTACACAGATGGGCAAACATGGATGATTTTGAACAGGAAGAGAAAATAGCTAAAACTCAAGAAACCTCTTTGGTATTTGTTTATTTTTAAAATTTGCTGATTCTGCAAACACTGTGCACATTACACACACACACACATATATATATATATATATACTATATAATAAACAGCTGATATGCTAATTAGACCGAACAGCAGAACGACCATCTGGACAACATTCCAGACGACCTTCTGGATGAAGCCGGGGCTGTGGATGAAGCTGGGTCTGCGAGGGCTGAGCCCCTTGCACAAATTTTGTACATCGGGCCTCTAATATATATATCTGTGTGTATATTTATATTCATATTTATATTCATATTCATATTCATATTTATATATAATAAGCTGGCTAACCAAGTTACTTTGTCAAATGTTTTATAGAAATATAGTTAGAAAGATCCTTGGATGTCATTGAATCCAATCCTCTTGTTTTACAAATGAGTAAACTGAGGTCCAGAGATATAATTGGCTTACAGAAGGTCACATAGTCTATAGCAGAGATGAGCCTAGAATTCAGGATTCTTCTCACTACATTAAAGCGTCCAGGCAAATCTTATATAAATCAGCCAAATTTAGGGGGAGGTGATCAGAGTGTTATATATTTTCCTAAAAATGAATAGAGCTTGGCCTATCAGTAGAAAATTTCTGAAACTTAGTATTACTAATTTTTCATGTAGTCCTGCAACTTGGCAAATGGCTTCTCCTATTCCAGAAGACTTGGGCTATCATCAACAGGATGAATGGGTGCCTACTTAATTAAAATAATGCTGGATGAAAGAAACAGAAAAGTGTGACCATAGCTATCCTTGTGTTGCATAACTTATATTTTCTAGGAATCTAATACAGAAAACAGTCTTTTAGGAAGGGCCAGTTGAGTTAAAGTGGAGAACTAAGAACCTGCATAAATTTCAGTTTGTAATCCACAGTTGAGCCTTTGAATTTTCAATTGTGTGGTGTGACAATGACATAAAGCAATTTTGTTCGTTTGTTTGTTTGTTTCTTAAAAGCCTAATAAAGACATTGTGTAGAATTCTTTATTAAATCTTGGCTGGACTCTTTCACCTGAGCTTTGATGCCCTAAAAGTTCAATCACCGCCAAATACCTATCCCAACTGGTATGTTGATCTGAATGATAAGTCACAGAGTTGGCAGTACTGGCAAAAAGGCACCAGCTACACACACACACACACACACACACACACACACACACACGCACACAATATATATCTACATGTGTTATGTATGTCTATGCAAGCCCATCCCATTGTCTTTAATAATGAGAATCTTTAACCTTCCAAACAGCTGCAGAAATCTGAACTACTACTGTAGCCCTGTTAACAGCCAACTCTGTGACAAGAGCCTACTCAAAAAAAGAGTAAAGTCAATAAAAGTAAAGTGTAAGTGTACTGTTAATGACAGGTTCTTACAGGCACTTTCTCCAAAATTATACCATTCCTATTCAAATACCATCTCAAGAGTCTCAGACAGTGTCAAGTGCAATCATTGTTATTGCAGTTGCCAAGGTAATCAATTGAAATCATAATGAAGGGAACAGAAGGAAATCAATAGAGTCTGAAATTACAAATAAAGAGAAGCTATCGTTTAAGAGCATTTGGCTGAAATCTTCCATATTAATGGAGTCAGAAATGGCTGTGTCATTCAGAAGCAGTGTGGTGCATAATTCAGCTGAGTGCATTAGAACACCTAAAAGTGATTGCAGTAATTAGGGCTGCCTACCAAGAATCTGTCCACCTTAGAAGGTATAT
The DNA here is from genome assembly GCF_000412655.1 of Myotis brandtii. Taxonomy (NCBI): domain Eukaryota; kingdom Metazoa; phylum Chordata; class Mammalia; order Chiroptera; family Vespertilionidae; genus Myotis; species Myotis brandtii. Next base: position 182,631 of record NW_005370297.1, on the reverse strand, counting down.
TGCTGAGTTGTTTATTATAGTTCCAGTGTGTTTTCATATCTTAATATTTTCAATCATCCCTAGGCTAAGCTCTTAGGCAGGAGGCTAGGTGAGTTTGCTCAGAGACATTAAGAGCAAGTTGTTAGTCCAGTTTGATTCTGAGACTGGGAAGTAAGAATGACGGATCATGCAGTTTTTAAAGAAGTATCTTCTTTTTCAAAAATTCTATTGAACTATGTAAAGTGATATAGGCAGCAGGAAAGCAAGAAATAAGTGTGAAAATAGATGATAGGAAAATTGATTATTGCCTAGTCTTTAATCACATGCCTAGAAAGTTCAGACATCCTTAGCACTCAGGGCTTCTGGCTGAGCGGTGCTCCCCCTGTGGGAGTGCACTGACCACCGGGGGGCAGCTTCTGCATTGAGCGTCTTCCCCCTGGTGGTCAGTGCACGTCATAGTGACCAGTTGTTCTGCTGTTCAGTCAATTTGCATATTAGCTTTTTATTATATAGGATATGTACACACACTATATATGGTGTATGTGTGTATGCATAAACATACATGTGTGGTCAAAACTTTGGAAAGATATGTAAAACAATGTTAACCATCATTATATCTGGGTAATGGGATTATGGGTAATTTTGCCTTTTTAATTTCTCCCAAATTTATTTGTTACATACAGGAATATGCAATTTAAAAATTGGTTCAGTAAAATGGAATGTGTTCGATAGCAAATTTTATTTGAAGGAGCCATTTCATTTTAATAGTGGGCAGAAGCTGAAATGCTGGAGCTTCCTGACATGAGAGGTATGGCTATGGGTTTGAGGCAATCCATGTGAAGTACAGTTTGGAGAATCTGTGCCTTAAAAAACAAAGGGCAATTGGGATGATAGTTCTGGAATAGTATTTACTAAATTAGCTCCAAAGTTGGTCCTTAGGCAAACATACCTGGGAAATACCTTCATAAAGGAAAATTTGAACTACCTTTAACCAAGTGTTTTAAATGTATTTGACACAGAATCTAATTTTTTCATGGAATAATATACCTTGAAATATTTTTCTTTGACAGAACACATTTTAGGAAATGTCACTTTAAGAAATAGTAGAGTTAGTGAAAGGTTATATTTACTAGACTTAAGTATGCTTGTGGGCCTAGGGAAAGGAGATAGTGGAGAAGAGATTGAAGATATAAGACAAAAAGAGAATAGTTTTAGTTGACCAAAGTTCCAGAAAGAGCATTTCTAAGCCAGCAATTTAAGCATCATTTGTTGAAGTTTTATTTTAACAAGGTTCCCAGGAGATGTGTTGGTACATCAACATTTGGGAAACACTGCTCTGAAAAGGAGTGAGAGCAGAAGCCTGAAAAATGTGGGAAAATGTTAGAAACAGCTGCTGTCTGAATGTGATAGGGAGTTAACGAGTCCATTTGATACGGATTCTAGCTGGTGGTTTGTTTGGTTGTTGTTTAAGTTTCTCCAGTGAAGCTCAGAACTTGTAAGTAGAGAAATAAGAATTATGGTTGTAACCCACAGTTGGGTACTGATGAAAGGAACATTATTGAAGAACATGAGAGCAGCAACTTCTAAAGCAATCAAGACAAAAGTATTAAAATAGGTGAGTCAGAGTTCATTGATGAATCCAAGAAAGCCAGAGGGAAGCTGATGTATGGGGCGGGGGGTGAGGGAGGCCAGGATAAACCTCAAGAGACGTGAGGTTGAGCAAAGTGAGATAAGAAGTTGGGTTTGGAAGCATGGAGTTCTGGGATGTCAATCGTGAAGATAGAGCACCTTGAAGGTAGAGCACCTTTGAGTAATTTTTATTTAACTTTGTGAAAATAAAGTCAGGGGATGGGTGGGAAGAAGGCTTTGGGTTTAAAGCTCAATCCAGCCAAACGCCATCTTGAAGCAGAACCAGATAGAAATAAATTCACTTCTTTGCTCTCTAGAGCTCTTATCAGGATGAGCCCAAGAAAAGGAGAGTCCTGGGTGAAGGGAACATAAGGAGGAGAGATGAGAGGAAAGGTCCAAGGGGGAGAGTTTCCTGCTGTCCACAGAATTCTCATGCCCAGTGCTCAGTGGATCTCAATATCCTCCCTCTCTGGTCCTAGATTGGATTGAAATGTGCCAATGTAACCCAAAGTAATGTTGAAACCGTTTTTATACCCTCAGAGTTTATATGTGGCCTTACAGCCAACAGTAAGACTCTTGGGTATGGCCTTTCCCACGCTGGTTACCATGGATCAATGTGTAGAAATGGGATTACTAGGGTGAAACCAGGTTTCGTTTGAGGAGAAGCAGTACAATACAGAAAACTCAAAGAAAAGTTTCAGTGCAAAGAGGAGTTTGGGCACAACTGACGAGAAACAATCAAAAGAAAACTTGATGGCTGCGCAGGTTATTTACTACGACTGTTGCTGCTACTATGGCTAGTGAAACACTGACTGTTTGCCAGGCGCCTCTGAGCACCTAGCTTGCTTATCATCTCATTCCATTGCCAGAATAGCTCCATAAGGTTGGTACTGTTAACACATCCATATTACAGATGAGAAAGCTGAGGTAAAAGGATGTTAAGTAGTTTGTTTGAAGCCGTGCAGGTAGTAGGAGGTATAGCAGGATTTGGATCTACTTGGCTCATTCCAGATTCTGTGCTCTTAACCACCTCACAATACATATCATCTGTATGGACCCACAGTGGCCATTTTCATCCTCCTCATCATCATTGAGAGCTCTTCTATAGTGATTTGTAATTTATAAAGCATTACCTTCACACGATGAGAAGGCTTTTAGAGCTTAAATCGATATGTGGATCTCAACATCCAATTCCTTGCTCTCCACAATCTTGCTATTCTGAGTGTGCTCTAGACCAGCAACACCAGCTCCACTTGGGAGCCAGTTACTGAATCAGAAATGAATTCAACACGCTTCCCAGGAGGGTCTCCATTAATGTTTGAGAAATTCTGAGCTACAATGTTCTGTATTGCAGTATATTGCCAGGTAAAACCACTTCTGAGAAAAAAATGAAGTGAGAGAGTTTATTATCAGGGCCTTCTTATTTTCCCCTCTCATGATTCTACTCTCCTCTCTCAGGAACCTACATCAGTTTGAAGGCTTTTAGCAGCAAATATCAGAAAACCGTAAATGTGATGGGCTTCAGCTATGAGGAAATGAATCATCTCACCTAACAGGATGTCAGCAACTCAGAGTTCAAGGCTAACTGACTCCATGGCTCATTCATGCCATCACCAAATTTCTTTCATGAGCTTTGACTTCAGACTGATTCCTCTTGATCATAAAATGGCTGCAGCCGTTTTAGGTTTTACCTTCCTTTACAGAGCCATTGAGAGGAAGAATAAAGGAAGACTCTCTTTTTGTGTCTGCTTTATAGATGAAAGAAACCTTTACTAGAAGGCTTCTATACTTTCCCCCATGTTTTACTCACCAGAACTTTGTTGCTTGTTGCTTTATGAACAAATTCTTTGGCTAGGGAAAGAGATTTCTTGGACAAGTTTACACTAATTGCTGGGGTGGACTGGATGCTGGGGAATCAGCAAACATGGTCACTTCAGAATCCCAGCCACCATGCTGCCGCTCATGGCTTCTAGATTACTGCTCAGATACGCCATCCTGGTTTCCTGACTTTCTGCCTTCTTCCTTTATCCTCTCTGGGCCTGCTGTCAAGATACTCTCATAAACTTATTCATAGTCTATGAATGACCAGTTAGATTTTACCAGTGTAATCCAGTTGAAGAGCTAATCCAGTTCCAGGGAACTGGTCCCAGTTTTAGACAGCAACAGCCCTTCAATGGAAAGCTAAGTTCAAAAGGCAACTATAGGTAGATAGAATAATGAAATAAAATAGAATAGACTTCCATTGCTTTGATGAAGCTTGAAATGCCAAGGACACTGGGCTGGGGGGTGGAGGGCAGGATATGGCTGCAAATCTGGAAAGCAGCGGGGCTATGCAGATGTGTGCAAATCATTTCAACGATCTGAGCCTTTGGTCATTCATCTGTAAAGTGATCACACTTTTGTCTGGTGCACCTCAAATTATGAGGACCACAAGTAATGACGCACAGGCAGGATGTTAGAAAGCCAATGGAGAGTTGTGATTGCTACTGCACTGGACCCTCTCTTCTCCAGCACAAAGAACAGGGCTTTGCCCCAGATACTGAATATGCTTCTTGAATGAATGAATGAGAGGCCATTTTCACCTTTCCAGGGAAAGGTATTTGAATTTAACCTGACAAAGCATATTTAACAGATGTCTGGTGGCCTTTTCAATGACAAATCATTCTAGTCCATTTATGAAAATTGACTCCTACTCTGGTCATACATGAAGAAAATGGCAGGTTTACATTATTTTGAATAAGGGAAGAGACATACAAAATTTTTTAAAAAGTTAAAGACATGGCCTTCATTTACTTCTTGAAAATAAAATATATTTATTCTTTTGCTTTTATGAAGTAGTGCTCATTACATAAAGGAGAGAGGGAAAAGCATGAAACACAAGTTTAAATCTCATATAGTCCTATTACTCAGATATAACCACTAATAAAATTTTGGCATCTTTAATGCTGTTGACTTTGAATATATATTAGGTTATATCCTATTCTACCCATATGCACACACACAGTTGTATAATAAAAATAGAGATATATTATATGTACTGTTTATCAACAAGCTTTTTCACTAATGAATTGGGATAGGCATATATGTCCAAATCAGTCAGTATAGATCTATAACCAGTTAACTGCCACGCATCCAAAACGGAAAACATCCCCACACACCACGATATTTTGAATTTAATTGTGTCTATAGATGCTTATGGCATACAAAGGGTTATTAGCATATTTTATGGTGGCCTGGTAATTCTTTGTGTGGGTATGGAATAATAATTTAGCCAATTCTCTGTAAATGAAATATTATGTTTTTCTCCATAGAGTTTCTGTTGTTGTTGTTCCTTCCCAAGGAAGTCAGTACTTACTATCATTTTAAGAAGTTTTTATGGAAAATGAGATGAGCTTCAGAAATCCTGCTTCTTCCCACCTGAATGGCAATGTGTGATGCTGCAGAGATCAGATGTTTAAGAGCCAGAGAGATGAGCAGCATCTGACCAAGTAACATCTGTGCAACGGCAATTACGCCGTGGCCATTATCTGAAGTGCTATTGTGGCTCTGAAGGGCAGTAGAGAAACAAACACACAGAATGCAGCAGGCCATCAGCCCATCAAGCAGAGCATACTTATTAGATCACTACAGAAATTAAGTCATTTCAGAAAAAAAAAATCTTCTTCTTTTCCTGCTTTTGGCACCTTCTCTTTAGACACAAAACTCATCACAGATAATTTTCAGACATCCTGCTTTACCCAGCATCACTGTAATTTTAACCTCAGAGCAGGAGATTGAATGTGGAGGTTCTCTAGTCTATTAAATTTTTTTGTCCCTGAACTTGGAGTGTGAGTTACCAGTCTCAGAGTTTGTAAGAACAGGTTTGCTTGCAGAATTTAATGGTGCTGCCACTCTCAATTTTTATATAAGAGAAGGTTTATATTTTGTCACTCGAGTTCTCAAGGAAGCCACACAAGGACCATGTCACACAATAGGTACATGCTCTTTTACCCTCCAATCTCCAAAGACCTGATGCACCCATGGTCATTTCCCGGCCCTCTTCTTTCTCCTACATTAATCCTATTATTTGACTTCTTCCCCACTTCCTTTACTAGAAGATAGTGAGCACTCTGATCTCTTTACTCTCTTATCTGCAAACACTTTCCTTTAAACAAAGCCCCATTCACTCAGACACACTGTTTATCTATTGCAATGATAGTTCTATATTATACCCCCAAACTCAGTGGCTTCCATTAAAAACCCTTTATTGTGAGTCTGTGGATTGATTGCTCTATGCTAGGCTAAGGGCAGCTCTGCTTTGGTCTGCAGGTTGGATCAGGTCTGCTCCACATTTCTCTCATCCTCTTTACCAGCAGCCACCTACACATGTTCTCCTCATGGTGAAAGAGAGGAGCATGACATGACAATACTGCATGCCAGCAATGGTCTTGCCCTGGAACTGGTACACTGTCACTTCTCCCACATTTCATTGGCCAAAGAAAGTTTCATGGCCCAACTTCTTATCAAGGGCATGGGAGAGAAAAAAGCAGACTGCAAGGTCAGATGACAAAGAGTATGGCTGTATAATTCTCATGCAGGAAAGGCATGAATAGGGGAACGATGATCTAATCTACCACATGTTCTGAGCCTGCTAACAAGTTGTTGGCCTTTCTTAGGAATTTTTTAACAGAAGGAACCAGCTTTCAGCCAAATTCCAATGAAATTTTAAATGTGCAGTTAACAGAAAGCAATGTGCTCGAGATGAGAACATTCCAGAGTTCTTTCAAAGGGGCACCTCCTTAACTACTTGTCAAGTAGAATCAAAATGATAGTGAGTCCATGAATGGATAAAAAGTCATCCCACTGGGAACCTAAAAGCATCCCCAGGAATAAACTTGGGTTTGGGATTATAATGGAGACTTAGGTTTAAATTCTATTGTTGCTGGCTGCATGACTTAATGTTCCTGAGCCTTCGTTCCTTCATCAGCAAAGTGAGAAATCAGTCATAACCACCTCTTTGGATTGATGAGGGGGCAAAATGAAATACTGTATATAAATTACTTTGTTTCTGGTAGGTAAAGTGCCTGGTACATAGTAGGCAGATCTGTAACATTCCCTTCATTTATATTTCACTTTCAGAAAAGAACTGCCATGTTTACTATGTTCTGAAGGGGAAATAAGCTACATTTGTTAAATAATTGATCCAGAGCTCATAGCAGTCCCCCTTCACTTAGGTTGTACATTTTCTTTCAGTTCTGATGTCTTTTCCATTGAAAATGGCTCTAACACAGCTTTCTAACCTGTATACACACAGTTGCTCGCCTTTAGATACATCCTAGATCTCGAGGGGAAGAGGGAAGGGGTTAAAAATGCAGTGACACTTTATGGTATTCCTGGCAACTAAGCTATAAATAGATCCACACACAGTCTTCACCTCCATTTGCAGAGCTAGAATACATGGCAAATCCTTAGGGTGGGAAGAAGCTACAGCAGTTCCCTCCTCAAAAGCAGTAACCCACTAACCTTTGCTTCCACTTTTACCAAATCCTTATAAATTATTCTATATCAACTCAACCTTTGATCTGGAAGCAAAATTCAGTGCAACTCTATGGATTAAATGATAGGTTCTTGGTGGAATTGCCTGCCTAGCATATTGCCTAAAGTGGAATAAGAGCTAAACAAAATCCTTTTGAATATGAAAAAAATTGTGAAATGTCTATCTAAAATGATTTTTTAAAACCTAAACATGTATGATTATGGGCAGTCTAGAAATCTGTAGATTACAGTGGGGCCTTGACTTAGGAGTGTCCTGACTAACGAGTTTTTTGAGATACCGGCTGTCTCTCGGCTGATTTTTTGCATTGAGTTGATAGAGTAATTTGAGTTAACGAGCTCCTTAACGAGCTCGGTCTTGGAACGAATTAAAGTCGTAAGTCAAGGCCCCACTGTATCTCACTTCCAGTAATGTTGATACTTATGTCCTTTAAACTGGCCAAATAGACTCAGAGAGGTAGACAACTCTCTCAGGGTCCCAAAGCTAAGGAAGGGTAGAGTTGGGATTTGAATGTAGGTCTTCCCACTCTAAATCCAACAGTCTCCTTCAATCTCAGCCACTTGTTTTCAGGAGTCAAGCTGCTGATTCAGTCTTGATAGATCACAAAACTACAGCATGGCACAGAACGATTCCCACTCTACTACCACCTGTTTAGGAAGGATCAGCTCTTTTTAAGAAGCAGCATGCTTTTCACTTATCCATTATCCACATAGCTCATTGAACAGTTAGGGTAGTGTGACACCAATAGGAAGAGACGAGCTTGACAGTATGCTGAATTTGATAAGAATTGTTTTAGATAATCTTTCAGAGTTTGGGGATCTGGGAAATGCCAACTCTGGTCTGCTGATCAAGTTTCTAGTTTAGTTTTAAAATACATGCATTATCTGCAAAGTATGATTCTTATCTTAGTATGCATATACTTCGTGCAATGAATGGAGTCTTAAAAATTGTATAAAATAATTTTACAACATACATTATTATGTGCTAGGATTGCTTACTCCTTCATGGAATCTCAGAGCTAGCAAAAGTCCTCTGAAGCTCATCCAAAGCCCCATTTCACAGATGAGCACTCAGGCCCAGAGAAGTTAAGCAGTGCCCCAATATAGGTAGTTAGTAATAGATTAGAACCCAAGTATTCTGCATTCCAGCCAAGGGCTTTTCCCATTGTGCTACTAAGAAAATAAATGAACAAAAATCTATAACAAATCATTTTGCAAAGAAAATTCTATTTTTGTTTATATTTGCTCTATGACTCTTATTCTGATTTTTGAGGTTATATATTGAATTGCTTTTAAGTAGAATGCATATACATGTGTATACAGTAGATACAACTATATTTATTTTGGTTTCCATGGTATCTATTTGCTTGCTTCAAGTTATTAGATCCTCCACAGCATGGGCTTATTGTTTCTAATCCCCAACAGTCACCAACACATTTATGATATTGCCGTATGCATACTGGGTACTTGATAAATATTTGGGGTTGCTGATGGAACTGCCCCTGCTGGTAAACTACTGTTGGAAAAGCCCGAGGTCCACATTAGAGAGAAGCTTTTCTCTTCTAAACTATCGATTGACTCTTGCATGACATTTAATAAAAACTTTCCATTACCAGTTGCATAACAGCAATTAAAACCCTCATCAAATCTATCTTAACTGCTTAGAGTCTTCCACTGGGGAGCATTTTCCTTGGCAAACATCTGCAATAAAAGGCTATTTAATCTTCATAACTGAAACAGTCAGTTATGCTAATTCGTCTCCTTTATTGTCAGTTTGCATTGGGATCACACACAGCCCTGGTCCCTGGGAAAGGTACAGAAAAGAGCACAGTTCCTCCAGCAAGAACAGCTGGTAGTGAGGTCACTGTCATTGGAAGCAGCCATACTTTGTTGGACTAAATATATCCATGAAGCCTTCCAATGAGAGATTCCTTATGTATAGGCTCTCTCATCCTAAGAATAATGCACTCAAACACTGGGAAAGACATTCATATTAAAATTCTGAAACCAGGTTGCAGAAATGGGTAAACGTTTCCATCTATGCCTCATTTTTCTTTTTAAAATTCTTTAAGTTTGTTCCATTTCATAATAAGATGGGGAAATACTCATTTTCGAGCCGTTAAGTGAAAATAAAGTAAAACATAAAACAAAAAAGAGTCAGGCCACTCCAAATAGTTAGGTGGCAGGATTTGTAAGCACGGGCACTTGCATATGATGCTGTCTGAGGCAGTCCCGGGATACGTAAACGTTTCCATCTATGCCTCATTTTTCTTTTTAAATTTCTTTAAGTTTGTTCCATTTCATAATAAGATGGGGAGATACTCATTTTCGAGCAGTTAAGTGAAAATAAAGTAAAACATAAAACGAAAAAGAGTCAGGCCACTCCAAATAGTTAGGAGGCAGGATTTGTAAGCACGGGCACTTGCTTACTGTATATAAATTACTGTCTGAGGCAGCCCCGGGATAAACAGATCTCTGCACCTGCCTGCCAGAACCTTCAAAGGTTATTCTAGAGGCCTCGCCTGGGTTCAGTCATGTATTCATCCCAGACGGTCTCAACAACATCTTACTTTCTCAAGGCTTTGTCCTTGCAACAGCTTCTTGTGTGGGAATGGTGTGGACAGGGTGACGAGCCCCCGAATTTCTGGGTCCAGCCTGAGAGTCAACCAGCAGCCACGTCCTCTCAATGACCTCCTTGAACAGATCCTCAGAACTTATAACTGAGAGTCTGCACCCTAATACCAACCTCCCTGTAGCTGCTGACAACCATTTATTTAAAGGATTCCACACATAAGTGATACCATGCAGGATTTGCCTTTCTTTGTCTGGCTTATTTCATAGCACGTCCTCTCAATGACCTCCTTGAACAGATCCTCAGAGCTTATAACTGAGAGTCTGCACCCTTATACCAACCTCCCTGTAGCTGCTGACAACCATTTTTTTTAAAAGGATTCCATAAATAAGTGATAGCATGCAGGATTTGCCTTTCTTTGTCTGGATTATTTCATATACATACTACCCTCCAAGTTCCACGTTGTTGCAAGTCACATGCTTTCTTTATTTTTAAAGGCTGAATAATATTCTGTTATTGATACCATGCAGGATTTGCCTTTCTTTGTCTGGCTTATTTCATAGACATACTACCCTCCAAGTTCCACGTTGTTGCAAGTCACATGATTATTTTTAAAGGCTGAATAATATTCTGTTATACAAATATAGGTGATATAGACATACAGTTATCACATATCTATATATAAACACATACATTCCCATATCTTTATACACATGTCACATTTTATTGCTTCGCTCATCCATCCACAACACTTTAGACTGGTCTCATCCCTTGGTTATTGTGAATAATGCTGCAGTGAACATGGGAGTCCATATATTTCTTTTAGGGAATGATTTAGATTTCTTTGGATATGTTCCCAGAAGTGGAATTGTTGGATCATATGGTAATTTTATTTTTAATTTCTTGAGGAACCTCCATACTGTTTTCCATAGTGGCTGTAACAATTTACATTCCCATCAACAGTGTCCAAGGGTTCCCCTCGCTCTAGATCCTCCTCAGCATTTGTTATCTCTTGTGCTTTTGATAATAGCCATTCTAACAGGTGTGAGGTATATCTCATTGTGGTTTAGATTTGCATTTCTGTAATGATTAGTGATGCTGAGCACTTTTTCATGTACTCACTGGCCATTTGTATGTCTTCTTTGGAAAAATGTCCATTCAGATTCTTTGCCCATTTTTTAATCGGGTCATTTTTTAGTATTGAATTATATTAGTTCCCTGTATATTTTGGACATTAATCCCTTATCAGATGTCTGATTTGCAAATATTTTCTCCCATTCTATAGGTTGCCTTTTCATTTTGTTGACCATTTCCTTTGCTGAGCAGAATTTTTTAATTTGATGTAATCTTGTTTATTTTGCTTTTGTTGCCTTCCTTTTGGTCCAATAAAAGGAACTCCAAACTATGTCTGTGTGAACCTCCTCTTGATACACTGAAACATATTTTCTATTAATTTCATATTCCTAATGATGTCTCATCAAGAACTTTCTGACCTGCTCCAATTTGGACTGCTTATATTTTAGGCCTTTTGCACAGCTGTCTTCTGTAACCATCATCCTAAGGATTCTGCCTTCCACCCTCCTGTCTCTTTTGTTAGAGAGAATGTGAGGACATTCAGGAGGAAATTTATGATAATCCCATTACTGCCTCCCACTTTCACAACTAATGTGTTGCCTATTCTTAAACCTTTGGGGATTTTTGTGATATAATTTGCTTCTCAGCTTTCCCTATTGTTGCCTGAGAATTTAGTTTCCCTAGGACTGATAAGTTAATTATCACTCACACATCATTTTGCTTTGTGACTACAAAACTGTGTTTCTATTTCTTCTTTCCTTTTCTGTTTCTCTTTTTGGATTACTGCCTTAAATTTTCCCTTCATGGTTTGGGGAGAGAGATCTAAATATTAATTTTTAATCTATCTGGCTGAAATTGCAAAAGAAAGTTGACAAACTTAAAAATATATAACCAATATGCAAATGGACCGAACAGTAGATGACCAGTCAGCAGGGCGCAGTACCAGCAAGGGGCGGCACCAGGCCAGCCAAGGTGGGCGCCAGAGGGCAGAGGGAGGGGACGGCGACCAGTGGAGGGGCAATGGGGTGGAGGTGGGGGGGCAGGGCCAGCTGCTTGCTAGCTAGTGCCATCCCCTGATTGGCCCACAGCTCACCTCCCATAGAGGGAGGCCAGACTGTGGCTTACGCCTGCTCCCCATGAAGAGAGGGCCTAAGCCATCAGTCGGACATCCCCCGAGGGCTCCTGGTCTGCAAGAGGGCACAGGCTGGACTGAGGGACACCACCCCCCCCGAAGAGTGCAAAAATTTTTGTGCACTGGGCCTCTAGTGTTCAAATAATTTCAAAAGTTATACTTCCCAAATTTACCAACTAATAATCTTTTAAATATTTTATTAAAATACATATTTGCATTAGACTTAATGTATTGCAATCTTCAAAGAAAATTTGTATTGTTAGCAAGTGCACAAAATGACAATAGCCAATTTATGAAACACCATTTCAAGACATGTGAAATAAAGGAAATTTTTATTAATAATTCTATAATGTTATCATAGCCTTCATACCAAAAACAAATAAGCATTTGTGTACAACTATGTCACTCTCAATTATAAACATACATTCAAAACTTCTAAATAAATATTAGCAAATTGAATGCAACATTATAATAAAAGAATAATAAATTATTATCAAGTTACGAATCTTCAAAAAAGTGCTAGGATGTGTAAGGATTAGAAAAAGTTTTTTTATTTTTCATACAAATCATAAATTAAATTTTTAAAGAAGAAAATCTATGTTCTTATCTCACTAAATGCTGAAAAGTATTGTATAATAATCAACATGCATTTCAGATAGCAAGAAAACAAACATCCTTCTAGAAATTAAAAGAAAGTTCTTTGAGCAGATTAAGTGCTATCAACCAGCAATTTACAAGTCTTACTCAATTAGCTAATATTATGCCATCTCAATAGAAGGTAAGAGAAAGGCAAAAATATCACTATTATCTCTATTATTGAATATAATCCTGGAAGCCTTTATCAATGAAGTAAGATAAGTACAAATAATAGAAGCATAAATATAGCAAAGAAAAAACGAGTCTCTGATTTCTACTTAGAAAATCCAAGAGAATTATCTGAAAAATGATAAGAATTCATTTAAGTGTCTACAGACAAAATCAACATTTAAAAATTCAATGGCATTCTTAAATACTTATAGTAGTTATCTGGAAAATAGACAACAGAACAACGAATGACGGAGAAATGATGGAATAGTCAGAACATTATTTTGGAAAATATAGTCTTTTAATGTAGAAGAATCACATCTAACAAAATAGAAAAATGTGTTAAGTATATAACCAGGAAGTATCTGGTAAAAGTTATATGTGACTAATAAGCACATTTAAAAATTAAATCTCACTAAGCATATTTTAAAAGCATATTTTAAAATCTCAAAAGTATTTTAAAATTAGATTCCACATATGAGTGAGATCAAATGATACTTGTCTTTCTCTGAGTGGCTTATTTTGCTTAGCATAATACTCTCCAGGTCCCTACATGCTGTTTCAAAGGATAAGAGATACTTCTTTTTTACTGCTGCATAGTATTCCATGGTGTAAATGTGCCACAGCTTTAACCAAAAACTTGTACACATATATGCATAACCCATGGACACAAACAATAGTGTGGTGAAAGCCTGAGTTGGGGGGAGGGTATGGGCTAGAAGGGGTCAATGGGGAAAAGGGCGGACATCTGTAATACTTTCAATGATAAATATTTTAAAGCATTTAAAAATTAAATTTATGTCAGTAGAAAATACAAATTAAATCAATAATCAAATGTTTTGTCATTCAGATGGAAAATATTTTTTAAATTGATACTATCCTGTGTTGGTGATAATGGTGGGAACAACACTGATAACTTTTTTGGTAGCATAGAATTTTAAAACCCATTTGGAAGAATTTGGCACCATCTTCCCAAATTTAAAATACATGAAACATTGACCCAGGTGTTCCATTTCTAAGAATCTCTTACAGAAAGACTCTCATATAAGCACATAAATCTATATCCCAAAAAGTTAACTGAATAATTGTCTTTAAGGGAAAAAATATGTTGAAGACAGCCTACACATTAATCAAAAAGGAAACGTGAATTGTTAGGCACATCTTATGAAACACTATGTAAATCCTTAGAAGAATGATATATGTACTATCATTTTTTAAAAATCTCCAAGATACCCTAAGTTACAAGAAAAAAAAAAAGCAAATCACTAGGAAACATAATTTATGTGAAGTTTAAAACTGAACTAAAAGGTTCTATAGGAAATGACTGACAGGGGTTACTTCTACTAAAAAGAGTGGGAGTTGGAAAGAGATTTAGCTCTGCATTCTTTATGGTTTACAACATAATTAAATACCCTTCATAATTCTTCAGAAACTGATTAACTAGGCAAGTAGTCTGGGTTTCCCAAGTTCATTAGATACTATTATGAGAGTTTTCTCTTAAAATAATAGTGCTTGTAGTTGCTTATCTTGATCTAAATGGGAATGTGGCATTTGAATTCTACCCTACTTCATACTGATTTGACAGAATAGAAAATCTTCCAATGTCATGCCTTCCCAGGTCTACCAACTTGACCCTCTTTTCTGTCCTATCAGTCCTGATTCATACTCTCACATCTGGAGAGATCCACACCTCAGTTTTCTCTCGTGATCAAGTAAAGCTTGTATCAAGCAGAGAGAATTAACAGCCCCATGTGCTGTTTCCCTGAGGATTTCCATATAAACCAAATTAGAGGAGACTTTTACTTTATAATGGGGTGAAGGGAGGTGGTAATAATCTGGAGGAGGACTCTATAGGCCTTGCTTCTTGGCATCAGCTTTAAAAAGCCAAGTCTTCTTTATTCTTCTGTCTTAATTATGAATTTGCCCTTTTTTTTGCCTTTTTATTTTTTCTTCCTATAGCTTTAGCCTTAAGAAAATAAAACCCAAATGATATCTTAGACCATATATGTGCACTGCTTATGGCAAAAAACACAGAGGAGAGGGGAAAATAAACAAAAGAGTAAAATTATGTTACAAATGTTTGGATATAGGTAAAAATGAGTCAAATAGGTATTTACACTTTCAATAATGTGATGAATGTTTTGCTACTGTAAACCCTTCATAGCAGATCAATACCTTTTACACCACTCATTTGCAGCAAGCAGTAAATGTCTTTCACCTCACCTGTTTCTAACCATCTAACATTGTTAAAAAGATGGCTAGAAATATCAATTGAGGTGATTTCTCCTAAACTGAAAATGGGTCAATTTGTCTTGGTGACATTCCTTGCATGGAAACAGGACCCAGAAAAAGAACAGGGGAGGAAATGAATGTAAATGCATTCATTTTTAAGTTCATGAAAGTCAAGTTGAACTTCAGGGTTCAGCAAAATGTGCTGGAAAAGGTTTAAAAAACACCCACAAAAACAAACAAACAAACAAAAACTGGCCTGGCCAGTGTGGCTGAGTTGGTTGAGCATCGTCCATTCACTGAAAGGTTGCTGATTTGATTCCAGGTTAGGATGCATGCCCAGGTTGCGGGTTCAGTCCCAGGCTGGGTTGCATACAGGAGACAACCCATCAGTGTTTCTCTCATGTGGATGTTTCTCCCTCTTTCTCTAATATGGATAAAAACATTTTAAAAATCTGCTCTTGTACTGTATTGCTAAGTTGTTTGATATATTTGTCCTATGGATTGCTTAAAATAGTGATTATGCTATAAGAATATAAAATTAAACAATAACTCTGAACCTCCAGTCCTGGACATTTGTCATGTCAAATCTCCTGAGCAGCAGTGGAAATTGGTGATCAATGCCATTTAAAAACGAACAGATATTCATTATTAATAAACATGGCAAGGCTCAAATGAGGTAATTAAGTAGAAATAAATTAAGTTCTACTCTATTCCAAGGGAAAAACCTGCCAGGATTGATTGCTGCATTCATTTAATTAACATTTTAGTGCAATTCAGAAATAGTAGATTGAGGAGAGTGGCACAGGCAGTATAAAGTTCCAAAAAGGGAATGTGAATATTTTAGGATTTTTTAAAAAAATTGGCTGCTTTGCCAAGAACATTTTAGTGCAATTCAGAAATAGTAGATTGAGGAGTGGCACAGGCAGTATAAAGTTCCAAAAAGGAAATGTGAATATTTTAGGATTTAAAAAAAAAATTGGCTGCTTTGCCAAACCTCACACTGCCTACATTAATTGCTTAATTCTGGCAATATGATGTTTGCTTGAGTGGATTTTAGTCTCTGGGCAGCAGTGTAACCTGGCTAAAGGAAGGAATGAAACCTTAGCGTCTGGCCTAGGTAGAGTTCGGCTGAGTTGATGCCTCTTTTACTTTGTGAATGTGTTCAGTTTTCCTGCGGCTCAATGGGAAATGTGCTGGCCAGTCCCGTGGCAACTTGGCATCACTGCCAGCTCCTTCTAATTCATCACCGTGTTGCAGCGGAGGAGCTGGGAACTACGTTTCCTACAATATTCGTCCCTTAGTGTTCTAGGTTCCAGCCAGTCAGTAAGAGTTGGAAGGAATTTGCAAAAGAGAAAACAGTATTCTGTAGGCAGATTTGTGGGATTAAATTTCTGATTTAGTTTGACTTTAATAGAAACATTCCCTATTTTCCTGGTCACAATATAAAAATATAGCTTAAAACCCCTTATTAGATAAATAGCTATAACCAAAGAAAGTTTCCACACAATGTAAAAGAAAAATATACCATATAAGATCCTCACATTAGCCTGCTTGTTGCAAATTAAGTTCAATGCTGCAATTTACAATAAAATGTAAAGGCTTGAATAGTCTGAGTTATTTTTATATGGATTTGACCTATGCATAGGGAAGAAAAAATACTTACTCATTTTAATAACTTGATTTGTAATCAAGTTCCTCCCAGGTTTTTTTGTTTGTTTTAGAACCCTAAAAAATAAACTTTCTTTTTATACATCTAAAAAATAGCAGATTTTCAGCTAATCCTTGAAAGTCACTCATTTTACTCTTGTTGACTAGACAGTATATTTCCCCAAAATTATTAACATCTGCAATGGTTTCTAGGTGAGCTATTGGGAATCTTCTGTTTCAGGAATAAGGTACTCTCTGTACTCCCTCACTTATATGTCTCTGTGCTATACATTGATTGATAAGTCTAATTTCCTTTATTAAAACCCTTTACACTTGGAATCCTAGAGTTGCTTCAATTTTTCTTTCCAAATTCCCCACACTGATATATCATTGTTGGAATCATCTTTGGATAATTGGAATGGATTCCCACCCCCTCCCCATTTTTGATATATAACTTCCCAAGAGCAGGTTGCAAAGCTAGAATTACAAGTACTAGAATCTTTTTAAGTCTCTTGCCTTGGTCATTCTGAACATGATTGGACATGTGTAGTGATGAATAAAGATCCCATGATACCAATCAACATGAGTATCTTTGCTGCATACCAGAGTTGTCTCTGACAGTGAGGATAAGGGGCAGAGAGCTGCAAGGCGTAGTGGTATCCTCACAGGACAGTAAAGGCAAAGGAGTATTCAGGAAGAAGACTGAGGATACGGAGGGGGTGTTTACCATGGAACATTGTTTCTAGGGGCAACCAGGGAAAGATAAAAGAGGAACAGTGAACATATGTGTGAGAGGGAAGGAGAAGACTGGGAAGGAATGGGAGCAAGATATGGCAACAGAGATGTGAAATGTGGAATTAGCTGGTATAAAATGTTATCACTAATAATCAGTTTAGTTGATACTCTGCTGCTAAAACAGTGGGACTACGGCCCGAACCAATATGCTCAATTAATATTTGACAAAGGAGGCAAGAACATACAATGGAGCCAAGATAGTCTCTTCAATTATCACTAATAATCAGTTTAGTTGATACTCTGCTGCTAAAACAGTGGGACTAAATGAAATAGTAGTCAGATTTCACTTATTAATTCAAGGCGCATTTACTAAGTATTTTGAATGTCCCAGTAACTGTGTTAGATGACAGGTTTATAAAGATAAACAAAAACAGTCATTATTCATTTTCAAAGTGTTCTCCAAAGAGCAAGGAGTTATAAAGAAAAGCTAGTATTCCACCTGGATTGTACTAATTCAATTGAACCTAGAAATTCTCTCCTATTCTAAGGGAAAAAATTAAAAACTTTGAGCATCCAAGCAGTCAGGATGTTCTTAAAGTTCTTACACATCCCTGCCGATAACCTATGTTGCCCACTGTGTCAAAATTGAATGTCTTAATTAACACTCTTGGTTGCAAGCAATAAAAATAACTCAGTTAATTTTAAGAATAAAAAGAAAAATGTTGGTCATCCACTGAGTGTTGCAGGTTGGGTTCTCCAGAAACAGATGCGAAGAGGGAATCTGGCATTTAGAAAATTTATTCTGGACACTAACCTGTGGAAGCAAGGGGGTGAAACTAGGACTGGTCAGAGGGAGAAGATGAAGTGTGATGTAGACTTGGTAAAACCTTGGTCAAACCCACAAGGAACAGTGTGGAATATATATAGTCTATCTAAATTTTCCTGTGGGCCTAAATGGCCGAGACTTTATCCACCCACTGTGATCAGAATGGGTAGGGGCCGCCCTGGAAAGGTAAGCCTTGGGTAAAGCAGCTCTCTGCAGCCTAGGGAAAGCATGAAGGAGCTGACAGCACTCTCGGAAGTTAGGGCAGCCCGGCATAACATGGCTCTGTGGTTGAGAGTCAGTCTATGAACCAGGAGGTCATGGTTCGATTCCCAGTCAGATCACAAGCCTGGGTTACAGGCTGGGTCCCCCGTGTGAGGCGTGCAGGAGGCAGCCAATCAATGATTCTCATCATTGATGTTTCTATATATCTCTCTCTCTCTCTCTCCCCCTTTCTCTTCCTCTCTGAAATCAATAAAAATATGTCTAAGAAATAAAGAAGTTAAAGCAGCAAGGCCTTTCTTGAAGAGGGATGTAGGTGCACAACTTCACATATCCCACACTAAGTTATCTTGTGTTGTCCAAGAAAAAGGAGAATAATCAGGTCTTCCAGAAGGTTGGGAACTAGGGCAACGCTGGCTGATAGCAGCAACAATTTGTGGACTTGGTTTCTACATTTCTGCCTTTAACTTCATTGACCTTTCGATCTCTAATCCTTTTGTCTTTCAATTCGAATTCCCCTCTCCCACAAAGGAATTTGATTGGTGATCCGATTTGAGCAGGTGATCAACCCTGTGCCAGTTCTTCGCAGCCAACCTCCTTTAGTGTGAACATGGCTTCCAGGACCTTGTGAGTAGGTAGGTGGTGGTGGTGAATTAGTTCTCAGGAAAGAGTGCTTCCAGGACCTTGTGAGTAGGTAGGTGGTGGTGGTGGTGGTGAATTAGTTCTCAGGAAAGAGAGGATGGCTCATGGATTGAGGTACCTCAAACAGTAATGTTGGAATCAGTAGCCATTACATGTGTTCTGTGACTAAGTTTCTCAGGGATAATTTTTATCTGGGGACTGCTATCAACCAATGCCCTAGGATCTTCGCTAGAAGAGATGATATTTGCAAAACTTGCTCTTGCCCAAATTTCTCAAAAGATGTTAATATCTCTCACCCAACAATACTAAACATAGTGAGTTTAGAATTTCTATTACCAGAATATATTTCCTGGTATAGATTCCAGGGAAATGTGCTAGGATTCTAGGCGTGACAATACACTTTCATGATGAATTAGTCTGAGCAATCTCTGGGAGATAACATAAGGTATCCATGATGATATCTAAGTGAGGCTGGAGAGAGAGAGAAATGTGTTCTAGGAACTTGGAGTGTCATATTCTTTCATTATTGCTTCAGACACTCATCACAGAAATGTAAGATGTGGCTACTCCAAAACAAAGGAAGAGCTACTAGGCTTTTAAAGCCACTCAGTATCTAAGCCTATATACATGAAAGGCTACAATTACTGAAAAATTTCCTGGCCTACCAGACAAAGGCAAGTGGCTGCTCTGCAGAAACAGAGAAGAATGAAGGTTAAGTAGTCCTTTGAATCTGAGTCTGTGCTAGTATGTTATGATGAATGGAAATTACTGCCTTTTTTAGCTAAATCATGGATACTTCATTTCATAGTGTTGAAGCTATGCTTCTCCATCAAAGGCCATATGGCGGAAATACACCAATTGTTTACTTCCCCCTAAAAAAAGTCATTTTTAGCATGAGAATACACAAATAGCCCATCAATCAAAAGCTATCAGCTCCAGGCAGTAATGTAGATTAAATACTCTGATGGTCCCACCAATATAAAATAACTAGCTTTGGACAAAGTAGAATTTTTAATGAATTGCTGGGGCTAAGTAAGAAAAAAATCACCAAGTGACTCAAAAAAGTGAGGTTAAATGGAGATAGTATTACTTTTTTCAAGCATGTGCAAAAAAAAGCAAAAAGTGAGCTTACCTTAAAGGCAACTGCAAATATCAAACTTGCAATGTGGGGTAAGGTGTGTGTGTGTGTGGGGGGGGGGTGTACAGTACAGAGAAGACTGTGCCTTGGGCTAGCAAAGGCTGGAGGGTTGAGTTGCAGATTCGTATCCTAAGCCAGGATTTGGAAGGGCTAAAATTATGCTCTCACAGTCTGAATAGCTGGCACTGGCAACGTTTATCATCAACGTAAGGCAAGATTTCTATAAGATACTTGCTCAGTTTGCCACACCACTAAGTAACATGGGCATCCTGACTTTTGTTTCTTTTCTTTTTATGGCTATAAGAATAAAGCAAACTTTATGGCTACACCAAATCACTCCATAAAGTTTTGGAAAGAAAGCAAACTGCCAAGGTTGTAAGTGTAAGCAATGAAGTATCTTAGATAGTTGAAAAGCTTATGGGTAAGAATAAGAAAGCAAGAAAGAGAGAATGTGAATCCCGTATAGGATGCCGTAACATTATGGCAGTTATTAATCTGTTGTCCCTCAGCTTCAAATCCAACCCTCTCTCTTCTGTTTTGGTGATACCAGGCTGACACTCTGAAGGCCACGTTTCTCCTGTGCCAACTGTGTCGCTGTTATGGTTCACAGTAGAGAATGCAGGCAGGGACCATCAAGCAGAAGAACGAAGGGACTTGCCCCCTCCTGTTTGCTTTCTGTGCATTCTAGCAGAAGCAGTCGATCCCAGCAGCACGTGTAACCCTCACAAGTGAGTCTTATCATACTCCTCAGAGGCATCGACACCAGCCAGCCCTATAGCTGGCTTGGAGGACTAAGTCCCAACTCTGTGAACTCTCTCCAGCTTGGGATCGCTAGCACCAGCTAGGAAGCGCCCCTTACAGCAGGTTTGTGTCCCACGTGCGGCTGCTCCTCGCAACTTCTAAGCTGTAATTATTCAACCTCTTCCCTTTGTGCCTCCAACTCTAAGGAGTGGTAGGTTTTTCCTACAATTGCCATCCTCATGACACGTTATTACTCCACTTTTATCTTTTCAATTATTCAATACCCTAATAACAATTCTTAAAATTAAATTCTCACTGTTGAAATAAAACAGGTGTGGTTTCTGTCTCCTGATGAGATCCCGATGAAACATCTGTGGAACTCCTTATTTTTAAAACTATTTTCACCCTTATTTCAGTCTTAGGAAGAGGTGGTCAAGCACCAGAAAGATCAAGAATTTGGGCAGAGACATGGTCGATTGGGGAGCATGGAAGGAAGAGAAGGGAGTCGCAGGCTTCTCTGCTTCCTGGGCTGGGAGGTAGGAAAGGACAGATGTGGGTGACCTCAGCCCCTGCGCCCCAGCAACCTGAGACAACAACTACAATCTTGATTTTAATGAGCTCTCTGCTAAAAATCCCTCAGCAGTTGAGATCAAATGCTGAAACTAGGGGAAAAAAAAATAAAGCGATCAGCACTCACATAAAAATTCTGTCTTCTTTGGAGCTGATGTTCCCATTTCCCAACTATTTAAAAATAAGACTGCAGTAAGCAGGAGCAGTTGCTTTATATTCAGTGCTTTTAAATGAATGTTTGATATAAAGGGAAATTAACTTCATGGAGCCTTTTTCTGTACGTGGTATTAAATGTGAGGTTTTCGGTTCTGCAGAATGGAGTCAGAGGAATGCATACGCAGATCATTAGGACCGACGCAGTGACTCTTCCGTTTCTGAGAGCCATTCAGGATGATGTGGCTCCATTCTGCTCTACATAGAGGAGAGCTGTGTCCTTCCGGGGGGAGTGGGCAGATGAGGAGCTATCAATCCAGACGCCTGAAGAGCCTGAGGTATTGAGCTAGGCATTGCTGCATATATTTCAAACTGCCTCGTACAGCAGACTGCACACCCAGATAAGAGGTTGCAAGGACATTTGATGTATTTTCATGGCCTAACTGATGGCACAGCTGAGAGTGCCTCAGGGTAATTCTTGTGCTGAACTAGGCTTTCCAAGTTGGAGAAACATTTTCTTTTTAATATATTACTCGTTTGTTTCACTGATAAAGATTTCTTTCTCCTGTGTTTTTGTCTTCATGTTCTGGTAATTGTCAGGTAAAACTAAAAAGGCATCCAACTTAGGAAAAGAGAAAGGAATGTTTAGCTCATGGGAGTGATGAAGCTGAGGAGAGAGAAAGAGACAAAAGTAACTCTAATAGTAAGAAAAATAAATGTATGTTGCTATGGATGCCATTGTGACTCTAAAAATATTACTTAAATGAAATGTATTTTGAGCATTAGCAATATGAGGAATAAAATGCAAATGTTAGAGCACTACTCACTGCTGTGTTTTTAGGGAACTGCTGGGTGGGAGTTCAGGATGTCCTAGCAGAGAATCCATATTGACCGCTGCCAATCACCACGCAGGCACTGTAACGGCAGTGTCCCTTGTCCTGACACCAATGATACGTTTCTGACTGGAGAAAACCACTTGCTGCTTTACATGCAAACACAGCTGTCTTTTAAAACAGTGAACCTACTGGGCAGGAAGCTATCCATCCACTGGATCCATGGAGAAGATGGTCAGATTTGCTCTGACATAAACAACTATAGTGAGTGAAACAAAAAGAAAAGAATACCTTGATAGGCAATTTAATAAGTTTGCAGATTTATGACAGCCATGTTGTCTCATATGATGATCTGCTATGGTCTGAATGTTTATGTCCTCCTTCCCTAGTATTCACAGGTTGGAATCTTAATCCCTGATATGATGGTTTGGAAGGTGGGGTCTTTGGGCTCCACCCTCGTGAATGGGAGTAGTGCTCTTATGACAGATCCCACAGAGCTCCCTAGCCCGTTTGCAGGTGAGGATACAACACGAAGTCTGAGAACAAAAAAGGGCCCTCACCCAACCCTGTTGGCACCCAGGTCTCAGAATCCGAGCCTCCAGGACTGTACAAAATACATTTCTCCTGTTTTTATGCTATTCAGTCTGTGTATTTTGTTATACCAGCCCCAGAAAACTAAGACATGGTCTCTGCTAATTTTTCTTCTTTTCAATAATTTTTGAACAAGTTTAACAGAAGGTTGTTAAGTATGATTTTGTTTAATATATTAGAATAAATGGAAAGAAGCCTAATACATCAGTATTTTATCAGATTTGGGCACTATGGGAAGGATACTCATTTGATACTCAGATGATGTTACTGTAATAAGTCATCAATATTTGATTTATTTCTGACATATATTGAGCACCTACTATATACCAGGCTGTGCTTGGTGCTGAGGATATTGAGATAAAAGACTGACTTGAAGAGTTTTAGTTTAGTATAGAGATTAGAAAACTAATTCAAAGATATAAAACATAAAGTGATAATTGCTGTCATAGAGGAAAGCGCAGCAGCCTGTGAGAGCCCAAGAATGGAACAGGTGGGTGTTGGGATGGGTGGAGGGGAAGAGATGGGTCAACAATGACAGAGTCCTGAGGGGGTGTGAGGGGGGATGTTTTAACCAAAGGGTCAAAGATAGGAGTTGACACAGAGAGGTGAGTAAGCAGTAAGCAGAATTCAGAAGCTACTCTCAGGTTCACCCTCTCTGGTTTTCTGGTTCTGTGCTTTGTTGAACCAGTTCCATTTACAGCTTATCTCTGCTCCTCACTGCCAGGCTTACTCTTCTCTGAACTAAGCCATGAATTTTGTGTTTACTGAAGAGCCACACGCACAACTCACTCCCTTCCCAGGCAAGTAAAATCCCCGGGGGAATAGCAAGATGCTGTGTGATGTCTGCAGGGGGAGTTCATAGCAAAATATCTTACAGAAGTTTCTTGGATTTCTTTGAAGGAAGTTGCATTAGAAATAAGGCCTATCCTTAGACACAGTGAACAGATCCTATATAAATTAGGATATAAATTTTATACCCAATGACACACTATATACATGGTATATGCCTACTGAAGAAGCTGTTGGTCCTGGCATCTTTGCATCTTCCCCACCCCCTACCATCCATTGAATCTTCTTTTGCAGAAATGTTCTTTGGGTTTTAGAGGTACAGAATATGGAGATTGAGAGGAATTGGAATAAGAACAAGAAACATATAAGTTAGGGCCAGGGAGGTATTTTAGAGGGAAGTTTTGAAGAACACCCATTTTTATAATAAAAAAGAAACTATATGCACCTATTTACATAGATTTAAAGATATGTCTATTCATATACATTTATGCAGTTTCTTTGAAATATATATTCATAGAATGCATCAATACATACCCTGGAAAGATACCCTCCATACTGCTAACCTTCATTCTGAGGAATGGAATTGGAGTGGGGGGCATATTTTCACATTTTACTTTGAATTCTTTTTGAAATAAGCATTTATTAACTTGGTAATTTAATAAACTCAACAAAGATTTTTAAAAGAAAGGCACAGATTCCCAGTACTTTAAAAAAAATCATGGCATTCATTTTGTCTCCACAAAATAATCATAGATGCCTAGAGCTGAAAGGGAACCCCAGAGACCACCTGGCCCAGACAGGGCTGTGTCTGGCCCATCCAGCAGATGGTTGTATATTCTTTTCTTTATGTTCCCTGGAATGGAGTGATTCCCATGGCAGTCTATTTTTGGGTTCAATTATCCTTCCTCTCTTAAAATTTCCGCTTCTGAAGAAATCGATTCCCAAAGCTAAGAGACATTGTTAGTAAAAGATTATTTTTAGTTATTATTCTGAAGCATATGGGTTGAATGATGAAGGGTAAAATATTCAAATATCTGATACGTGCACCAAGCAGAAATTATCTGTTGAAGGACTTCCAAGTGACCCAGTGTAAGTCATAGCATCGGAGACATGAGTAAATCTAGAGGGAAGAATCTGAGTAAACTGGACAGGTTTCTAACTAAGATTAAGACAGAAGGCTCCGGAGGCTTCACTTAGTTCTATTATATTCTAGATGCTTGAGTATCCTAGCATCTCACAATCAGATTAAAGCCAGCAACTAATTGTAATCTAAGAAAACTTCATAGATAAGTAAAAAAGTAAAAATAAATAAATAAATAAAAGTTCAGAATCCTGCAACTCTGGGGCAGGAATCCTGCAACTCTGGGGCAGGAGGGGAAGGAACAAAACAGAAAACTGATCTAGTTTCCTAACCGTATTCCTTAAGAATAGCTTCCAACCCTGACCAGTGTAGCTTGGTTGGTTGGCTTGTCGTCCTGTGCCCCGAAGGTTTTTGGGTTCAATTCATGGTCAGGGCACATACTTGCATGGTGGGTTTGATTCCCAGTTGGGGCCCATGCCGGAGGCAGCCAATCTCTCTCTCTCTCTCTCTCTCTCTCTCTCTCTCTCTTTCTCTCTCTCCCCCTCCTTCTACCTTCCTCTCCCTCTCTCATCAATAAAATAAAAAAAGCATATTCTCAGGTGAGGATTTGGTGAGGATTAAAAAAAAGCTCCCAGGATCTTTTTTCTACTTCCCTCTATATCTAGAAAATATTCCTGAGATATTTTCTTCCCAGAGCATACTAGTGCATAAATACTCTAAGGGAGGCATTTCTAATGCATATGTTACTATATCCAAGGAAGAAATAATGGTTTAAAGATGAAGACAAATCTCAAAACCATTGGGTCACTTTAGAGTTGATCTTGATTAAGGTTACACCCATGTTGATGCTGGTCTTCTTTTGTGCACCAAATATAAACACCTCTTCATCATGCGGCCTCAGGAATTGTAATTCACGTATACTCTAGAGGATAAATTATTTGCTAAGATTTAATATGGATTGAGAAGCATTTCAGGAGGCTTGCTATTGATAAACTGTTATTAGCTCTCCCTCACCCTTGTAACCTAACAGACATCTATACATTTTAGATAAATATACCAAATCAAAGCTGCACACAAACCTTTCATCATTGAGAACTCAAAAGAGACAGCTATATTCAACTCAATTTTCAGGTAAAATAAATAAAATGCTTATTTAATAAAATATGTGTTAACTTTTATTAGTTTAAACAGACACTTTTATTCTAAATACTTATCCTATTAGGACTATAGTTCAATATTACATATTTTACTGGGTGAAATAAAAACTATAAAATATTGCTTCATATTCTGAGTAAAAAAACAGACACAGGCCTTGGGGCTTAGTAGAGGAATAATAAGTGACAGAATTAGAGGCCTAGGAAGTCACAGACTCATGTTTTATATATCCAGACATATTCTGGCCAGGAGGTGGGTACTGAGGTGAAATGGTTAGCCAATAAAGCCTCAGAAGTGTTCTTAAAAAGAACTACCAAGATCTTCCCTGATGCTTTTATTCCATATTAAATTATTCTCCTTCTTGTTCATTCACTAGCCAAGTGGTTCTCAACCAGGGAGGGCGGAGAAGGGTTTTGCCTTCCAGGAGGACATCTGACAATCTCTAGAGTATTTTTGTTGTTGTTACAATTTGATGGGTGGTGGTGGTGCTACTGGCATACGTTGGATAGAGGCCAGGGATGATGCTGATAATCCTAAAATGCACGGGACAGCCCCCAACAACAAAGAATTAATTATTAAGCCCAAAATGTCAATCATGCCCAGGTTTAAGAAAACTCTGTAATATCATACTAACTCTTCCATTTTATGAAAAATCCAAGGCCTTTCCACTTGTTGTTCCCAATCTATGGAAGGTTTATCCCCTGGATCTTCATGTTGCAAGTAGCCTGTCCTATTCTCGGCTCAATTATCACCTCTCAGAGAGTCTTTACTGCACCCCACCCCAACTTCCCCCATCCCCACCACTCTCTACCACAACTCTTTGACTTTCTTCATGGTATATACTATTTATTACTTCTCTGGTTAACCTCTGTGTCTGCTGTGAAAAGAACCATGCATCTCAATAAATATTTATAGTAAGAGAGAGAGAGAGAGAGTATTAAAAGGCTAATATGTAAATTGTCCCCTCAACCGGGAGTCCAACCGGGAGTCCAACCGGGAGTTCAACCAGGGGGCCCAGCTGGCTGGCCAACTGCCCACGGCCCTGATCAGGCTGGCAGGCCAGACCCCACCCATGCACGAATTCATGCACCAGGCTTCTAGTATATATATAATAGAGGCCCAATGCACAAAATTTGTGCAAGGGGCTCGGCTCTTGAGGCCCCGGCTTCATCTGGAAGGTCGTCTAGAAGGACGTCCTATCTAATTAGCACATTACCCTTTTATTTTATATACATATATATGTGTGTGTATATATA
>NW_005370297.1:134423-155219 GCF_000412655.1 Myotis brandtii | reverse complement strand
ATAATGCTTAAATTTATTTGCATTCACACTTAAAATTATTTAGCTAAGCCTTTATCCAGGAATAACACTTGTAGCCAATATATACTGTGCCCTTGCTATGAGGTAGACACTCATTTCATACAAAATTATCAACTTAAAAATTAGCCTGCTATATTTGGTCAAACATTGAATTAACTCACTCCCAAAGCCTCGGCAGGGCCAGACCAAATGACTTTGAGGGCCTTATACGGCCCATGGCCTGGACGTTCCCCACCGGACTTAAGCAATAACTATGCTCTGAACCAGGAAGCCTGCTCTAGCTCCTTCATTATTAAATATGAGGCAAACTGTTTAAAAGAAACAGATGGATTTCCATGTGAGTAACCAAAGACATAGCATATGAATTTTATTAATTTCAATTCAAGAGAAATGTATTGACTATCTTCCAGGTGCCAATGCTTAGTGCTATTGAGCACTGAAAGATGAGTAATCTCTGAGAATAAACAGACAGACCCCAATTGTTCTCTGGCAAATGACAATCCATAATGCTGGGTGGTCTCAGGGCCTCTTTCGGTATAAAAAGATGACTAAACAGAACTCTCCTGCTCTTTCATTTTATCTTACTGCCATTAACATAATACAAAATGCACATACTGTGTATGGGTTCGTAAAAACAGTTTATAGATAATAGACCACTCTAAAGTGCTGCAAGAATGGAGTTTGCCCAAAAAAGTGCTGCCTGTCTTGGGTCCCACACATACCTTTTAAATTAAGAAATTTCTCCGTGTTAACCTCTTTAAATACAATCCACAATTATATGAATAAACCCACAGGCTGTTATTTGGAAACATAAAACAGACACAAGCACAAAATCACAGCAGGGTAACAATTTTCTTTTTCTTTTAACCTCTTGCAAATGCCAACTTGCCATTCCCCAAACTGCTCTTTGGAGGAAATCAAGGTGATACAGTTAAAACACAGTGCCTCTGAACTCCTAAGTGTGCTGTCAGGAGGGAGCCACCTCGGGCCCTCTCTCAGTTGTTTTCTTTTCCCATTAAAGAAAAAACTGCTTTGAGGGGCTTTGCCTTCACCCAGAGAACCCAGCTTTGCAAGAAAGATCAAATTATTTTCCTGAACACATGAAAAATCTTCAAAAAAAATGCATATGAAACCCACACCCTATCAAAGACTCCTGGCTGAGTATTACCAAGCTTGGAGGAAATCAAGGTGATACAGTTAAAACACAGTGCCTCTGAACTCCTAAGTGTGCTGTCAGGAGGGAGCCACCTCGGGCCCTCTCTCAGTTGTTTTCTTTTCCCATTAAAGAAAAAACTGCTTTGAGGGGCTTTGCCTTCACCCAGAGAACCCAGCTTTGCAAGAAAGATCAAATTATTTTCCTGAACACATGAAAAAAGAAGAAAAGAATTCAGATGACAACCACATCCTATACAAAGACTCCTGGCTGAGTATTACCAAGCTTTATTTTTCTTTCTCATTTAATGCAAAAGAAATTGACAAAACACAGTCTTGGAATCTCACAAATATACTTTGTTACGATTGGATATTCCTTATCAGAGATTTTCTATTTCTCCTTCCTGCTCTGAGGAACAAACTATACTATATATTTTGTCTTCTTAAAATCCTTGGATAAATTTGCTTTAACATACCTTTACTGTCTCCCCTGCCAACATCTAATAGCTCTGATTATCAGAAAGGTGATTCTTTTGCCAAGACGAAATTCTTCTCCTACTATTAAATGCAGTTTCTCTGTCTTGGAAGAAGATGGAGAAGTGTAATAACCTCTCTGAGCAAAGCACCTTCAGTTAATAGTGGCCAATGTTTTTTGTAGTGCTTCAGAGATTTACAGAAGACTTTCACATACAGTGTCTTGTTTGAGAGTCAAAACATATTGTCTCATTTTAGACATGAGGAAATTGATACTCACAGAGGACAAGGCCACGTGGCTGGTTTGAAGCAGAACTGGAATTTAACTTGAGTTATTCTGGTTTATTTTTCTCTTAAAAAAATGGAACTTTCACTTGTTTTAATGGGTAATATAATGACATCATTTTCTCATTTCCTGGGGTTCTTTTTGAAATTTTGCCAAATAGTCCACATTTGTTAAATTATGCAGAGATTATTTTTGGATGTTGCTGAGGATAATAGGTGATGAATTTCCACAATTTATACTCTTCAGTGTGTGTGTGGTGGGTTAGCTCACAGTACATTAGTGGTATAAAATGACAGTTTGTAATAATGAACTGTTCTCTACTATTAATTAGTCATCTAACCTTGGCAAAATACCTCACTCCTGGGACCCCACGTCCTCATCTGAGAAGTGAAGAGGGAAGTTTAGAGTCACTAGTTATAAGGTATATGAACTGACTCAGAGACCATCGGAGCCAATTTCTTGGGCCTGATGGCCAATCAATACAGACCTGTTGAATATTATTGAATTTGTGCCTCTGAGGAAAGAGAAACCTGGGGAAAGTGAAAAATCTGACCAGTCACACAGCAAGAAGACTGACTACAGAGCTCTGGCTCCTGGTTCTCAGGTTATATCTTGTGCTAGTACTAGCTGAACTCTAGAGGACCCTCCTATGATTATTAAATGTTTTCTGTGTAGCTAGCCATTCTCTAAATTGTATTCTTCATGTTTGTTTCTTTTTAAAATTTTTCAAAAACGTATTTTTATTGATTTCAGAGAGGGAGAAAGAGAGAGAAACATCAATGATGAGAGAGAATCACCAATAGGCTTCCTCCTGCAGGCCCCCAACTGGGGATCGAGCCCACAGCCCTGGTATGTGCCCTGACCAGGAGTCAAACCATTACCTCCTAGTTGATAGGTCGATGCTCAACCACTGAGCCACACCACCTGGGTTATTTCTTTCTTTAAATGTCTTGCCCATTACCTGTATGTTATGAACTCATTAATACTTGTTCAGACTACAACTTTGTTGACTTCTTTTTATGTCTTTATTAATTTTTAGAGACAGAGGAAGGTGAGAGACAGAGAGTGATATCAAAACATAAATGTGAGAGAGAAACATCGATGGGTTGCCTCCTGAATGCACCCTGACCAGGAATCAAACCATCAACCTAGGTATATGCCCTGACTGGGAATTGAACCAGCAGCCTTTCAGTACATGGGACATACTCTACCAACTGAGCCACACTGGCCCGGACAACTTTTCTTTTTTTTTAATTTCCAAGGTGCAAGTCATTTATCCCTACTTAGAACTAACAACAAATCCCAAACAGATTGCTACTTCACCAGAGATAAGACAGGCATATCTTAAAGCCCTACTTATATTATTTTAGAAGTTTATTATGAGAGGAGACTTAAACAAACACCTAAGAGTAGTAGGATTATCACAATTTCTAGTATAACCAAAGATTTAATACACAACGACATGCTGCCATATCTCATCTATTCATTCATTCATTCATTCATTCATTCATTTATCCATGCATTAATTCATCCAATAATATACTATAGTGGTTAGGAGACCAATTTAGATCTGCTACTTTTCTTCAATTTACCTTGGGGCAAATTATTTACCAAATATATGCCTCAATTTCCTAATATTTAAAGTTAGGAATATTTGTAGTGCTGAATCAAGAGACAGATTGTAAGGAAAAACAGAAATAGTACACAAAAAACAGAAGTGTTCATAGTGATTGCTCAGCAAATATTGGTTATTATGAATAAATGACAAATATTTAGGAGGTATTGTCCTTAAGCTGGATGCTGTACTAGGCAGTTAGGACAGAATTGTGGAACTTGGATATTATTTAGTTTCTGCCTTGGAGAAACACAGTCTCACAGTGAAGACGGACATATCTGGACATGGTTGCAACAAAGATATAAAATTCCTATGGAGGCGGAACTAGGCCTTATGGTGACATAAAGAAAGATGTGAGTGCCTTGGCACTAGAGGAATCAGATGTCTTAAAGGGACAGTGTTGGTCAGACAAGAAGAGGGAAGTTATGATCAAGGAGTGAGGGGCCAGAGCATGGGATATGTGTCGGGCCATCAAACTGGAACTGGCATAACGGGGTCAGGTTGTGAAGGGCCTTAAGAACCATTTTAATAAGAACTTTGGACTTCTATTTTGAGTTATAGTAAGCTTGTTAAACCACAGAAGCGATACAGTCAAATGTGTTTTTAGAGAGATGACTCTTCTGGGTAGAAAATACACTGGAAGGGAGAAGACAGGTGACAGGGAAACCAGTTCAGGGGCTTGGTCCTGGCTCAGGCAGGAGATGCAGTGGCTTGGACAGTGGTGCAGACTGTGCATGTGGACTGGAGACGGTAATGAGAAGCACAAAGGCCACGGTGACGCAGTGCACGCTCCAGGTTAGACACCTCTGCAAGCACATCCAAGTATTAGAGCTCCCCCAAATTTGCAATTGTGTGCTTCAATTTAAGGCTTCTTTAATGGAAAATACTAAATTAGGTCCTCTAACCTATCTTAGTACTAGTCTAAAAGGTAAAATTATGTGGACCTACTCATTTCTTTTCTGTTTGTTCATTTTTTGTTAATCCTCATTGGAGTATATTTTTTCCATTGCTTTTTCAGAGAGAAAGTGGAAGAGCAGGAGGGGAAGAGAGAGAAAAACATTGATGTAAGAGAGTCGCATAGACTGGTTGCCTCCCACACACACCCTTACCCAGGCAGGGAACAAATCCGCACCCAGGTACCTAAACTCAAACCCGAGACCCTTCAGTGTTCTGGCCAACTCAACTCTCTAGTCACTGAACCACACTGGCCAGGACTAGACCTACTCATTTCTTAATGATTAACTCCCCCACCTCTTTCTCTGGCTAGTTAGGTTCTTTTTTCTTATATATCCCTACAGTGCCTTGGGCTTATGTCAATTTAGCCACTAACACTTGTATTAGAATTGTCTTTTCACTGACTTGCATTAGTGTCTAAGCCACATGAGCTTGAGGGCAGAAACTGCCTGCTGCTCATCTTTGTATTCCATGACTGGCACAGAGAGGGGATCTATAAATGAACATGGAATGAATGAGTGGCACAAACAATGTATTGGCTAGGAAGAAACGAGAAAAAATCTGCCTGATATAGACCCTGAATACAATGAATTTTCTCCTCTTTTGCATAACTGTACACATTTTCCAACACTATGTGTGTCAGAGAAATAGTGGATTTAGATTGCAGGCCCAAACAGTTTTCAACTACCTTATATTACAGTGAAAAAAAATGTGGTTCCTGGAGTCAATTATAGCTGTATTCAAATTCTGCATTGGTCAGATATTACTTGATAATTAACTCTGAGACTCAGTTTTCTCATCCATAATGCATAAATAGTCATTGTAACACAGGATTGATAAAACATTGAATAAAATAATATGTTAGATGATATGGCATATAATAAATGATCTGTACATGGTAGCTGTTATTACTAGGCACTTCTTACTAGTTACTAATAAGCTGAAAACCTTAAAAACAGTAAGAGGCCACAAATACTGATGGCATCCTTCTGAGCAATGGGGAAACGTCACCAGTGAGAACAAAGGTTTTCATGCACAAGTAAATTTTTTCTTTCTCTCAAAACTACTTCACGCAGTCACCTAATAAGCCAGATAACTGAAAAATGGAAATATTTCTCAGCAAGGCACTAACCACTTGAAAATTACAAGTTAAAAATATTCAGAATATAATTCTGTACTTGAGGAGGTAAAGCTTTAAGAAAATGATGACTGAAAGCCCGATAGTCAGAACTTGGGTAAAATTTAACATTTTATGTCTAGAAGTTATAAAATTAGTTTCACTAACTGGAAAAAAACAAAACCCACCCATAAAATGGCAAAGAGCTACTATGGGTTCAACAGCTCTCCTTAATGGCTGGCAACTCATTAATTATATCAGCTTCACCAGATGTTGAAAAATAACAAGATATTTATTCTGTCTATAAGCAATATTAGGTAGGCACACAGAATTGTAGCTTCTACAATAGCCAAGAGTCTCTTAGGCTCTTCTGCTGATAAGCTAGAGACCACTGATAATGGATTAAGTAAATAGTGAAAGCATTCAGGACACATTTAAAATGTAAATGTTTACTTTTTATACATGCTTCAAATATTTTAATCAAGGGAATTCCTGTTAGATAACCTGGAAGAGAACAAAATAATAATAGGACCATTTGAGCATCTCTCCTTTCTTGAACTGCTCTTGTTCTCAGTCTACTCTATACAATATACAATATCCTAGATTTTTACAATCTGCCCCATATAATTTCATACATATATTCACATATATTTCACTCATTCACATATATTTCAAACTTTTGTATATAATATTGTATTCATTATGGGCTTAATTCAACAACTAGGTTGAAAGATCTTTATGGATAGAAACAATATTTTTTACTCCTTTTATGTCCCTACCCACTTCTGGTAGAGTGTAGGAAGGATAAATTGTTAGTTGATAAACTAGTTGGTTTTTTAATGTTGTTAAAGACCCTATGGGCATTTTAGATCAAAATGAAGTTCTACTTTGGAACAAAGGCTAAGTAGTGGGTAAAAACAAAGAGACTTTATTCATGAGCTGTGGCTGAGCTTTGAGATGTGGGAGAGAGAAAGAATAGCTGATGGGTGTGGGGCCTTGGGTCCACATGGCCTGCAGTCAGCACAGCATCTTTGCCCTCCATGCTGACAGCTGCCAAATTAGTCTCCCTCCAGTAATGATCCCCAAGTTAGCTTTAGTTAATGAACTGAAAGGAGCTGCAGGTACTTCTGGCCATTAACTGCCTTTCTTAGTGGCTCTGTGAGCTTGAAAGCTTTCTCTTGTCCCAGAATCCGATGGCAGCCATCTAAGGGGCCTGCTGTGAGGCAGATTGCAGTGAAACCAATCTGTGTGAGGCAGCTTCTCATTTGAGAGCCCTTGCGAGAGCCAAGAAGCTCATGCCTTAAGTTTTAATTAAAAACAAACGGAACCATTTTGGGGAAAAGTTTGGGCACTCCTGGCTGGGAAACAGCCATATACTCTGTGTAGGTGGGGTTATCATGGGTTGTCTCCATTGTGTACTGGAAATGCTAAGGGCAATAGAACTACCAGGAATTAGGAAATAAGATGTTGCTCTGGTCCTCAAAGAAATTTTTTTGTTTTTTGTTTTACTCATTGATTTTAGAGAGAGAAGAACACAGAGAGAGGAAGAAAGAGAGAACATCAATTTGTTGTTCCACACATCCATACATTCATTGGTTACTTCATGTATGTGCTCTGACCGGGGATCAAACCCACAACCTTGGTGTATAGGGATACTGCTCCAACCAACTGAGCTACCCAGCCAGGGCCTCAAAGCATAGAAAAAAAACATGGAGAAATACAGGGATAGTTCCAATATGAACCTAGACAAATGGAAAAATAAAAACCTTCAGATGAAAAAAAAAGATACCATAAAAATGCCAATTGCGAGTTTTCCTTTTAAATAAAACTTATTGTATTGCCTTAAGAGTCTAGTTGGAATTTATGAACATAAAATAAGATGAGAGTTTCAGAGGTCTTACACTCCCAGACTATAGACTTTCTGAAATTAACTCTCATAAAATGGTTTAAGACGCTCCAATGGTATTTATATCACTGCAACACTTGAGGCCCATGACACCTATGGCCCCAGTTATTTTATGATTTATTTATTTTTGGTCATAATTTCCCCAAAACCTGGAGAACTCTTGCTTCCAGACAATCTACTGGCCTGATACCCACTTATAAGCACACATGAAATAATGTGAAATTTATATAAAAAGAAAAAAAAACCAAGTCAAGCATGATATCCCAAAAGAGCAAAATATTTGTCCCTTGAAACCTCACTACATGCCCAAGTCTTCCTCAATGTTTTTGGATGAAAATTCTTTTCAGAGTGTGCTGTTATCATCATCCTAACCATATTTCTTTTCTACCTTCTATATTCTGTGGCTCACAGGTTTTGGTCCGTTGCTATGACTAACAGAGCTTCCCTTTGTTGATGGGCTAACTGCTTCCTGGGCTGGATTTTTCTCCTAGAGTTGTGTTCCTTCATGAGCATTCTCAGGTCTTTCAGAAGGGTGCACAGACTTTTCAATAAAACACAGTCAGAATTCCTTTTGGAAGTGTCTTTGAGCTCCCTTGGACATGATGAGAAAAGTTCACCCTCTCGAGTTAAAAAAAAAATTATGGACAAGAAGTTATCATTGAGATTAAATGGTGGCAGGCATGTCCAAGGAATATTGCGGGGATTTGATCCCTTTATGAATCTTGTGATAGATGAATGTGTGGAGATGGCAACTGGTGGGCAACAGAACAATATTGGAATGGTGGTAATATAAGGAAATCGTATCATCATGTTAGAAGCCTTTGAACGAGTATAAAGAAAGGCTGTAGTTACCAGAGAAATCAATTGCTTCCACATGGCCCCTCTCCACAGCACCTGTTTTACTACAGTATAAAAATAGAGTCCTGTCCATTTGCACATTGAACTTTTGTTAAATAAACTTTTGTATTGATAAAAGAAAACAAACAGTCAGGGTTTCCCCTCCTGCAGGTCATTCTACCCAGTGACAGTTCAGCTGTCTTTGAACGCCAAAAGCTGACTCGAGGTAAAATTATTGCATCTTCTTGCAGAATAACAGGAATACTTTCAAGAATTTATTTCCTTCTTTAGTCTCTGAGAAGGTCTTCATCACTGCTCTTTGCAGATGGAATAATAGAGCATCCTTGAGTCCAGTGTACTTCCTAGATCTCAATATGTTTTTTGATAGCTAAAATATCTCAAAACCACTTTTTAGCCTCAAACTCCTAAAGGCCAACATGTTATAGAACCATAGGGAATTTGATATTTACCCAATTTAGAAGGTATAGAAATCCATTTGCTTGCTCTTCAAAGGCTGTCTGGCTCATTAAGCTTTGGAGGATTGGGGAGGCTGTTTAGGTCATCAGGGTCCACTAGTCACCAGTCTCACCACTGAGTATAATCTGCCTCTCTTCACAGCTCTACAGTCAAACCCTAGTGCCTGGTGTATAGTCAGTCTTCCATATATATTAACTGAATGAGTGAGTGAATAAAAATTACATAATGTCTGTGAATCATGGTGGATAACAGAGCATGGAGAGGGCCATGCACAGACAAGTGCAGTAACAGTCTATAACCAGCATTGTGTGCTCCTTACTAAGGAAGGGGTAAATTGCACGGCTGAATTAATCCAAATTATAGAAAACAACTTATTTCAAAATTCAGGCATTTATATCAAGCAGAAGTGCTTCCAAACCATCTTGGGCATTCAGTTTTCTACTCTATTTGAAATATTTTTAAGGAAGAAGATTCAATAAGCTCCCTTAATAAATGACTCTAATATCTGACCACCTTATCTGATTACCTACTTTCCCTTGAAGCTAGTTCTCCTTGTTCTGTCCTTTGTGGTAATAGCAAGTAGCTAATAACCTTCATCTACACACCCAAAGACCTTTTGAGGTAAATTATAGGAGACATAATTCCCACTTCCAAAGAATGTACACTCTACCAAAGGAACAGAACAAATGTGTTAGCTATGCTTGAGTGAGAGGGAGCTATTTGGGATAAGGCAGTCTCAATGAACCTTTATATATGGCAGCAGACTATGATACACTGTGAAGCATTCATTGTCAGTCAATGATGCAGCTTCTCAAGTTCTCATAGGAGAGTGGATCACAAGTGCCCCAGTTAATAAATGGGGAGGACAGAAAATGTGTACAATTTTGAGGTCTAATTTTTGAAACAGGAAAACTTCTATGTTATTTAAGCCACTGTAATTTTGTTTTTGTTAGAGTAGCTACAATTTTATTCAAACTAATTCATATATATACTATATATTATATATCTGAAAGTTTATATATGCATATATGTGTGTAAACATATGAATTTAAGTGAAGAAAGGAATGACTTGAATCAAGGAATATGTATGTGGGAAAGTGTCTAGCAGACTGTTTGCACATACTGATACTCATTTTATTAAGCTTCTCTCCCCTGTATAGTTTTTGCCCTGAAATAGACTTATGTTTAAACCAAGTGTAGTTTCTAGAGCCTTCCCACACTTGAGTTGTCTTTTCAGTTCACAAGATGGATGTTAGGTGGGTGGGCTCCCAGTTGTTTCTAAGCTGAGGGCACTCGTCCTGTTTTGGTAGCAGCAGAGTCAGGAACTCTGCTAAGAGGAGGCATCATTAAGCTTCCCTTGGGCTCACAGCAGGAGCAGGAGGTAGTCATGCACTAGGGTTAGGGAGCCAAACGAGGAACCCAGAGGCCATTTCCTCAGGATAAAACAGGTCTATGCCAGAGACCTGGATTTAGAAACTAATGATGGAGACCACCTTGTGAGAGGAGACCAAAACCTAGCTCCTAACAAACTTTATGAAAAGACCAGTTTGCTTCAAAAGTCAGGAGAAGCTGGACAGCAGGGGTGCTGAAAAACATCAACATTTCCAAACAAGAGGAGAGAGACCCCAGATGGAAGCTGGTGCCAGCCACAAAGCCTCACTCTAAGTAAGGCTGTGTTTGATATTAAATTCAGTCTTTGCTTTGGGAAGGAACATTTCCTAAGTTTTATGTTTGGTCAGGAAGCAAGTCTGCTAGTGTTGGGTGAGTGGAAACACATGGCTGTAGAAAGAAGTTTGAAATAGACCAGGAACAGAGTTGGAAGCACTCCTGACCAGCCAGAGCTGACACACATCTTGCCATGTTCATTAGTTTCCATCTTTCTTCCTCTAGATAAGATCTAATAAGGGATTTGAGTTTTCCATCTTCTTTTCCCTTTACTAGACTGCTGATGGAGCTATTAATGAATGTGAAATAGCCACAGGGCAGGCAGCCTTAGAAAAGAATAGATGAAACAGATGGCAAGACTAATCCACAAAGTGGATAAGGCCATTAAGAACCCACTCATCATCACTATTAAACATTCACGAGGTGGTTTTTCTGCACATTAACTTGACAGTATAGTATGAGTCACAGCCTTTCTGGGGCTCAGTATCAATATCTGTAGAATGTGGAGCTTGAACTAGTTCAGTGGTTATTAAAATTGCTCTGATGGTCCTCAGGTCACCTCAAGAAACAAGAAGTCTCAGGCCATTACTTGAACCAAAGCCATGCTACAGTTCTGTGTTTTATGGACTGACACAGCAGACAGATTTCTTCTTGGGGTTAAAAAAATAGTCCTGTTAAAGTTTATGAATTACTGGGCAAGGCAGGTCCTAGGGACATCCCTGGATCTAGCAATCTGGGCCTCTGCCTTGAGAAGTATCCCATGTCTTGTCTCAGCTTCTTTTCTATGCAAGTAGTGATGATAAGGTTAAGGGGGGAAAAATAATTTTAGCCCATTGTTCATCACAAAAATATAAATCAACTGCCTAACTTCCCATTTCCCTCACAGACAGAATATAAATAATAGATTAACATTTAGAAAAGTAGTATGTCTTTTAAGTTATACAATAATAGACCATGTTTATATTTCTCACTGATAACCTCATTGTCAGTGCTGTCATTTAGAATGGGCAAAAATGGTGATGAGAGGTCCACCTGGAAAGAGGGCAGTGGATATTTTAGGAAGTTAGCAGAAACTTGGACTTTGGGGATAATGGTTAAAGACCATTGAGAATATTCACACCCTGCTCCATCTCTACTTCTCACCCCCTACTTTACAACATCCCCCATTTTGACATCAGGGGAGTTGGATGCTTTGAACATAAGTGGGGGGGGGGAGATTTTCACTTAACTCTGGCACATGCTTGCATTTAAACACAAATAAGTTTGTGTTTAAAACATGTGCCTCTTTATTTCATTTATTCATTTTATATACATTTATCTAGCACCTACAACATGTCAGGCTTGCTCGCTCTCTCTCTCTCCAAATATATATGTGAATGACATTAATGACTAAGACACATTACTTTTATGTCTTCAAGTGTCCAATAGCAAAATGTTCTGGATTCTAAAAGTAACATAAACACTTTTGCCTTGTAGAGATAAATACGCTAGCACTGGTACATCCTTCCAGACTGTTGTAGCTACCTATTAAGATATCTATGTGAACATATGATTTAAATGCTACTCATTTACAATCTGATTTTTTCATGTAAGGGCAAATGCTAGATACTACCAAAATATCTATCTGAGTCCAATGGCGTCAATTGTG
This sequence comes from Myotis brandtii, assembly GCF_000412655.1. Lineage (NCBI taxonomy): Eukaryota > Metazoa > Chordata > Mammalia > Chiroptera > Vespertilionidae > Myotis > Myotis brandtii. Next base: position 143,070 of record NW_005370297.1, on the reverse strand, counting down.
TCCGTGACAGCAAAGTCAAAAAGCGCAGCCAAAAGCAGATGACCAGCTTGAGACCCAAGTCAAACTGAGTTGAGAAGATGGACTGATGGTAGCAGAGGGCAGAGGCACCGTCCTAGGGTTAGATCAAGTGGCAATGCTCCACTGTGGCTCAGGCCTATGGGGAACCTGGGCTGGCCCACCTCCACATCCACACTTGTCCTATTTTTATTTATGTGTTTATGTATTTAGAATACACACACAATAGTCTAAGAATAACAATACAAATACCACCGTGAACATTATGATTTAAACATCACAAATGGGTTTAAGAATTTTTGCAGTTCTTTTTGTCCTCAGGATATATTCCCCTATGGATGGATGTGGAGTCACACTGCTGTGCTTTAACATTTCATGGAATGATCTCTCTCTGTGTGATCATGCTCCCAACTGAGTACAGAGTTAGGCTCACTTATTTCATTTTGCTTCTGTCTTTAGCTGCCCTATTTTTGTATTGCACCTTGACATACAGAGCATACTCTTATCTTTGGGGCAATCTCTGGATTCACTCCATTAAGTCAGAAATTGCAAATTAGTAGCCCATAGGCTAGATCTGGCTCAGAGGTAGTTTCATTGGCTTGTAAGATTAAAAAAAAATACAGAAAGAACTATATTTATAAAGAAAAACATTCAAAAACAAACAAACAAACAAACAAAACCCCAGCATGGATGACCATTCCTGAACAGGTCGATAGCATGGGGGCTGCAACCCTGCAATCCACATGACAATAACTGGCTGAAGCATTAGGGCAGGGTTCCCACTTTGCTATATAATTGAGTTACTTGGGGAGCTTTGGAAACTCCGAGGCCCAGGTTAGACCTCCAGCTAATTAAATCACAATGTCTGGGAGTGGGATCCAGTAATTTTTAAAGATGCCCAGGTACTTCTAACATCCAGCAAAATCTGAGAACCACTGCCTGGTGACCCCTGAACTCATATTTTCTCTGCCTAACAGATCTTTCCTTTCCTTCCAAATATCTACATGGCTTCATGGTTCACATCCTATAGGTAATTCACCCCATGTCACTGTCCAGGGTAACTGCAAAATCTCCTCCCCTACCGTCTGATATTCTAGTAATATTCTAGTACCTTCACTCTACTTCACTTAATTCCTCAGCACTACTCATCATCTAACTTATTATATATTCACTTGCTTGTTAGTTATCTGTCTTTTACTGCTAAAATATGAAACCTCAATAGGGCAGGGAGGTTTGTCTGATCACTGCTGTATTTCCAGCATTTAGAACAGGGCTCAGTTATACAGCAGTTGTCATTTGTTGCATAAGTGGAATGATGCTGAAAAGCAGTTGCTTTCTTTAGATGGGACATGTGTTGTTGTGTTTGTCAAAGCCTTTACTCCTCTAAGTTAGCTGCCCGACTCCCTTATGAATCTGTGACTCTAGACTTAGGCATTAGCCTTAAATAAAAATAAGTCATGAGAAATATCAGCTAAGCTCACTATTAGTTTAAGATAATAGTGCTAAAATGCTGAGGAAAAAACACATGGGTAACGAAGGAAGAACATCCAAGGTCCTGATGTATATTTACTTGAGCGTTTCTTGTTTCTGAGTTATAAAGATGAACCACTACATTATCACCCTTTCTGATCTCAGCTCAGATTGGTACTCGACATACAAGCAATGTTCTGTAATCTACTTAATAAGTTTTTCTTTCTCAGCAAGAGTCTGAACAAGTTGTTCTACGGCAGAGCACTGATCAAAAGTGGCAAACGTCATTATCCTTGGCAGATTACCAGGAGTTGTACAATTAACAGCAACACGAATAAAACTACTTTATGGACTTTAAAGTAAATGTAGCTCGATGAAGGAAAAACATATTCATCTTGCCACAAATTAACCTTGTGGTAGAACTCTTCACATGGAATACATTTCTAAGGTTACTGCTGGGGAAAGAAAAGCAAATGGAAACAAGAAATAAAGTAAACTATCACCTTGCAAGCTCTACTTCTATGAATTCATTATCAAGCAGTGTTTATTTAGTACCCCAGGCACTGGGTGCTTGGGGTGCAAGTAAAGAAAGAATATTTGTCTTTCAGCACTTACATAATGCAGGAAATGAGCCCATGTGCCAAGTTAGACTAAGAGGACTATGTGAGTAAAAACTGGGTTACATTATGAAAAATAAACTAATTAACCAATAACTAACTCACAAGGATCTTTGTATAAAATATTTTGAATTTTGACATTCTGATCCTGTTCTGAATTTATGTAGAAAGAAATATGAATAAAATATTTACACTTGCATAACTCTATCTGACAGTATCTGGAAATGAAGAATATATCTTCTGTGTCTGAGATCATATAACTTATGTGTCTGTTTTTATGTATGCAATATATTACTTTACCTCAGGGTAAATGAACCCATACTTGTATGTGCTAGTTACCTATTTGCTGTGAGATATATCCCTTGGCCTCTCTTTCTTAGCTTTGTGCAGGAGGCTGGTCCCTGCAAACTATATTTCCCAGCTTCTATCTCCAATGAGCTTCCAGGTAAATGCAAAAGGAGGCCCTGGCAGGAAATGAGAAGCTGGAGCAAAGGCAGTATCTAGGGTGCTTCTTTCTTCCTCTCTTTGCTTTGGGTGGCTTTGTCTACAGCGGCTTACCTTTCCTCCAGTCTCCCCGTATGCAGGGCAGCCCCCCATCATAGTCTGACTCCAAGCAGGCAGACTAGACCCTTTCCCCTCGTTCCTTCAGCCTATGGGTAGCAGTGACTTCTACTATTGTTAATATTTCGCTTGATCATATAAGACTTGTGTAATTGGTTCCTTGGTTTAAAACCCCTTTGCTGATGAATGGAATTTTCTGGCTGTTTTCCTCTGTGACTCTGACAAATACATACTGAGTTTATGTGCATTTATTATAAAGTTATCCTGGTTCTACTAAAATTGGTGCACAATGGGGATGAAGAATTACCCACTTTTTCTACCTCTTTGTGAGGAAGGAGAGAAATGCTAAACTAGATTGTAGGACTCAAGATGACATGGAGAAGTGGATGTCAAAAACTGCCCACAAGCTGTCTTGGAAGAACGTAAGTTCAGAGATATATCTAACAATTAGTTCTCTATGTTTGTAAGTTAAAAAGACCAAACAAACAAAAAAGCATTCTAAACCTCTCTCTGTTCTTAAATTTTTCCTCACCATCTGATTGGCCCTTAAGTTCTATTTATTGTACCTCTGAAATGTTTCTTGAACCTGACCCTTTCTTTATTTCCTCTGACACTCCATTAGTTCAGGTAGACTCACTTTTTCTTATCTTCCCAAAGTGATTTATTCAATCCATCCTGCACAAGATTGCCAGTGAGTGCTTTCCAAAAGTTAACCCTGCTCACATAAATACCTTATTTAAAACTTCCTAATGAAGCCCATTTTCTACACAATAAATTTTAAATCCCTTTGTATGTCATATATGGTCCTTCAAGATTTGGCTGCTGCCCATCTCTTATCCTTATTTCTCTCTTCGCATGTCTCTATTTGCTCTCTCCTCAGCTAACAGTTCCTCAAATAAGCCGCGCAATTTCTGCCTTTGCATCTATGAGACATCTTCCCCTTCTTCTTGGCCGTGAGAAAACCTTGCTCATCCTTCAACACTCATTTTGCCTGTCAGCATTTCTAGGAAGTTTTCCTGGCCTCCATAGCAAGATGAAAAACTCTTTAGCTTGTATAGTACTTTGGGTTTTAACTATTGCTTTTACTCACTATTGCTGTTATTAGTCCATATGTTTCTCCCAAACATGACTCCAGTCTTTATTTCATATGCCATTGTATTCCCAGGATTGAGCCCCATGGTTGCTACTCAGTAGGGCAATGGCATATTTTTGTTGACTTAGCAACATCTGCTTTGACATGTGTCTCCAGAACTCAGAGAAGGGAGGAAGATTCTCCAGCTACGGGCTCAGCTCTCTCCCATGTTTGTCTCTGGAGCACACTGGAGCGCCTGCTGTGAGCCCTTCTCGGCCGCCCTTAGCCACCTGTTATTTCCCTGCCTATTCTACCTCTAGAAGTTTAAAAGATAAGGAAATACCTGCTGCAGTGTAGAAAGTTGTAAGAAAATAAGACAGTCCTCTGTGTGTGTTGCTCTGTAACTTACCATTTGTGTATCCTCTGTCATTTTGCAGCTGAATGCCGTAGGCATATGGATAAAAACATGAAACAACTGTAGACGTAATGAATGATCTTTCCCACTACGTTTTTCTATATACCCATTGCAGAAGCCACACAGGCTAACAGATTGTTCTCAAAAGAGCCACAGACTTTTAAACCTCCAGTCTTGACCTCCATGTTATTTCCATGTTGTTGCCTCAGCCTGGAATGTTCTTCCCTTATTCTCTACCCACTTATAACTTATCAATCAGAACTGAAATCGAATGCCATCACTTCTGTGAGTGTCTTTCTAACCTGTCAAACCGAAGGAACAGCTTTTTTCTTTCCCCACAGCTTGCTGTCACTATCTGGCATTTACTGTTGTCTGCCTTGTATGTTAATATTAGTGTGTTTTGGAGTTTTTTTTGAATGTCTGTCTCTTCTGTTTGTGATTTTCTTAAGGGCAGGACACATATCTCCTAATCGTCTTTTCTCAGACTCGGCACATTAGTTGGTATATAGAATATACCTAACAAATATTGAGGTAGAATTAAATTAAATTAAGTGAATCAACCAAATAATTCACATATGGATTATTTTTGAACCAGTGAATATTTTAAATTGTGTGAAGATATTGAGAAGCTGGATGAGTTCTCAGCAATTTTGTGAGTTGTCAAAACTTGAGCATGGTGAAGTGTCTATTCAGGTCCTTTGCCCATTTTTTTAAGTATGGAGTCTCCTCAAAAAATTAAATATGGAACTGTCTTTTGACCCAGTGATTCCACTTCTGGGTATATATACAAAGAAACCTGAAACACTAATTAGAAAGAATATATGCACCCCTATGCTCATTGCAATGTTATTTGCAATAGCCAAGGTCTGGAAACAACCCAAGTGTCCATCAGTAAAGAGTGGATAAAAAAAGCTGTGGTAAAATTACACAATGTAATACTACTTGGCTGTAAAAATGAAGGCAATCTTACCTTTTGTGACAACAGGGATGGACCTGGAGAGTATTATACAAAGTAAAATAAGCCAGTCAGAGAAAAACAAGTACCATATGATTTCACTTATATGTGGAATCTAATGAACAAAATAAACTAAAAAATAAACAGACTCATAGATACAGAGAACAGACTGACAGCTGTCAGAGGGGAGGGGGGCTGGGGGGCTGGGTAAAGGAGGTGAATGGATTAAGAAAATGAAAAGAAACTCATAGACACAGATAGCAGCATGGTAATTAGCAGAGGGAAAGGTGGGGGAAGGTAGAAGAGGGTCTAGGGCCGTGGTCGGCAAACTGCGGCTCGCGAGCCACATGCGGCTCTTTGGCCCCTTGAGTGTGGCTCTTTCTAAGCCTTAGGAGTGCCCTAATTAAGTTAATAACAATGTACTACCCTAATAAATTCAATAAATATACAAATTAATACAAAAAAACTTGCATGTTTAAACTTCTGTTTCTATTGCTTCTTTGCTGTTCACCCTCAGCCCCATACTGACAGTGTTAGGTATCAACTTCTCAAGGCCTTGCTAAGGTGTGTAATAATAAAAGCTTTATGTCTAATTCTCCCAAGAGCAACTGCATTTTAACTGCAAACCCTTGAAGAACATTTAGCCAAAAAAGAACCGAAGGAGCAAATAATGGTGGAGCTTCAGAACCCTCAATGATTGGGAGGAGAGGGACAGTGATGAGGGATGAGCTTTCAGAATGCCCCTCTAAGCACAAAATGCCAGCAGTTGCTGTCTTGCTTTTTGTCTGAGATTATTGCATTTGGTCCTGACTGTGAATAAAACAAAGGTTGCTAAAATCAAAATTTTAAGGGAACTATGCAATAGTTACATTTTAACCCTAGTCAAAAATCACTGGTGTTTTCTCTTAAATAGAAACCAATTCTTATAATAATTTAAGCATTTGAAAGTAGGCCTTATTATTTTTAACTCTGTACAATTCATGGGAAGATGAATGGAAGCCAGGAGGTGCCCCAACATGAAGAAAACTGTCAGGTAAACATTAGCTCTTTCATGACTTTGGTCCCTTACACAGCTTCTTTGTCTCCCAAAGGAGCACTAGAACTGAGGGCGTGAGTAGGGAATTGCTGGTATTTATTAGGCAGGAGCAAGTTAAAATGGAAAGAAGGTCACGTCAAAGAAGCAAAACATTCCGTGCTTTCGCCAGAGATCTTTTTTCCAGGGAACATAACACACATTAAAAACTTCATCTCATTAACATCTATTGGATTTTTTTTAGTGTTTTTGTAAGTATTTGTAATGTTAAATAGACATTTGTATCAGAATGTATTAGTGACCTTATTGAGCAATTAGTGTCTTAGACTCGGTTCTTTAAAACTCACTTTAGAAAATAGCCATTGGCCAAGTCAATCCTGAGAGAAGACTATGGGAAGCAGACAGGGAAAGTGGATGGACTAAAGCAGGGGACAAGTTCCGTATTCTGCTTCTATGGATTGTCAGGTGGGATTAAATCCTCTAATTTTTTTGTGCTCAGCAAGCAATCATTCCCAAATGTTTGCTTTGCCGTGTTGCCTTGTCAGGGTATTTTTGTGTTCTGTGTAAACAATCAGAGAGATCAGACATAACCTTTATGAGTCTATTACTCCAGTCATCATCTGATTTAGACAAAATAATGAAAAAATCACTTGTTGATATTTGGCTCTGTTGACTAACGAGTTAGCCGACCACTGGTCTAGGGAAGATAAATGGTGATGGAAAGAGAGTTGACTTGGGATGGTAAACACACAATCTAGTATACAGGTGATGTATTACAGAATTGTACACCTGAAACCTATGTAATTTTATTAATCAATGTCACCCTAATAAATTCAATAAATATACAAATTAATACAAAAAAACTTGCATGTTTAAACTTCTGTTTCTATTGCTTCTTTGCTGTTCACCCTCAGCCCCATACTGACAGTGTTAGGTATCAACTTCTCAAGGCCTTGCTAAGGTGTGTAATAATAAAAGCTTTATGTCTAATTCTCCCAAGAGCAACTGCATTTTAACTGCAAACCCTTGAAGAACATTTAGCCAAAAAAGAACCGAAGGAGCAAATAATGGTGGAGCTTCAGAACCCTCAATGATTGGGAGGAGAGGGACAGTGATGAGGGATGAGCTTTCAGAATGCCCCTCTAAGCACAAAATGCCAGCAGTTGCTGTCTTGCTTTTTGTCTGAGATTATTGCATTTGGTCCTGACTGTGAATAAAACAAAGGTTGCTAAAATCAAAATTTTAAGGGAACTATGCAATAGTTACATTTTAACCCTAGTCAAAAATCACTGGTGTTTTCTCTTAAATAGAAACCAATTCTTATAATAATTTAAGCATTTGAAAGTAGGCCTTATTATTTTTAACTCTGTACAATTCATGGGAAGATGAATGGAAGCCAGGAGGTGCCCCAACATGAAGAAAACTGTCAGGTAAACATTAGCTCTTTCATGACTTTGGTCCCTTACACAGCTTCTTTGTCTCCCACAGGAGCACTAGAACTGAGGGCGTGAGTAGGGAATTGCTGGTATTTCTTAGGCAGGAGCAAGTTAAAATGGAAAAAAAGGTAACATCAAAGAAGCAAAACATTCCGTGCTTTCGCCAGAGATCTTTTTTCCAGGGAACATAACACACATTAAAAACTTCATCTCATTAACATCTATTGGATTTTTTTCAGTGTTTTTGTAAGTATTTGTAATGTTAAATAGACATTTGTATCAGAATGTATTAGTGACCTTATTGAGCAATTAGTGTCTTAGACTCGGTTCTTTAAAACTCACTTTAGAAAATAGCCATTGGCCAAGTCAATCCTGAGAGAAGACTATGGGAAGCAGACAGGGAAAGCGGATGGACTAAAGCAGGGGACAAGTTCCGTATTCTGCTTCTAGGGGTTGTCAGGTGAGATTAAATCCTCTAATTTTTTGTGCTCAGCAAGCAATCATTCCTAAACGCTTGCTTTGCCGTGTTGCCTTGTCAGGATATTTTTGTGTTCTGTGTAAACAATCAGAGAGATCAGACATAACCTTTATGAGTCTATTACTCCAGTCATCATCTGATTTAGACAAAATAATGAAGAAATCACTTTGGTGATATCCAATCTTCTCATTAAGCATCACCTCCCACACCTGAGGTCCCCTTTAAAGACCTGTGTGGCAAACTTTCCTGCTATCATAGATGATCTGACGAAAAGACTAGAAACGCTGACCCCATCACTCTGTCAGAGAGCAATGAGGCTCAAAGTCCTTAAAGAAAGAAAGAAATGTATTAGAGTAAGATTGCAGCCAGTAGAAATGAGGTGGGCAGATATTCCAGGAGCCACATAGTCCACGGCAGCTCTGTCAGTGAGACAGTTCAGCTGCCAGGAATGAAGTGACCAAAATACAAATTTGGAAAGCCATTATGACTCACAAACCACAGTCTATGTGACACCAAAAACATTGGCTTTATCAGATTTATTGTTAGCAAACTTCAGGACACTTGACCTTTTGATGCATCTGTAGCCAAAGGTGGC
>NW_005370297.1:131303-134335 GCF_000412655.1 Myotis brandtii | reverse complement strand
AGCATTTCCACTAAATGTATTCATAATATAAGTAGACTCTGCCTAAAATATATTTGGAGGAAACAGAAAAATTAGCAAGTGATTATTCACACTCATAATGGGAACAATAAAACAATAAAAGCTACTATTCCTATGTAACTGTGACATCAAATTCAGCATCTCCAAATGTGAGACAAACATTTATTCATCTTTGTCTTCTAAGCACATAGTTGAATGGCCTAGATAAGATTTAGATTTTACCATAGTACTTGTTTTATATAACAGGGAAAATAAACATTTTCTAAATTCAAAAAATGTTTCTGCAACTTTCTTTAGATATTTTTATAGGAGAATATTAAAATATTCAATTAATGGCTGGAATTCATGGATGTCATTGGTAATTTTTTAAAGACTCTCAATGAGGTATAATCTCCTGGTGGGGAATAAGCATTCATCCAATATTGTGCTTAGACAACAGTTCAAAAGGCGTTTGGAAATGGTTAAAGTTATAAAAATGTGCTTCCCAAGTTATTGGGATGGCTCAAGTATTCAATCTTAGTCTTAAATCACCAATTCTTTTTTCTATGGGAAAAAAGGTTTTCTGATTGTTTGCTATCATCTGAATTTTTGTGCCAGGTGTCTGACTGGTTTATTACTGAAAGGATTGACTAGTGTTAGTGGAGGAAACATAAGTGGGCATGAAATTGTTACCCAGCAAACAACAAGGCTGAATGAGGCACACTTTTAATTCCATCTAACAGGTGCATGGGATCAATGTGTAAGAGTGGAGGGGCGGGGGAACCAAACAAACAAACAGACTGAAAAAATAAGGTGAGAAAGAATTTAGAGTTAGAGAGGCTTCCAGGTGGCTTGGATCCTGAAATATGTCCTTTGAATACCTGAAGACAAGGTGGTCTGTATATACACTCCCTACTATGGCTGTAGCGGGCATTTCACAGAAGACTTTTCATAGCAGATATTAACAAACATGTATGCAACAAAGCAGCATTTTGTGGGTTCATGATATAGCTGGTAGGAATAGGGCAATACATGCACAATTGATTAACCCTCTATAAAAAATGAAGACAATGTGAACTCAATACTGAACTGCAAGCCAAGTGAAGACAAATAGAGTGAGACTTTTAAATTTTAATTAGCAGGTCTCTGATATAAGAAAAATGCAGTATGACATGGAGTGTTGGAGATAGAAGCAGAGAAGTATCCATGATTTAGGTCCATAAAAATATATACTGCCCTGGCCAGTTTTGCTCAGTGGGTAGAGTGTTGCCCTGCAGGCTGAAGGGTCCTGGGTTCGATTCCGGTCAAGGGCACATGTCCAGGTTGTGGGCTCCATCCCCAGTGTGGGATGTGCAGGAGGCAGCCAATCAATGATTCCCTCTCATTATTGATGTTTCTACCTCTCTCTCTCTCCCTTCCTCTCTGAAATCAATAAAAATATATTAATATAGGTATATACTGTGAGTATGTATGATGATAGTAAGTGGCAATTGTCAGAATGGGGGACTAAGCTGGAAACAGAAACCACTTAAGCTGGGCACATTTAAAATTAGAGACCATCCTGTTCATGGGGCCAGCCCCCTCCTGACAGGGTTTACTGACAGATGCCAATTCAGAACTGCCACTGCTGCCCCCTTCTGGTACAGAGAAGAAGGAGCAGACACAGGGATGTGGAAGTCCCCTGTGTGTAGGGAGAAAGCAGTGCAATATTCATGGAGAAAACATATTCCCTTCTGCAGCTTCCCTAAGGGGAATGAAACTCTGTGACTGAGGCCCCAGGAAAACCACTCACACAAATGCAGGGAGACTCCTGTTTACCCAGCAGCCTGCAGGTCTACTTAGCATCTTGATCTTGCTTACTGTCTGTTTCCACTAGAGCAGGAGAGAGGTGGTGTCGGGTGGATGGCTCATGTAGAAGTTCAGCTCTCTCAAGTTCTAAATGCTCCAGCGGCACAGAATATGGGATTCGCCAATGCTGCAGGCTCCGGGGCAGGGAGGTTGCTGAGGTGCATATGATCGGGAAACATCACAGAGAATGGCCAAGAGGCACAGACAATAGAGGAATGAGACACAGTACTGCCCCCTGCTGGGCTAAGCGGGCAGATGCGGACAAACGTCTCATGGGACTACCAATACCCAGGGGCATTGATAAGAAGTAAGGCAATTGCAAGGCTGATTGGTGATGCCACTCTTTCTAGAAAAAGCCCATGATGGCAGATCAGAGTTACGGCCAATCAAGGTGACAGCTGCATTTGGCTGCAAGTGATACAAAGCCTACTTTTCAGTGGCCTTGACAAATGGAGATTTATTTTACTTATATAACCAGGTGTGCGGTGGGAAGTTGCTGCTGGCCTTGGTTTCAATGCTTTAAAATTCTCTCAGGCTTTCCCCTGTGGCTGCCAGGTAGCTGTGTGAACCCCAGGCATCCAGACTACATTTAAGGAAGGAAGAAGAGGATGACCAAGTCAGTTCCCCTTTTTGGGAAACTAAACGTGTCCTCAGAAGCCCCATAGCAAATATCTGTCTCATGAGCCAGGACTGGACCACTTTGGCACTCCAGCTGAAAGCAAAGCAGGGGAGGTTTTATTCTCCAACGATGATAGTGGAGGAGAAGCCTTCCAATAGTATCTGACGCTGGTGGTCATGTTAAAGGAGGCCCTGCCTCCCGAGTCCCTCATTCTGCATTCCTACCCCAAGGAGAGCATGCTGGGTGGAGGACAGTGGATAGAGGTGAGGGTGAGTCCTCACCTACCAAGCCCCAAAGGTATGCATTTTGGCCTGTGATGATGCAGAGACAGGGGAGAGGAAAAGAAAGGTCTTAATTTGCATATGCATTTGATAAAGTATTAACGTGAACAGGACAAAGGTTTAAGATCCAAAATGAGACTCTTCTAGTAATTGAAAGAGACAAGAATCTACACTAATAAAAGAGAAACATGGTAATTGGCGTACGACCGCTACCCTTCCCATTGGCTAATCAGGGAGATATGCAAATTAACTGACAGCCAAGATGGCGGCTGGCAGCCAGGCAGCTT
>NW_005370297.1:83436-130454 GCF_000412655.1 Myotis brandtii | reverse complement strand
CCCTGATCTGCCCTGCCCTGAGTGTGACAGGGGGCGGTGCCCCAACCCCCTGATCCGCCCTGCCCTGTGTGTGACAGGGGGCGGTGCCCCAACCCCCTGATCCGCCCTGCCCTGTGTGTGACAGGGGGCGGTGCCCCAACCCCCTGATCCGCCCTGCCCTGTGTGTGACAGGGGGCGGTGCCCCAACCCCCTGATCCGCCCTGCCCTGTGTGTGACAGGGGGCGGTGCCCCAACCCCCTGATCCGCCCTGCCCTGTGTGTGACAGGGGGCGGTGCCCCAACCCCCTGATCCGCCCTGCCCTGTGTGTGACAGGGGGCGGTGCCCCAACCCCCTGATCCGCCCTGCCCTGTGTGTGACAGGGGGCGGTGCCCCAACCCCCTGATCCGCCCTGCCCTGTGTGTGACAGGGGGCGGTGCCCCAACCCCCTGATCCGCCCTGCCCTGTGTGTGACAGGGGGCGGTGCCCCAACCCCCTGATCCGCCCTGCCCTGTGTGTGACAGGGGGCGGTGCCCCAACCCCCTGATCCGCCCTGCCCTGTGTGTGACAGGGGGCGGTGCCCCAACCCCCTGATCCGCCCTGCCCTGTGTGTGACAGGGGGCGGTGCCCCAACCCCCTGATCCGCCCTGCCCTGTGTGTGACAGGGGGCGGTGCCCCAACCCCCTGATCCGCCCTGCCCTGTGTGTGACAGGGGGCGGTGCCCCAACCCCCTGATCCGCCCTGCCCTGTGTGTGACAGGGGGCGGTGCCCCAACCCCCTGATCCGCCCTGCCCTGTGTGTGACAGGGGGCGGTGCCCCAACCCCCTGATCCGCCCTGCCCTGTGTGTGACAGGGGGCGGTGCCCCAACCCCCTGATCCGCCCTGCCCTGTGTGTGACAGGGGGCGGTGCCCCAACCCCCTGATCCGCCCTGCCCTGTGTGTGACAGGGGGCGGTGCCCCAACCCCCCAATCGGCCCTACCCTGAGCGTGACTGAGGGTGGCATCCCAACCTCCCGATCCGCCCTGCTCTGTGCATGACGGGGCGGCGCCCCAACTCCCCAATCGGCCCTGCTCTGAGCCTGACCAGGGGCTGCACTTAGGAATTGGGCCTGCCCTCTGCCACCCGGGAGCAGGCCTAAGCCAGCAGGTCGTTATCTCCCGAGGGGTCCCAGACTGCGACAGGGCACAGGCCGGGCTGGGGGACCCCCCCCTCCCCCGCCCCCCGAGTGCACAAATTTTTGTGCACCGGGCCTCTAGTTAAATAAATAAAAGGATCGGGTGAGAAGTTACCAAGGGAAGCTTCTACCATCTACCAGCTGGAAAGGAGACTTTAACTAAATACAGTTAGTAACTGTTATTAGCTGAACAAAATCATTTTATTCCCATGCACCTAACAAAGTCAGACTCCTCACCAAATTAGTTACACTGAAGTTAACTGTTTACTTATTAGAGGATCCCAGTGGGTAGATTCAGGCCTTTTAGGTTAAACCTCTTTTGCTTTATAAAGTTTTGAATTGAAAGAAACCCTTAAGAAGATATACCTCATTTAGATACACACAACTAATTTTTGTGAGATATTCAGATGGATGGTTATGTAATCAAGTAGATGCTCTACAAAGTTGTGTCTGAACAGTGATGGCTTTCTTTGGGAATAATATGTGACTTACACATGGTAGATTAATCATGATGGCCAATGTTTCTGTTTCCCCAAACTAATTTTGAAAGATTTATCCCCTTAACCCTCACCCAAGTCCAACATATTATTGAACGGTATAGTATTCTATCATTTCTAACTGTGACCCTAACACATCTTCATTTATCCTTCCTCAAAAAATTAGATATACCGTAGACTTTTAGGTCTAAACACAAACTCAATAAAAAGTCATTTTCCAACTTTTAAATCTGCTCCATTTAATTAAGGGAAGCCCCTGGAGCGCTGTGTTTGTCACTGTAGCCCACAGAAACTTTAGACATGACTAATATTCTAAAGGAGACATAAGCTGATTTGATCTAGTAGAGTTGAGATTTCTGATATCTTGCTCCACAAACATTTATAGAGATTCATCTATGTGCAGTCACTGTGTTATGTGCTGAGAACACACAAAGGAATAATGTATTTCCTGTCCTTGAGAAACTCAAAATTCAGCTGTGGATACTCAGTAGTAGCATAAGCTAATACCCATATACATGGTGATAATTACTATGACAAAAATATTTATAAAGGGCTAGAGAAACATGATTGAGAAAATAACTATACCTATGTAAAATTTATAATTAACTCACGAAGAAAAATTAATTAAATGAGTTAATCAAGGTCTCAAAGTCAGATAAACTCTTCCCTGAGTTTGAGAAAGCAGTATGTCCTTCTAGGCGTGAAAGCAAAAAAAAAATAAAAAAATCTCTCACCCAACTCAAGAAAAGATTCACAACTGAGTGCTGGCTGCCTCAGCAGAAACCTACAGGGAAATGTCTTATGCTGCCTCAGCTACAGCAGAAGGAAACAGCTGGACACTGAGGGGCAAGTATCAGCAGCTCCAGTGTGAGCAAAAGGAACTGCCAAGAGTGGTAGGTATGTTCCCCCTCCCAGCAGCAGCATTTTTCATGGTTATGTGCTAAGTCTTTAAATAATAAATAGGAACAGTTATCATTTATTGAGCACCCACATGTCAGTTATGTAAGTCTGGCACTGTAAATGGAATTTACACATGTTGTTTCTAAATTTTATAAGAATTCCACTATAAAGTAGACACTATCACCTCCATTTTATAGATGAGGAAGTAATGAGAGAGAGAGAAAATTACCCACTAGTGGAGGTCTCAGGAGTTGAGTTCAGTTATGTCTGACTTCAGTGCCTATGCATTTTCCACTCTGCCATGGAAAGGACTAGACTATAATTGATGCCTCAATTTGAGAGCAAGGGCAGGCATTCCTCTTGTGCCTCTTCCTAGTCATCCATTGAAACGTGCACAAAATGGCCCCTCTCCTCTTACAGAATTAATTTGGACCTCCTCGGCCAAGGGTAAAATCAGTGATGGAGTAAAAAACCATTTTAGATTAGCAAATATTCTTCTTTCCCCTGTTGTCAATTGATTTTATTCCCTCTCAAGTCTGATCTTGGTTTTGCTAGTAAATATTGTTTCTCTCTCCACCCTCAATAGCAAACACAGCTGGTTCTGGCTCTGTCAGAAATTTAAAGAACCTTCTGCAAAGATTTAAGCTATATGAAAGCAGTCAGAATGAAAATGAGAAAGAATGCTTAAATAGAAGACAACATTTCAAAATACAGGTTTGGCTTTACATGCATTTTGTATAAGCCAATGAGAGTTGAGAAAAAAATAATATTTTATTGTGGTTCTTGCCGTATGATCCTTCTGAACAGAAATAGTCCAAGTAAATGATAAGTTGGCAAAGTCTGTATTTGATTCCTATGATTTCCATTATCTAACAGCAAAAAAAGCATGTCTTCAAAATCTTTACTTAGGTGCCAATTGACCTCAACAAGTTTCCTTTCTCTTTCTGAGTGTAGTTTCCTTAAGTATAATATGAAAGGCTAGGCTAGATGATTGAGCTCTACTTCTAACACTCCATTTTTACCTTTATAAAACATGGAACCACTGTGTCTTAAGTACAGTAATTCTGTTTCTCTAAATCGTGCTTCTTATAGCTTTTATACATCCCTGGGGACTTAAAGCTTTGTATCAATGGTGAATGGAGCCACAGACTATACATGACCTCAATTTCATGAAGGATTGATGCAACTCAACAATTTGGGGGTAAAAAAAAATTAAAACATCTGTATTAAGGCACAATCAACATACAATAAACTACACTTAGTTCAGGTGTATAATTTCTTAAGTTTTGGCAAATGTATGCACCTGTGTAACTGTCACCACAACAAGATAGTGAAAAAAAGTTTCCTTATGCCCCTTGTAATCCCTCCCTTCCCTTTCCACTCTTATCCATACTGAATCACTTTCTGTCATGATAGGTTGGTTTTCATTTCCTAGAATTTTATGTAAGTGAAATCATGTAGTACATTCACTTATTTGTCAGTCTTCTTTTACTTGGCATACTTATTTTGAGGTCTATCCACATGCATCAGTAGATCATTCCTTTTGTATTGCTGAGTAGCATTCCATTGTATGAATGTGCCTCCACACATTTGCCTAGTTATCTATTGACAAGTACTTGGGTTGTTTCTGGAGCTTGGAATTTGCCTCACTTAGTTCCAAGGAAGTCAGCCACTTCACCAATCAAGTTGTTGGCTTTCATGGATTTTCCAGCAATGGTAGAGCTATCATGGTTATAAAGCTAGAGATGGTGGTAGTTGGGGACTGAGAGCTGCCCCAGGTTATAACACCACAGACTCCCACTGTTCTTACCTGAAATTTAGTAGCTTTTCATAAATAAATGCTTCTCAATTTGTTGTATGCCTGTAGCACTGAAATGGTCATTTTTATCATCCTTTTCCAGTTTTATCATTGCTTTTGGAGAGAGGATTTGTCAAGCTAGTCACACTGTCATTCCAGAAATGCTATGATTTTTATTTTGATATATTTCTTTTCTGACAAGTTATATGAAGAGCAGGATATTTTCTACTTTTCAAAAAAGTCCCATCTAATAAGGGAAATAGAATTTGCACCCACCTAACTAAAATATAAGACAAAGACAAAGGCGCTGCATAAATAAACAAGCACAGATCTCTATATGCATTCACAAGAAGGAAATATCCTTCTTTCTGAAAAGAGTTAGGAAAAGTAGCATTAGAACGAGACTTAAAGGATTGATAGAATTTCAATAAATTTTGAAAGACACAGCATAGCAGTCGCATGAATGGTTATGTTGATCTGGGATTTCTTTGGCTTTTTTTCTCTTTTAAATGTTTTAAAGTAGCACATAAATACACTTTCAATGTATAATATTTAAATAATATAGTTGGTAATGTCAAAGCATCATTATTTCCTTCCCCTCCCTCTTCCCCAACCCTATCCTATTCTTTTCCACACCAGTATTTCAAGGCCCTTTCCTATGCTTTGACATACATATATGTATAACAATGGGCTTCTGAAATAGAGTGAGTTCATCCACATTTAGATCAATGGGGAAAAAAGAAAACTTCTGGAGCTAGGTCTGTCTATGTTGACACAGCTGAGTATTTGTAAAGATCAAAGACTCAACTGGGACACCTGTCTAATATCACTTGCAGTAGCAGACAGTTTACTATCTGAGCAAGTCAAAGAGAGCTCTATCAGCTAGGGACTCAGTTTATTAGTCAAGACAAGCTAGGCTATGCTATCCATGATCCCCAGGTTTAAGACAATAAGAGTTATTTCTCACTCACATGACGTCCAATGCTCTTCAGCTTTTCTGAAGTGGAGAAGTCCTTCCCTTCCAGCAGCACACACTGGGGACAAAGAAAAAGTTGAAGATGTTCAAGACATTCTATGGTAAGGCCTAGACGTGATGAACACCATTTCTGCCTATATTCCATTTGACAGAATTCAGCAACAAACAGGTTTAAAGGGAATTAGCAAATTCATTTTCTTGTGAGCCCAAGAAAAGTTTAAAATAAATTAGTGAACTCTCATTTCTCTTTCACAAGTTTCATCATCTGTGAGGTGCATGGTCAACTAGATAATAGCAACAGCCTTCCAATGCTGCCCTTTTATGAGTATTACATTCAATGAGAAAATCTGACTTCACTTTGACATTCAAGTGGAATGAGCTTATTTTTAACTTTAGTAATTGTGTTGTTTTTCATCTACTTGTCATTATGTTGTATGTCATATCAAGATAAGAGACTGACGGAACCTGCATTTTTTAAAAATATATTTTTTTTACAGAGAGGAAGGGAGAGGGATATAGAGTTAGAAACATCGATGAGAGAGAAACATCGATCAGCTGCCTCCTGCATACCTCCTACTGGGGATGTGCCTGCAACCAAGGTACATGCCCTTGACTGGAGTCAAACCTGGGATCCTTCAGTCCACAGGCTGAGGCTCTATCCACTGAGCCAAACTGGTTAGGGCTGAACCTGCATTTTTCTTTAAAAATTCCTCCCAAATTTCAAAAAGTAGTGGGAAAATATAGAATAAAAATTAAAATCATTAGTTCACTTTTAGGCAATGTGATATAATTGAAAAAGTCAAGATTTCTGAATTTGGAGTCCCAACTCTGCTATTAATGATGGATGATATTGACTAATCACATATCATTTAATCTCTCTGAACTTCCATTATTTTCATTTATTCAATGGAAGTAATAATTTTGACCAACTCACTGGAATGTTAAGAGGATCAAATGAGAGTACATAAGAAGCTGATTTGTAAACTATAAAGACCCCTACAATTTAAAAAGTAATCAATAAGAGAGAATTCAAAAATGCAAGCAAGCAAGCAAGAGATAGCAGAGGGCCAGAACTGTAGTAGCATGAGGAACAGATGCACAGAAGGACAGCAGGGCTGGGTTTTGAGACCTCTGCAAATCCAGGAGGGAAGACAGGTAGATCTGAGAGTCTAGAAAAAAGAAGGGAAGCTGAGGAATAAAGTGTTGGGGACGGGGAAGGGGAAAGAATGAAAATAGGAAGAGATGGGGCATTGTGAGAAAAATGAATGACTTTAGAGTGCAATTTAAAAAAAAATAATCTATTAATTTTGGTCCAAATTTAGAATTACAGAAAGGTTGCAAAGAGAGCACATAGAGTTTCTATACACCCAGTTTCCCCCATTGTTAACACCTTACATACCGTAGTATGTTTGCTGAAAGTATAAAATGTAGAGCAGCATACTGAACATGGTGTCTCAGAGAAATAACACTGTACTAGCAATAGTAAAAAACTGACATTGGTACATTACTATTAATTAAACACCAGACTTTATTTGAAATCCTAACCTTTTGATAGGTGTTAATTCAGTTTAGTGAGCTGAGCTGAGCTGAGCTGAGCTTGGACTGATCCCTGTCTCCATGTGTCCCCATTTCTTTAACTAATTTCTGACTTACTGACTCAGTTTCAAACATACATTGTGACCTAGTGTCATCACAGGAGTCCTTCCTGGTTCTCAAGACAACACACGTCTGTGTCCTGATGAACAGAGATTCTGAAATAACTCTTTAATCTTACCCTTCCTAGGGAAATCCTCTGGAAGTATTAGGGTGAGGTGATTCAGCCAAATGGTTCAGTAAAGAAAGTGCTATTATTTTATTTTTCTTAAACTCAGTCACAAATCACGAGGCAAAGAGCAAGTACTTTTAACAATAAAGCATACTGCAGAAGGGAGAGGAGGCATTTTGAATTTTCCACATTCTACATAATTAGTAGAGGCATCCTAAAAGAAAGCTTAGTATGGCAGCCCTTCCCCAGGCCACCCCACGATAACCTGAAGATCTTGCAGTGGTCTGCAAAAAGAGACTTAGAGGAAGAGCTTAGATATGGGGTGTGTTGGGTAGTCACAATGACTCTTGGCATTTTGTGGGTTAGGAGTGAAAGCGGAAAGCATCTCTGGCTCAGAACAATCTCACACAATGATTTGTCCTGCTTTGCCATCACGCAAACACTGATGAATACAGTCAAGAAAAAGCTACATCTTTGGGGTATCAGATGCTAAGAATTCATTAACAGATTTCCTAATCAGCATCTCTTACTTGGGGCCAGCTCTTCAGCGGAATGCCAATTGCCATGTGTGTATGCCTCCTTCTTCAGCGTGGAGGAAGAAGGGGGGCAGATTTCCGGGAAGTAAATCACAATAAATAACAAGACTAGCCATAAATACACATACACATTCCATGAATGGTTTCCTTTCTTTTGTGTGTGTCAGTGCTGTAGCAGAAATAAGTACACTCTGGTGCTTGCCAAGTTTCTTAATGCAGTAACAGTTGCAAGTCATTCTCTTAAATTAATAGAATTCTAAGAGCAAATATCACTAAATATCATGAAAATGCTTCTCATTATTTTACATATTTTCTCTTTGTACTTGTGAGTCTCAAAAGGGCCCTATAAGCCTCAGCCAGGGCAGGAGTTCAGCACTTCAACACGTATGCTTTTAGAAATGTTGGAAAATTCACAAATTAATTTGCCAGCTAAACTATGTAATCGGATCCTGATTTATTATCCTGGAGTACAGCTAATGGGTTGCTTTTTTCTTTCCTTTTTTCAAAGAGGCAAGCATACTTGCCATAAGTCCAAGAAGAGTTTTGCCAATACACAGAGTTTGCGTGAAGTAAAAATCCCAGTCTTACTTTCACGGTATGTGGGGTTTTGGAATTGGGCAAAATTGGTTGTTAAGTGTCATTTGTAAATCTTTTCATTTCCTCTCCTATTATAGACTTTGCAAATGCAACTCTGCTTGCAACTTCCAGAAATCTAGCTATTTATTTTCTGGCCAGTATACCACTCAGAGAGTTACGCTAGACTTGTTTCTTATAACAAACAAAAATTGGTTATCTCAGTCCCTTTGCTACTCAGACCTTCACTAACTTTCCTTGGCTCAGATATTTATTAGTTCTGAAGAGGAAAAATAGGGCTGGTATCCTTTCTATCTCCACAAATACATGCTAAGGGGTTAGAGACCATTGAAAAGTTTATGGAATTTCAACAGAGAAATTCATGCAGTGATATAAAAATTAGGTTCTGTTAATTCTTTGCACATTCTCAGCATGATTTTATATGCAGTTAACATATTGATAAGTATGCCAAATACAGAGTTATCTAAGTTTTAATTCAGGATATTAAGTACCACTGACACAAAACCATCTTTTGATTTAGCCTCCGGATGTAGAACCAATTCCTACACCACTGACTTTTCACCAAAAGATAGATTTCATACCTACTTTTGACAAAGAAGCACCTATCCCAAGGCCTGTTTTACTAAGAAGAGATACTTCCCTGCAAAGACATCCTTGATTCCATTTGCCGTAACAGAAAGCAGTAATTAGTAACTTTCCATGATACACAAAGAGAATGCCATGTATCCACTGTCAAAGATAATGACCAAGTCACAAGAAGATAAAGCATCAGTTCTATTTTAATATTTTTACTTTGCTCATAATTTTCTTTTTAAAAAAATATATTTTTACTGATGTTAGAGAGGAGGGGAGAGGGATAGAGAGATAGAAACATCAGTGATGAGACAGAATCACTGATCTGCTGCCTCCCGCATGCCCCACATTGGGGATCAAGCCTGCAACCTAGGCATGTGCCCTGACTGGGAATCAAACTGCGACCTCCTGGTTCATAGGTCTATGTTCAACCACTGAGTCATGATGGCCAGGCTCATTTTCTTAGTAATCTGATTCCGTACTGGAAGTTGGGAATGTCTTGAAATCAAGGGCTCTCAGTGCTAAAAGGAAACTCAGAAACCAACTGGAGCGTTTCCTTTGCTTTCTAAATATGGAAGTTGGGGTCCCGTGAGGTAAAGTGACTTGATCAGGACCATCCAAAGTGATAAAAGACCCCCACTTTTAAGAGAGACCTTCCAATTTTTTTCTGAGGAAATAGACCACTACTTCAACAGGGAGCAGATATAATGTTTATTGCCACTTAGAAGTTCTCCTGCTGCTAGATTTTTGTGTTGGCCCTTATGATAGAGTAAAGGATGAATTTCAATTACTTACTTTATTCTACTGTATGTGTAGCAACGGAGCCAACTTTGCTAGTTAGTCTCATAAGAGAAACCACAAATGTTTTCATATTTTGATCATATTCCAAGATCCTTTCTCTTATTAAAGGTTTATATGTTCCAAAGCCTCATCCCAAAAACTCATGATGAAAGAGCCCTCTTTCTGGCCATTTTATAAACCAAGATAAGCCATTTTTATAAGTCAAAATAGATTCTTCCCAGTTTGATTTTCCCGTATATTTTCCCCGATTTACCACATATCATTAGAAAATAGTGGTATACAGGCATACTTGTTTTATTGCACTTTGCTTATTGTATTTTTTACAAATTGGAGATTTGTGGCAATCCTGCTTCAAGCATATCTGCCAACACAATTTTTCCAATAGGCTCAGATGATGCTTAACATTTTTACCAATAAAGTATTTTTAAATTAAGGTATTTTTAAATATGATGCTATTGTACACATAATAGACTACAATATAATGTAAGCATAACTTTTGTAGGTGCCAGGAAACAAAAAAAAATGTGCGATTTGTTTTCATGCAAGTATTTGCTTTTTTACAGTGGCCTAGAACCAAACCCCAATATCTCAGAAGTATGACTGTAAATTGTAGGGTGTTGAATGAGAGAGAAATTGTTTGCTTTGATGTGATCAGGTATCTCATCTAAGCATCTATCATCTACTGGTTAAGTCACAGGCTTAAATATACAAAGTTCAAGAAATTACAGCAAATGTGCCTTTTCATGTGGTTAAAGCTGCTTATAGATTAAGATAATGACTGGCAGCACAAGCAAGTCTATTGCAGGTGTGCGCTTATTTTAAGGGCATACTTATAACTCTTTAATGAGAAGATAGTGATGGCCCTGAGATGAGTTCATCGAAAGGAACCCTTTCCACTGGCATCCCAATGAAATTTCATGACTTTTTTTTTACCTCAGTCATCAATATGATGGCTTCTAGCCATCCCTTCTATTTAGATCTGAGTGCACAGGTGGCAATATGACAAATAAAACAGTTGGGGCACAGGTTAAAATGCCAGTGGCAGAATTTGAGCCACTATAACCTAGGGAGTTGAGTAATCATAATAGTACCACAGCATCTGTGAATTCAGACCCATGGCATTATTCCAGAAAGTGAGAATCCCAGGCACCTTTCCAGAATGACAGTTCTGCCTTTCCTCTATGGGATTCCCACTTAAAAGGGAGGCTCAGGTTGATCCTCCTAATTCTGTGATAATAGCATACAGAATCTGGGAGTCACACTTTCTGAGATCAGTTGACCTAGAACAGTTGGACAATCAATACTAAAAGTATTTCTCAATTTAGCAAAAGCAGGGAGCCTATTACCTAAATAATTTCTGACTTATTTTTAAGCATCTTTAAATAAATAATATCTCTGATGCTCTTACAGAATTACTGTCTTTCAGATGAAAAACTAGTTGAACATAATTCTAGCACTACCAAGTTCTTACAGAAATGTGTCATTGAAATGAGTCTCACCATTGGATTATCTTGCTAATGTTGCTACTGTCCTACTATTTATAAAAATAACTTTATTTTCAGTTTTGTTTACCAGTTCATAAAAAAACAACACTTGACTTAGTACCACAATTTAAAAAGGAAGTAATTATTGAGGCAGTCTTTCAAAAGCAGAAGTAACTATGTTCCATTTGCTTTGTGTTGTATTCTACCATTCTGCCATAGACCCAGAGGGGGAAATACTGACAGGGAATAATGATTTTGATGCTGTTCCTTTGGGTTGCTTCTCACTGAAATGTTTTGAAATCCGAAATTCTACTTTGCCATTTTTATGAGTTATTTAAAGCATTCCTTCTGCACACAAGAATGATGCGGGTTTGATGGTGCCAAGAACTCACTTAAGCTGACTGGGAGTGAATTCTTGTTTTAGAGTCCTCACAGCTCCCTACCAATATCACACTCTCCTGAGGAATGTTAAGAAATTGTGTGGACTTCAGAGATTTTTCACATTGCCTTTTTATTTTCTTAAATATTGTGTTTGCTTTAATTCTCTTATTTTGGAAAATGTTTAAATAAAATGTCCTGCCTTTGTATTCTCTGGAATCAGTGAAAGATATTCTTTCTCTCTCTCCTTCCATTCTATCTTGTTGGGACCTGCTGTGACAATAGACCTCCTTCCATTCTATCTTGTTGGGACTTGCTGTGACAAAACAGTTAGACCTCAAGCCAATAAGCTGACAGGCTGGCATTTTTAATCTAAATACAGAAAATATTTCTAGCTCAGAGCAGTTCTTCATGCAGATCTCCTCATTTGCATTACCCCTCCGTTGGGTGCTCCTATCACTGTCCTCTTTATCTGTGTGCTTAGGAGTTGTTTTCTGATGGATCTCTTTCTGTTTACACGTTATCCTTTGCCATCAATCTTCTTTATCTAGCTAATAGCAGGTGTTTACCTTCTTGCAAGGAGTGCTTCTCTAAGGAATGTTATGAAACCCCTCACTAGGGTTGGAAAAGAATTCCCCATCTCTTGAGTCCTGAATACCCAGTACTTTCTCTTCTTTTGAAATACACTACATGAATCTTAATTAAAACCAAACTGCCTTCACAGAGGGGTTTATATGTCACCAATTATCTGAATGAGGGTTTTTCTCTCCCTTTTAAATGCTAAATCCTCCTCCTCCTTTCAATGTGCCTGAAAAATGCTGCTATAATTATTGTAAATAATATATTTTCATAAGCATGAATTTCCTAAGCATGGTCAGTTTTTGTTTTCTTTTTTCCTCCAGTAGCTAAAAAACTTCAATCGTCTTACTGTGGATGTTTTCTAAAGCACAGCCACAAAAGAGATTGGGAAAATGACAATGTTGTGTTTGATATTTATTCTCTCTCACTGACTTCCCTATCAAAACTGCTAAGTTGGGAAGACAAAAGATGCTTTTCCAACTGCTGGCAACACAAAGCTCTTTTGTATTCTGACTCCTCTCTTCCTCTCACATCAACATCAATAAGTGTTTTGTGGGAGAGACTAAAATGTCAGTCTTTCGGAGGAGCAATCAAGTCCAGTTTATTCCTTGCTCTGTAATTAAAGCCTGTTTCTGTGAGAAAAGTAAACCAATACCCCAGCAGCCGAAGATAAACTGCCATGCTATTTTTAATCTACAGCAGCCCTTTCAACAGTATGAACCCTTTGAGACTTGCTACAGCTTTGCGTTCTTGAGCCAATAGAAAACAAAAGATTCACAGAAGACAACAGTGGGTAATGATCTTAATGGTATTAAAAGTGGGTGTCTTCTTTTAAAAGCGTGTTTTTAAACAAACACACTACAAAGGACCTGGATGAAAGTGGAAGATTTGATGAATGTGCTTCACCTACTCAAAATGTGGATATGGACCTTCCTTTCATTCCCCAAGGAAATGCCAATCCCAGCCCCAATGCTTGACTTTGCTACAGATTTGAGAATATGAAAAGAAATCCCAAGGCAGAAAGAGAGAGGAGCTGAAAGTAGGCATCACTGCTCAAGTCCCACTTCAGAGGTCCCTTAGAGACAGCTTCCTCTCAACCCCTATCCAACTGCCTGCTCAGCTTCTGGGCCACTCTCACCTCAGAAACAGAGACACTATACTCCCTCTCCCGGAAACACAGCCTCCTCTTTTCACGTTTGGCCACGAGCTTTTTTCACTGGAAAAGAGAAAAATCTTAAAGCTCCAATAATCTCATCAATTCAGAGAAGGAAGCCCTTTCATTTTTAATACCAGTTGGGACTCCTCCACTCAATACCTCTCTTCCATTATTTGATATTCATATTATTAAAAGGTGCATTAAAAGGATTTTCTAAACCAAAGTGCAGGCTCTCCCCAAAGCTATGTAGAACCATGCCTGTGAAATATTATGAACAGGTAAGTCTTTTCTCCTCAGTTCTGAGTCAGAAAAGTGCCTTCTCCGTAGGAGCTGCTTTGCCCTGGTTGTGGAAAATGAATAATGTGTCAGGATTTGTAAAGAATTTCCTAGGGTAAACATCACCCTCATCCCCGAGGCTTTAATATGTCGACCCTCCACTCCCGTGCTGTCCAAAAGGAATACAAAGTGAGCCACAAATGTGAGCCACATATAAAACTTTAAGTTTTCTCCTGGCCACTATGAGAGAGAGAGAGAGAGAGAGAGAGAGAGAGAGAGAGAGATGAAATTAATCTTAATAATATGTTTTACCTAACCTAATATATCTTAATATTATAATTTTAACATGCACTCAACACTAAAAACATTATTAATGAGTGCTTTTTCTGTGTTTTTTCCCATATGCAGTCTTTGAAATTCGGCATGTATTGTACTCACAGCACATCACACTTCGGATTAGTACTTTCAAATACTCAATGGCCACACAAGACTAGTGACTACCGACCATACTAGACAACACAGTGCTACCCTTCATTGGCAGGTAAGTAAGAGACTGAATACAAAGATGGACATTGGCCAGACCATATATGACACTAAACTCTGATCCATCTGAGAAGCCCAGGAAGCCAGCCCACAGCATCTGCAGCAGTTAGTCTGAAGAGATCTGGACTTGGTCAGTGATTGCCAACTTCCCTATCCCTCCCTCGCCCCATCCTTCCAACTCAGGACCAACCAGAGAAAGTCAAATATGCTTCCCAATCAATCCCATAAGGTGCCCGCTTTTATCGGGCTGCCTTCAGCTTCACATGCCAACACACTCCAATCAGAGCCCCCTGGAAACCTTCCCTTTTTTCCACTATCAGGCTTTCCCACTCCCCTGCCTGCCTTTGAGTTTTTGCCAAACACAAGCGGTGGTAGCTGACTGACTGGTACTTGCTTCAGCGAGCTCTAAATTAATCACCTCTGTTTGTTATCGTTTGGGTCTTAGATTATTTCTACAAGACTTGAGCCTCACTTATAAGTATGGAGAAATTCTCCCTTATATTTGGAAACCCAAATTTGTAATCTCCTTCAGGACAGGGTAGACAGTGGTAGAGGGAAGAGACCCAAGACAACATGGAGCAGAGCAGCTATATTTTGCTGGAAACACACACATTGAGGATTTTTAAAAAAATACTATTACAACCATGTAGTGGCAGACAAATGTCCACCAAGACTAAGGTGCCCTGTGGCAAAGATATTTGAGAATTTTTTTTTCCTAAATAATGACTCTCTGCTTAGGATTCTCACCCACTAAAATGGGCTTAAAGGGACAGCAAAGTGGCCAAAATGAAAACCATTGAGTTTTAAAGTTGCTATTAAATGGAAAGACTTTAATTTAGGAAAAAATAAAATAAAATCCATTTTTACAAGCTAAGCTAAGGAAATTATGAGGCTTTAGAGAGAAGGAACATCTAATTATTTACAAGGCATTTATGATCTGAGAGTGCAGGGTTCCCTATTACTGCATTTACCAAATTATAGCCACACCCTGACACAAGGATCTTAGGGACTTGGTAGGCCCACAAAGTTAATCACTTCCCACTCCTGCAGTAACAAGTTATCTGGCAGGCTCCCACCTAATCTGCTTCAAATTTTTATATGAAATGAACTATTTCTCAGACTCTATTAAAAAAAATCTTGCTCTTACTACAGTCCTGTTTTGAGATATTATTACATGGTGAGAATATAACATTCCTGCCCTCTAAAAGATTCATGATGCAAATATCATCCAAAGAGGAAAATTACATCATCTCACTACAAACGTGAGCTTTAGTTCGTCAATCACTAATTGAGAAACTTAGCCAAATATTAATATAAATGTCATATCTCTGCTGGACAGGACACAGAGCAGTGGTTTTGATTTGGCCATAACTTACATCGTCTGTAAGCCTTGATGTCTGCTATCTTGCCTGTGCAGCAAGGGTCTTATCTAGGACGTGAATTTCATTGGAAAGCTGGCTGTCTTGAAAAGGAGAGAAGAGATGAGAAAGAAAAACTAGACTCAGAGAACCAACAGCATTTCCATTCGTGGAAGGTTCAGATTAACTCATAAACAACAGAAACTTTCAGGACCAGGTGCTGGCACTCTGTCTGCTGTCCACCCCTCATGTCCTTTGGAGGAGACCAGCCAGTCAGAGTGGCCTCTCCCCACAGCAGGGTGGATACCCAAGCTGGTTCCAGGACACAGCCCTTTACACAATGTACCCACATTTGCTGCTAGACATTAGAGAGCCACAGAAGGGTGGATACCCAAGCTGGTTCCAGGACACAGCCCTTTCCACGATGTACCCACATTTGCTGCTAGACATTAGGGAGACACAGAAGATTTTATTTTTTTAATATATTTTATTGATTTTTTACAGAGAGGAAGGGAGAGGGGTAGAGAGTTAGAAACATTGATGAGAAACATCAATCAGCTGCCTCCTGCACACCCCCTACCAGGGGTGTGCCTGCAACCAAGGTACATGCCCTTGACTGGAATCAAACCTGGGACCTTTCAGTCCACAGGCTGACGCTCTACCCACGGAGCCAAACCAGTTAGGGCGACACAGAAGATTTTATTATTGACAATTTGCTCCTTTTTCTGTTTTAGACCTTTGATATTTGTTGATAGTTACTGGAATAAAACCAACCACAAAGTGATAAGAGAATAAGAGAAATCCCGCCCTACTGACGAGAGTACACAGACATGGAAGAGAGTATAAAGATGCCTTCTCCTGTACAGACCTGAAATCAGGAACTAGAGGCAGCCTTCCCGCATTACCCCTCACTCCTCACTATCCTCTCCTCTCTGACCAGATTTGCCGTACATGCCAAGTCCCTCCAAAACCTTGTCATGTATGATTCAAAAAGTTCCAGAGATTAAGTCTATTAAAACATCATCCTGGCTGTTGGGGTCCAGCCCCAGCAGGTCCAGGGGCTCCCAAAGGTGTGGACGGAGTCGGCGAAGAAGAAAGGACACGGAGACAGCGTTCAGTTGATCAGCAGCCTAGCCAGGTTCTCTAGTCAGGTTCTGTAGCCAGGTTCTGTAGCCAGGTTCTCTAGCCAGGATCTCCTGCCAGGTTCTGTCTTTATTCTCATGTTACATCTGCATTTATACCAGTTGATTTTAATCCTATCCATTCTATTCCAATGGTTAGGGCGTTTGTTATCTCCATTCCAAGATAACTCTATTGTTCTGTTAAGCTACAAGGAAGTAACTGAAGATTATCCTAAGTAAAGATTATGTAGCTTAAGCATGATTGTTCGTAAAGTGATTAACTATCCGCCTGACACTTAGTTAAGGGGTTTTATTTATTATTCCCTTCCTTGGTCCTGTTAATCCCTAACTCTAGGGAAAAAATCCCCACCTGGGGAAACAACCTTTCTTGGAGAGGTGACCTTGGTTAAAACACATAGCGCTAAGAAGGGGAGCAAACATATTAAGAACAGTATGCCATATACGTCAGGTCCCTTGAAACATATGCTGTGTAGATGTTTCTTCCCTGCAGCGACTGTGTCAAGCAGCAAAGATGGACTGGCTTCCGGCACCTGACCACTTTGGTTCAGTGAATAGAGCATCAGCCCATGGACTGAAGAGTCCCAGGTTCAATTTTAATCCAGGGCATGTACCTTGGTTGCTTCCTGCAGGGGGGAAACCAATTGATGTGTCTCTCTCACATCAATGCCTCTCTCTCTCTTTCTGTCTCTCTCTCTCTCTCTCTCCTGCTCCCTTCCACTCTCTAAAAATCAATGGAGAAATATCCTCAGATGAGGATTAACAAACAAAATAAAATAAGAGAAGATATTGATTGTATGTCATAATTATGAGATCCATAACCATTGCACATCAATGCTTCTCTCTCTCTCTCTCTCTCTCTCTCCTGCTCCTTTCCACTCTCTAAAAATCAATGGATAAATATCCTCAGATGAGGATTAACAATAAAATAAGAGAAGATATTGATTGTAAGTCATAATTATGAGATCCACAACCATTGTTGCTAAGCCCAAGTTTGGCATTTGATTGACTGTTCATTATGCATCACTCCAGGCTTCAGGGATCTGGCTTCCACCCCCCACATAAAAGTCCTCTGGTAACATATCGACCTTCTCTACCAGATTATAGCTGGCTAAGAAAAAAATAAATAAATAAATATATATGGCTAACATTTTATTCTAAATGGCATTTGATTGACTGTTCATTATGCATCACTCCAGGTTTTCACTTTACATATTAACCCAAATTAATACTCACAGGAAACCTTTGTAGTAAGTACTATGACTATCCAAACTTACAAATGAGAAAATCGAGGCACAGAGTGGTTAAGTAAGTTAGCCAAGATTTCTCAATCAATAAATGGCCAAGCCAGGTTTCAAACTCAGGAGCTTGTTCCCAGACCCTCAGCCCTTCACCATGTATAAACACTATTGCTTTTTGAGGACCGAGCCTATGTTTTCCTTATCTCTTTATTCCCAGCTCCTAATATGAGGCTGGATTGTCAGAATTTTGAATAAGTCATTGAATAATGGGTGATGACATTAAAGACAGAGCATCTTTGTAGCATTCACCATGCGTGAGGCATAAATAAATAAGTCATTGAATAATGGGTGATGACATTAAAGACAAAAGAGCATCTTTGCAGCATTCACCATGCGTGAGGCATAAATGCTCAACTGACATGATCCTTGAAGCTTACCAAGTGCAGCATCCTCAAGCAAGCTGAGCCTGCTATGGCCTGTTACCCAACCCAGGCTCCACTATCTTGCCAGTCTAGTTCTTCCTGGGATTATCAGTAAAGCCAAGGTGATAACAGCACTTTGATCATATCTCTGCCTTCTAATCTGTTCCTTACTCTGACACCAGGTTATCTCTTCCAGTCCCTCTTTCTGTTTCTAAATGAAATGTGAAATCTCTATGTACTAAACAATGAAAAAACAAAACAAAACAAAACAGGGCCAGCTATCCATACTAGATTAGATAGCACAGGGGACTTATTTGAAAAATCTTCCTTGTGTTGCTCAGTCATAATTTTTGGGAATGTTGCTGGCTGATCATATCACAATCCTATCCCTGAACCTAATCCCCACCCAGTGGAATAAGTCACTTCTTTTTGCTTTATAACATGCTTACCTAATTGATGTGATTACAATGTTCCCTATTCTCCTCAGTGTACTTATTTTGAAACCCAATTGAAGCAAAAGATATAGGCACATGTCTTCTCTGTGTTCCTGGAATATGATTTGAGTGCTAATACTTTCAACATTGGGAAAGCAATGATCCTCATTCTGAAGCGGATATTCAGATCGCCGACAGGCCCAGCACTCTCATAGAAGTCAAGCACTTATTCCTATCAAGAGACTTAGGGAATGAAGAAGAGGGCATTACTCAACCTGGGGCTTCAGCACTGGTTCATTGGTCCTTATTCAATGTTGAATAAGACAAGTATCTGGCTTCAAAATGCTCATGGTCCATGCGAGGAGACAGACTATTTCTCAATGTAATAGACGCCTGCATAACGTTTTACATGAATGAAAGCACGCAGGATAGGCTACGTAATTTACAGGTTCCCAGTGCGAAATGGAAAGGCAAGGCCCTTATTCATAAATTCTTAGAATTTCAAAATGCATCAACTCAAGTTCAGGGCCCTTGGGTGCACACCCATGAAGCTGGCCCTGCACACATGGGAGAGGTAATAGGATCAGGTGTGAAGCATTGAGAAGGCTTCAAAAGGAAGAGATACTGGTGTTGATTCTTGTAGGATGACTAGAAAAGAGGATTAACAAAATGCAAAGGCAGGGTGTGTGAAGGCCGGTTCTTAGTCTTTGAGGGGAATGATGAACTGGGAGGCCAGGCATAGAGAGATGCCAGGAGCTATCTCCATGGAGGGAAGTTGAGGCAAGGGTGTCAGGGACTTAATAAAATAAACCCAGGGGAAAAACAGGCAAATTATAATTTAATTGTAGTTTCACCACTTACCACCTGTGAACTCTAGGGTAAGTGTCAACATTCCAGAGCTTCAGGTTCTTCAACTGAATATTGGGGGGCTCTAATCTTGGCTCAGCCATTACGGGACCTTAAATAAGTCATGCTCTCTCTTTCTCTCTCTGAATCTCAGCCTCTCCACATGTGAAATGAAAAGCAGGGGATAGATGTGTGGTTGTCAAACTGAGCTCTTTGGAGGTGCCTCAGGGGACATGGAGGAGGCAGATGAGAATCAGAGGACAGCCCAGAAGACCCCAGCCATCACACAGGTAAATGAAAGTGGCTTCATTTTCAACCAGTGTTATACATGCAGATGTATGCATATGTATGTGTTTATACATGCACATGTATATGTATACATTATTAAACACATATTATAGTGTATAATTACTATATATATTTTATTTATTCAACCAAGTGCCTCAGTTTTCACATCTGAAAATTGGGGATATTTAATAATACCTAACTTACAGGTTAGTCTGAAGATTAAATGTCTAAAATGCATTTAATGTACCTAAAAAAGTACTGGGCACAGAAAAGGCATTTATTAAGCAGAATCTGAGCTCAGGAGATCGGGCAGATGTGTGCCTTTGGTTCACTGTTGTCTGGCCCGCACCTGGAAGAGCGCTGGCACTTAGTGGATGCTGACTGTACTTGCTGAATATATGAAGGAACAGGATCTACAAGCCACTAGTTTCTAGGCTCACGTTTGAGATGCAAAGGTAAACAAAACAAACATGGGCCAGCCCTTGTGGGTAGTAAGCGTATAAACACACAATTAAAGGTCAGTTGGGATGTGCTTAGTGCTTTATTAGGATTACAGAGGAGATTTAGTTTGAAGAAATGGCTCCCTCTCTGCTAACAGTTGGAAAGCTCCAGGAGTGAATAGTCCCAACTGTCTGTCAAAGCCGTAAATTGTCAGATTTTTTCTAACATGTAAGGAGATCTGCGGAGAGAGAGAGTAGAAATGAGAGAGTTCTCAGCAAGTAGCAGCGACCAACCAGGTTAAGACTTTGGGCAACTGAAAATAGAATGTAGGAATGATTCTGTCCTACAAAACTGACTTTTCCCTAACAGGCTATATTGTCTATATCCCTGCCGGGTCATCCTGGGACGTGAAGAAGGAAGGAGAGATGGGCTCTGTCCCAGGGGAATCTCCCATCGACTGGAAAGGACAGGAGCAAGCCACATTCCTGAAACAGTGGCAGGACCTGTTCTCCACCCACTGCTGCCACAGCAAAGATATTCCCAAGGGAATGATGTGAATGGGCTGGAATTGCTCTGGGAAGGTTTAAGAAACCAATGAGTTTGCCACAGAGATGGGAGGAGTGGCTCAAGGTGGTTGAAAGTTGACGTGGAGCAATGGGCTAAGTGGCAAGCCTTGCCTGCTTGGGGCCAAGGACATATAAACAGGTGGTAGTGCGAAACAGGTGGATTAGCAGACATCAGCACTGGGAGGGGGTGGGGAGCGACTAAATGTGTTAGCAAATGTTAGTTCCTGTTACTCAGAGGGCTGAGTCATTTCACAGCAACAGGATTTCCTTAAAACCACAGGCCTAACCATTCAAACATATCCGTTTGTCAGTATCTATGCCGAAGTAAGTATTTAGACCTACCAGGGATAGGAAAAGTAAAACTAAGACACCAGGGCAATCATACCTCACCCACATCGCTCATATGTGTTCATTTGGTTTCCAAGTGGGTTGCTTATTTTATGGCATGTGCAGGAAGTAAGCATTTTCTTAGAATTAAATTGTCCTTAATCGAAAAATATGTCACACAACACTCTTTTTCTCCCAGTGAATATTTTACTCAGTGGCACACAGCCTGTGTCATTAAGCCCAAAGTTAAGGAACATGGAGCAATGAACACTTTTCATCCCTACTGATTCTGTTTTGCTGTGCCTACATTTGGGGGGGGGATACTTTAGGTTTTTGGGGAATCGTTTGAATAACGTTATTGTGCTAACAATTTGGAATTCTTATCTTCTTTAAAACATGTAATTGTGTACTAAACAAGGTGGAGAAAATGCCTTTTCACTCACATTTTTCTCGGTGCAGAAACTGTGATGAAAATGAGATAGTGGAGATTTATGTCTGCTGGGTTGGCAGTCATTTCATATTTACTTGGGCGATGTGATTGAAATCAAATCGGAGGCTCCATATCCAGGAATGTGTTATTTGTTATCTAAATAACTGTGTGTGAGCAAATCAGATGTGGATAAGATGCTTCCATTATCCTTGTGTGTTAGCTCTGATTCATGAGGCCCTCGCTCCCTCTACATGGGTTTTATCAAAGCTGCTCTTTTTGGGTTTGTGCATTTGCTACGGTGGAACAGGAGATTCTGTTCTGAACCTCTCAGCTTGTAACAAAGAAAAAACCTAAGAAGAGGAACCAAGGGAAAGCATTTTGTGCATGGCCTTAATTAACAGACAAACCCATCGCTTGATAAGGAATTAAGGGGCAAATGTTATTAAGAATTTGTAGAAGCAGCAGGAGTTTGTTTTGTTTACACGGTAGAAGCCTCAGATTCCAAACTGCCAGACTGGAGACTTCATATTTTCATTCTTCTTCCTGGGGACTTATGTTCATTTATTATTAACAATTTTACCTTTAGTTTGCAAGTAGGAATAAAATATAAGATGTACATCTATCTTTGCATTGCAACTTCATAAACTGCATTTGACCTTAACTTTGCAAGCATAAATATGCATATTCACCAATAATTATGCTATTGCTCAGGGGTCTTGTTTGCAAGCCTACAGTTGACTTGGGACATTTTAAACTAAAAAAAAAAGGGATTTATTATTATTATTATTATTATCATTATTTTCAGAAAGAGCACAACAAATGCAATGAGGATATTTTAACAGAAACTGCCCGGCAAGGATGCTTGTGCAGAGACCCACTGCCGCTGCTCCCTGCCACAGCGACCATGAATAAATCCTGCCGCCCTTTCATGGAGGAGCTCAAAGACCCAGTGGGAAGGTCCAGCTGGCAGAAACCAGGGCTGTGGCCACGTGGCCCTGCCTGAAGCCATGAGGAGAAGAGCATCTTTCCTGCTAAGATTCAGTGATGGGAGGAAAGAGACAGTCTCCCCCAGGGCTGTACCAAAGGGGTGTTATCTCCCAAGTGGGGAAAGGGATTATATATCAGTGTCCCTCCAAATGACAGAGGTTTGCTATAAACTCTTCATTACTGATTTTATTTAAAAGAACAGATTATATGCATATTGATACTTTTTAAAAACACAAAACTGAATATTCTGTGTTCTTTCTAGTTGTGCTCTATTTTGTTAAGCTTTACAATAAACCTTACTAATGTGCTCCCTATTTCATGTTCCTTTTGAAACTCATTTTATATTTAATGAAAAGATAAAATTAGAGGGCACTTTCATCTTTAACAAGGATGTCAGTATTATCTCCCAGATCTGTAAATGCTTTAAATGTCTAACTTCCCTTTTTAATTCCACACTCCGTGAATAGCATGTTTATTCCAAATGGAATACTATACCCTGGATACCCAAGAAAGCTAGTGTGGATGGCTTCCCTAAGCCATTGCCAGTCCTCTTCTCCCTTACACATTCCAATAGAGACTTTTCCAGCCTTTTGTGCCCAGGGGAATTTGTATTTAACCTCCTTCCAGATCATGCTACATATGCAAAATTCAACCAGGGGAGCTCCTAGGAAAGTTATTGTTTACTGGATTTAAAGTACAGACGCAGCGTAAGAAATGTTCCTGACTTCCCTCTACTTTCTGCCTTGAGCATGGTCAAAGGTGCTTGGCGCTGAAATGAAAAGGCCAGCCTTCTGGGAAAAGCCGAAGAGCTGGGAGATGTTAGTGTTAACTTCTCATGTCTGACACCGCTGGGTCTGTGATACCTACATCCAGACTCAGACTTTTGCCAAAGTATACAATTAACCCCCCTTTCCACTGGGTCAAGTTTGCTGCGACTTGGAGCTGAAAGCATTCCTAAGTGACATGATGGTTTCAACAATTCACATCCACTCATAACTGAGCATTTCAAATCACCTGCTCCTACCATTTATTGAGTGTCAACTTTGGGCTAGCACCTTAGGAAGTGAAGTACAAACTATATTCTCCAGGACAAAATTAGTACACATGAAATAAAATAAAAACATTAAAAATAGTATACATAAGGAGGTATGTAACTAGGATAATGCACGTGCTAAAATAGAGTAATGCTCCCTGAGCTGTGAGGATACAGGTTAGGATGTGCTTGAGCTTGGTGTGGGCTATCAGGGCTATTCAGTAAAATGGAATAATCTGGTAAAAGATCAAACTGTGGCCTATTGAATAACATGGCAGAAATACTTAGTGTTTTGCAATGAATATTATTATAGTAAGTTATTTATAATGGATGATGAAAATAACACATATTATGTGGGACCTTTTATACACTAATCTCATTTTATTTTAGAAAAACTGGTGTATTGTTGGACACAGATGGGGGTATTGAACTCCAAAAATTGAAATCAGGCTTTCTCAATCTCAGCACTGATTATTATTATAAGGTGGATATATATATTTTTAAATTTATTGTGGCTAGAACACTTAACGTGAGACCTCACATCTTAACAGATTTTTAAGTGGCATATAATATAGTACTGATATTTACAGGCACAATGTTGTACAACTAATCTCTTGAACTTAGTCTTGTTGCAAACATTTTATATACACTGATTAGCTATTCACCATTTTCCCTCCCCCAACACCTGGCAACCACCATTCTATTCTTTGTTTCGGATTTTGACTATATTAGATACCTCATATAATCACGATCATGCAGTATTTGTCCAACCTCAAGATTCATCCACGTCATCGCATATGCAAAGATTCCCTTCTTTTGTAAGGCTAAGTAATATTCTATTGTCCACATGTTTTCAATCCATTCATCCATCAGTGGACATTTAAGTTGTTTCTACATCTTGGCTATTATAAATAGTGCTTCAGTGAACATGTGTGTGCTCATCACTTTGAGATCCTATTTTAGGATGACTTCATTGTGTGGGGCTACCCTGTACCCTACAGGATGTTTAGCAGCATCGCTGGCCTCTATCCACCCCTAGTACCACATGCCTATACCCTACCGATAGCACCAGCCCCGCACAGTTGTGGAAACCAAAACTGTCTCCACCCATAGCCATATGTCCCAGGATAGAAGGACAAACTATCACTCCCCCTCCACTGAGAACAGCTGGTTTAGATGAATTAAACAAGGCCCTCACAACATGTGACAAAATCAAAACTAAGACCTATACCACCTGATTCCGGTTCGGTGATCTCATCCTTAGAGAACGTGAACTCAGGAAATAAGATGACCCAATGACTATAATCATTTTTATTCACAGACATAACTGCCTAGAGATAACTCAAAACACACACTTTTCAGATATAAAGCCAAGTCAAGTATAAAAAGACACCCCACGCATAATAAGGACTACGTGAGGAGCTGAGAGTAACTGTACTAATGTGCTCCCTATTTCATGTTCTTATTTTTCAAATTTCTCATAACCTTTGTAACCGGGCCACCTACCCCAGACTCTGAGGTGAGCTTATTCCCATAAGAGAAATGTAAACAATATTATATCAGCAGAGCACAATCACAAGATTGATTGAGCCTTTGCTGAGGTTGTATTCTAGTTCAGGGCAAACTTTTTTGTAAAGGGCCAGATAGTAAATGTTTGAGGCTTTGTGGGACATGTTGTCTCTGTCACAGCTACTCAACTCTTCCTTTATAGCTGGAAATCAAGCATAATAATACATGTAAGAATGGATGTAGCTCTGTTCCAATAAAACAAAATTTCCAAAAATAGTTTGGATTTGGTCCATGGGCCAGTTTGCCAACCTCTTCCCCGTTCAATGAACTGTGTTTTCTTTATTCTATACCAAATCTTTCTTCTTCCCATCCCAGCATCCAAACTGCAAGTCTACAAGCTCATAGGTACAGGAACTATAACTTTTCTTTACTTTTACTAATTTGTTTCAGGCCTGCATTCTGGTGGGTAGTAAAAACTAAATTTCTGCTGATTGAGATACAGCTCAGCTTATTTCATATAAATTCATGATTATCTTGTTGACTGTAGGGCCATCTCCATCAACTCGGGATGTTCCCTTCTTTCCCCAGTTGGGCCTGTGGTTTGGAAGGCTCTAGTGCACTGGTTCTCATCCTTCTGGCCCTTTAAATACAGTTCCTCACATTGTGACCTAACCATAAAATTATTTTCGTTGCTACTTCATAACTGTAATGTTGCTACTGCTATGAATCATAATGTAAATATCTGATATGCAGGATGGTCTTAGGCGACCCCTGTGAAAGGGTCGTTCAACCGCCAAAGGGGTCACGACTCACAGGTTGAGAACCGCTGCTCTAGTGCCATGCATCAGGGAGGGAGGAACTGGTTGCCTGCCTTCATCTGTCCACTGGCCTGAACATTCATTCTCCTTTCTGTTGATTGATCTATGCACTTCCTGTTTTAATATAGGTTTTATTTTTATTTAGATGTAGCCTATGGCCAACAGATCAGGAGACAACTGCCAATGCAAAGATAATTTTTTATACTCACAGATTCCAAAAGGAAAGGCATGCCACGCCATGGGGGCCACACAAGGAAGTATCAGGTTTGTCAAGAGGCAGAGGGAAAGCGCAGGAACCATGGCAAGAGATTTTTTTGTGGTTTCCTCAGAAATAAATGGGTGATGCAGGTGAAGCCGGCTTAGGATTGGCTAGTTTGAGTAATTTCTTTGGGCTCTGGGACATAGGGCCTCTCCCTAGTTGTCTGGTACCCTGGGGTGTTTAGGGCAGGTGGAAAATGTGAGAGCAAGTAAAGAGACTGATTTGAGCTGTGGGTTCAGGATAGTTGGTCTGCATCTGAATCACTGAGTAGCTGGACTGGCAAGTTGTTTACTATGTCTAGGAACTGGCTCACCCTACGAGGAGAAGTTCCTCCAGGATCAGCGAAGCCCTGATGCCAAAGCATCAGAAGACAAAAAATAAAAAAAACACAAGTTAATATGCTCCCCACTGCAGACTGCAGGGCCTTACAGACCACTGCCCTCAGGGCTGAATTTGCACAGTGCACAGTGAAGTTCTGAGAATCCTCACACCACGCCTAGGACCCAGCAACTTCATAAGGTTACTTGATGTCAAGTGAGAGTCTATCTAGTCATCTCAACTCCTCTGTGTGGCAGAGAGAAGCTGGCTGAGTCCACTAAGGAAACAAGGCAGCCATCAACCCTGCCATCAGGCCTCCCAGACCACTGGGATTCTAGACTCTCAGCAAGAGGGAAGAGCAGGGGCACCAGACCCCTTCTCATAAGTCAAAAATATTGTTTTCTTCTGTTTTAACACTCTCAACCAGCCTAGAAAAAGTTAACCTTTCTGGGAGGGGATGGGGGCAACTTGGGTAGGAAAAGCTAGCTCTTGCCAAGTTTGTATTCTGTCCCATCTAGTGCTTAGTGTATAAACTCTATGCCCTGTGTCCCTCAGGGCTGTGGAGTCTGAAAAGCAAAACCAAGGCTTTTGAAGCTCATAACCCTTTTTTTTTCTCACACCACTTTGTGCCAGTGCTTAAAATTTTATGTTGACACAAAAGCTGAACTCTGCCTCTCTTTTGCTTTTGGCATATTCTTTTGTGACATCTCAGAGGAAGAGCTCCGGTTGCAGAAACACGTTGGTTAATATATTGAAATATTACCTTGTGACTCCAGTTATAGCCACTGGGCACCTGTTTTGTTCTGCTTGTTTAAACTCCACCTTGAACGCTTTTCTGGAAAGTAGGCCTTTCCATACTGAGCTTCCTCATCCTGCTCTTCCTGGGACAGTCCTTATGCCCTTCCATTCCCTGGTGAAGCTGTGCTCCCACCGCTGAATTATTGTCCCGGATACGACGACATTTAAAAGGAGTTTCTACCCTTAGAGAAATTGTGGCAATTACAGATTCTGAAATTTTCATCCAATTTTTTCCCCTCAGAAACGTGGATACCAACATATCTGGATGAAATGGGAAAAGTTTACTATATCAATTATCTGCTTTACACACATTGAGGGTGTTCTAAAGTCAAAATTTAGGATAGTGTCTTTGCGTGCAGCCAAATATGGTTCAGGGGTGGGAAATGTCCGGCCTGTGGGAAATATAAGGCCCAAGAAATCACTTGGTCTGGCCCTGCCAAAGCATTAGGGGTGAATTAATTAAATGTTTGACCAAATGTAGCAGGCTAATTTTTAAGTTGGCAATTTTGTATGGTCCACAAATGATGTTATAAATATTGAAATGGCCCTTGGCAGAGAAAAGGTTCCCCACCCCTGCTAGACTCCATTCCTGTGCACAAAAAGGACTGGCTCTATTTCCATACATTTATCTTTTTTACCTTAACTCCTTCAATAAATATTTATTGAGCACGTACTATGTGCTAGAAATTAATCTGGTCACCGAAAATACATTGGTGAACAAAAGAAACAAAATTAGCCACCTGCAGAGAATATACATTCTAATGGCAGGAAATAAGTGTTTAATCACTAACTTTTATGTGGTGCCTATTATGTGCCAGACATTGATCTAAACCTCACAGTAGCCTGATAATTATTTTCTTTCTTTGCCCATTTAATAGATCATATTTAGTAATTTGACCATGATTTTAGGACTAATAAACTGAACCCAGGCTGGCTAGCCATGTTCTCAATTACTCCAGTCTACCACCTCTAGCTTATAAGTAAATTACAGAGAATGTTAGAATGTAATTTCTGTGGGAAAAAATTAAGTATAAAGAGGGGAAAGAGCATGCTAGGGGAGATTAGAATCTTATATTCTAGGGTGGTTACGGAAGACTTAACTAAGATGTGTCCTTTGAGCAAAAACTAGAAGGAGGTGAGGGAGTAAGAGAGATAAGTATCTATGGTAAAGGTGTTTCTGCAGAGGGAGCAGCAATTGCAAAATCCCTGTGGCAGGACCATGCCTGACATTCACAGGTTCAATTTTGTGAAAATAGA
The DNA here is from genome assembly GCF_000412655.1 of Myotis brandtii. Lineage (NCBI taxonomy): Eukaryota > Metazoa > Chordata > Mammalia > Chiroptera > Vespertilionidae > Myotis > Myotis brandtii. Next base: position 101,976 of record NW_005370297.1, on the reverse strand, counting down.
TCAATTTGTTTATCACAAAATGCTCATCGTTGAGTCCTGCTATTATTTTGGCAAAATACAAAGCTTTTGGAAATGATCTATCATGTCTTCTTTATAATAATTTCAAAGCAGCATTTTCATATATTTCCCTTCCATGGTTAAAAAAAGAAAAAGATAGATGAGACTGAGTTAAAAAGAGATTTAGAAATAAAGAGATGCATTACTATTCTTCCTTGATATTGCCTAGAGTATATTATAAGGGATTGATAAAATGTTAGGCAAACAAAAATAATAATAAGCCCTGATTTTAACATATGTTTCTTTTCAGGTGAGAATGATCATCCTTGTTAATAATAATAATAATAAAAATCTAGCCCTAGCTGGTTTGGCTCAGTGGATAGAGCATCAGTCCACAGATGTACTGAAGGGTCCCGGGTTCGATTCTGGTCAAGGGCATGTACCTTGGTTGCAGACTTGATCCCCCGACCTGGTGAGGGTATGCATGGGAGGCAACCAATTGATGTGTCTTTTTCACACTGATGTTTCTCTCTGTCTCTCCTCCTCCCTTCCACTCTCTCTAAAAAATCAGTAGAAAAATATCCGTGGGTGAGGATTAACCAAAAAATTAAAAAATCTCAATGGCATGCATACTCTTCTTGGTAATATAGGCACTGGTACATGGTAAACCTTGCAGGATCACACCTGTCCCAGAAAGAGAATTTTCAGAACTTGTCTTGACTAGAGCTAAGCTGAAGTTTGTTGTTGCATTTACTTTGTCCTAAACTTCTCCAAACTCTTCATAAAGCAGGTGATACTGTTCTTGGTTTACACAAATTAAAGATTAAACAGCTTGTAGCAGAGGCTGCCCAGCCAGACCCTGGAAGGACTGATGTGAGGCTCAGGGATGCTGGCTGTTTTGCTCTGCTCAGTACCAGATGGCTTATTTCTAAGGACAAAGCTCTTTATTTTCTTCCAAGTTTTCGTTGGGTTGTAAAAAAAAATGGGGGTCCCGGCAGCTCATGACTCACCCTCCTCGGTCCTAGAAGACATGCATTAGGTGTCATGAGAAGAGATCGTAGGCTCAGACTCAGGAGAATGGGACATGGATCTCAGTGTCGTCACTAACTAATTGTGCCATTTATTAAAATGGACTTTTTATCCTCTCCAAACTTCAGTATCCGCATTTAAAAGTGAAGAAAAATTACTTCCCCTACAGTTTTTATAGGGCGTCATAAGAAAAAAGTTAAAACAGTAGGTTGAAGTGCATTAAAAAAGTCTTTAGCCCTAGCTAGTTTTGTTCAGTGGATAGAGCGTCGGCCTATGGACTGCAGGGTCCCAGGTTCGATTCTGGTCAAGGGCACATGCCCAGGTTGCAGGCTCAATCCCCAGTGCAGGGCATGCAGGAGGCAGCCGATCAATGATTCTCTCTCATCAATGATGTTTCTATCTCTCTCTCCCTCTCCTGAAATCAATAAAGATATATATTTTTTTAAAAGGCTTTAGCAATAAAAGTTTCCTAAGATCCTGTCTTAGTTTTCCTACCTTTTATAGTAATAATTTTAAGATTTCTCCAATCTGTTTCTTCTCTTGTCTAACTTCATAATCTTTATTAGCCCTCTGACTCTTTCCCTATATTTACTAACTCAAGCTATTTCCTTTAACACCAACTTACTTTTAAATAAAATTCTTTTGAATTAGTTTACTTATTTAAAAGAATCAGTTTTACTGCTTCTTTTCCTCTGATAGGGCCTCATGTCTGCACTTAATTTGTATGTTATTAAGTGACATTATGAGTATGCACTTTGGTAAATGCAAGGGCCCCAGCAGTCAACTAGATTTCATGGGAGTCTCTGACTGTACTGGTTTGGCCACATTGCTCCCGGCCGCCTAGGCCAGAGAGATGAAATGCCAACAGCTGGCTGTCCTGAACAGAAGGGATGCTTATGCATTTGGGTGGAAGTAGAAACTCCATGCTGAGTAAGGTGGAATAAGTGGGGGGAGCCTAACCAAGAAACAGTAACTGAGGAGGCACAAGAAAATAATGCTGTTCTGAATTGGATGGAAAGTCACCTGCAAGCACTCAAAAGGAGACTAAAGAAGTTTCCCCCTCCTATTTTCCTGAATTTTCCCCCCATTTTACCCATTTTTATACACAATGTTAATGACTTTTTAAAGAAATATAACCTAATTTCAAAACACATATAAAGACTGAGTCAAAGGAAAAGTTTCTGCACTAATGAATTATCTGGTTCTTTAGATATAAAGTTGATATCAATTCCATTTCCTCTTTTTGCCATCTGTTCTCCACTGTCTCCCTGTCTTTGTCTGACTCTTTTCCCTCAAATCTTATAATCTTTTTACTTTTTTTGCCAGAAATACTTCGGTTTGTTAGTCTCTTGTCCTCTACTGGACTGTGCTCCTCTTGAAGTCAGGAATTATATTGTCTATACAGTATTTTACTCCCAGCTCCATATACTCATGCAAGTCCTCAATGATTGATGGATGAATTTCCCAGTCCTCACTTAATTCTGTATGGACTCACCATGCTCTCACTAAGTTAACATCAAATACCAACGGAATGATTGGGAATCCATGTTAATTCCACTTCTCAGTGCAGTTGTTTCAAGCTATGTACCTTAGAGCCCTGGGCCGCGTTAATTACAGAAAAAAGGAAATGAAAACCAACATTCTAATGAGCAATTAGTAGACAACCATGTCTAGGTGCAGACTGATATCTCCAGAAGCAGATGCTAACAGGGTGTTGGAGGTACAAGTTTTTTATTAGGGATCAACACCTGTGAAAATTAGGAGAAGGAAGTACAGTTGTGCAGAGAGAGATGTCAAACTGTCTTGCAGGTCCAAAAAGCCTGAGCCAACCTAAGCCAGGGTGGGAGTGGGGAAATGTCTTGCTTGTCAGAGCTATCCCTACGCACTGGGGACAAAATGGCTGGATCTTTATACTCCCCACCCCCCACCACACACACACACACACACACACACACACACACACACACACACACTCACCACAATCACCATGTGTCGGCTGTGACCTTAGGTGGGGAGAATCTTTGCATCTGACGTCCATTCTGATGGAGCTGATAGCTGGAAGCTATTGGCAGACCACACTCCCCACAGCTGGGCAACCAGTCTCTCCTGGAAGGGACACCTGTGTGGCACATCTCCTCTTCTACCACTTGACTTGTCAGTATTAGGTGTGTGTGGATTAAAATGTGCGTATGTGCTAAGTTGGCCTCGAAGAGTTTAGTTCCACAAAGCATGTCATTGGGCATGCTTGAGTCTACTACAGAAGTAACTAGAAAACCTCTCTGTGTTTGTTTTTTTAGAGCTCACACTTACACCTTTGTCCACAGCTCACCTGTCTCTTCCTTGGAACAAGTTATAAACAAGTCCTAAAACTCAAACTCTGCATTTTTGCCACTTGCCCACAGCAGCTAGTTGATCTGTTGCAGCCACAGTTGTAGAAAAGGCTGACATTATTTTGGGTGACAAAATTACAAGCCAAATAACTTTTGTGCTCAATGCCACTGTCCCCATATATCAGATACTAACAAAGGAGCAGGGGTCAGATGCCAGTTGAGATAGGCTTCATTGAGGATCTACTGGTAGCTATATTCTCAAGAAATGAACAGAAACTATAAAAATTAATCAGATACATTGCACTTACTGAAACATTTTTGAGAAGCCAGTTATAAACAACAGCAAGATGGTTTCCTCTTCTCCTTCTCTCACTCCCCAATCCTCTGTCCCTCTTCATGCTATGTCTTCCCTCTCTTGTTTAGACACTTCTGATTTTTACAAGCATATTCCCCACTGGGGAATAAGATCAGGCAAGGAGAATTGGCTGGAACTGATTCTATGAACTAACAGAAGGTCACCGTTCTGAGGCAGTCGCATCTGTGAAAGTCTGAAGCTATTCCCAGTGGTCCATGAAGACAGTGTGGTTTCCCAGGAAGGCCTGACCAAAGCTTCAGTGTTTCTAAGAGTTCTTCCCTCCTGGGGTCTCACATATGTACAGATATACTTCTTTACAGCTTGAGCAGAAGTGTCACCAATAGTAATTAAAACCTAACTTAAATGGTTTGCCAGAGCATCTGGGCAAACAGAAGTCATCAGCATTTCTCTTATTCCTCCTTTTTTAGACATGAGTAAATTACCATTCAGTTGGGCTTTCAAGAATCATAATGAGGGGGTTCAAATGGCACTATTAATTAGTGTTTGTTTTGGCAGTAGGCTGCCAAGATTTGACAGAGGATGAGAACAGTACTATTTGACTTCTTCATATGCAAATACTTGGTGAGGGAGGTCATCTAAGGCAATGTTTACTACTCTAGATTCCAGTTTTAGGGAACGGTTTTGATTATCCCTAGGTTCAAGTACTGAAGTCAGCATTATGGTCTGTTACAGGCATAACCCATAAATCTGCATCTCTGCTATAAAGGTTGAAATTTCTGAAGAGAAAGAATGTGTGCACATGGGTGTGTGTGTGTGTGCACATGCATGTGCTTTGGGGCATGAAAGAAAGAGATATTATACTTCACTTGTCACTCAAAATAAACACTACAGTAGATGGCAAATTTTCTCCCCAGGCATACATGCATAGTTAAGCTTATAGAATGAAATTTACAATGTTAATGTTTACTGAGCATTTATTGTATATAAACCTCAGTCCTAAAAGCTGTGTAAGTGCACATGAATTATTGAATGAAATCCTTAACACAACCCTGCTATTAGGTACTATTGTGATTTCCATTTTACAGATGAGAAAATTAGTACTTAGGAATGTTAAGCAACTTGCCTGAGGTCACTCAGGCAGTAAGTGGCAGGCAGAGTGAGAACTGAAATCAGCTAAATGGTTGAGGTGGGATTGGAATCCAGGCCTTTTGCCTCTAATGCTCATGCTTTTGACTAGCTTTTACAGACTTGGTATCTAATCTAATAAAAGACAAACATGCAAATTGACCATACCTTCGCTATGCCTTAAACCATGCCCACCAGCCAATCAGAACAACTATATGAAAATTAACCCAACCAAAATGGCAGCCGACAGCCACGGAGCTGGAGCAAGCAGGAGGCTTGGTTGCTCCAGTGATGGAGGAAGCCAAGCTTCCCGCCTGCCGCGGTCGGCTCTGAGCTCCACTGAAGGCAACAAAGTTTCAATTATAGAAGGTAAATAAATCCCAGGATAAAAAAAGAAAAAGAAAAAAGGAGAGGCTGGGAGCTTCCATCGCCAGGGGGCTTGGCCAGCCTGAAAACGGCCCTCAGCCCCTCACCCAGACTGGCCAGGCAACCCAGTGGGGCCCCCCAACCCTAAAGGGGGTGTGGCCAGCCTGCAAACACCCATCAGCCCCTCACCCAGGCTGGGCAGGCACCCCAGCAGGACCCCCACCCTGATCCGGGACGCCCTTCAGGGCAAACCAGCCGGCCCTCACCCATGCACCAGGTCTCTATCCTATATAATAAAAGCGTAATATGCAAACTGACCCTAACAGCAGAACGACTTGGAATGACTGGTCACTATGACACACACTGACCAGCAGCGGGGAGACGCTCAATGCAGGAGCTGTCCCCTGGTGGTCAGTGGGCTCCCACAGGGGGAGCTCTGCTCAGCCACAAGCCAGGCTGGCGGGTGCGCCAGTACAGCAGTGATTGGGGGAGCCTCTCCCGCCTCCTCAGCAGCACTAAGGATGTCAGACTGCAGCTTAGGCCTGCTCCCCGCTGGCAAGTGGGCATCCCCCGAGGGCTCCCGGGCTGCCAGAGGGATGTCTGATTGCCAGCTTGGGCCCAATTCCCCCAGGGAGCGGGCCTAAGCCAGCAGGTGGTCATCCCCCGAGGGGTCCCAGACTGCAAGAGGGCACAGGCCAGGCTGAGAGACCCCCCCCCAGGGGGGCAAAATTTTTTGGCCCCCGGGCCTCTAGTTTAGGAAATAAACTGAGAAATATGATATCTGAAGATGCTATATGGAAGCTGAACCCAAGACCAAAAACACAGATATGCCTACAAAACAAAACAAAATAAACAGAAAACATTAAATGTGTCTGCTAATTCAGGATAGCTCAAAAGGCAAGCAAATGTCTTGTCCCCCAGGTCTCCTCTCCTTTTCCCTGCCTTAACTCTGTGGGACCCATGCTCCGGGTTCTTGGACCTCTCCTGACAGCTCATCTGTGTTTTTCCATGATCACTGAGGCACCAGCAGTGCTCTCCCACCTCCCTCTCAGTCTCAGCTCCGATAGTGGGTGCTCCAAAGTCAGCAGAGGGAAGGAGAGAAGAGAGGGAAGCTTCCACCTCCCAAACAGCCCCTGCTGCTGTTTTCTTTCTTTCCTCAAGAGGAATGGCAATAAAAACCAAACAAACAAATCAACTACCACTTCTGAAAATCCCCAGAAAATTCCTCTTCTAGAATTCTCACTCACTAGTTTGGCTAACATTCCTGCTGGTAACACACCCAGTGGATCCTCCATAATTGCTATGAGTTGCATAGGGGGAAAAAGTCACTTCTCTTCTTCAACAGCCAACAGCAGAAGTGAACGAGGGAGGGGATTTCACAAGATGTCAACCCCCTAGAATTAACTTCAAAAGCCTTCCTTGTCCAACTTATTCTATGCTGGTGGAGATGAAATGGCATATTCTGCTATTTTAAAGCAATCTGAAATCAATCAAGCTTATTATATAATTCTTAAGAGCCTATATTTTGCTCGCTCTCTCTCTCTCTCTCTCTCTCTCTCTCTCTCTCTCTGTATGTGTGGTGTGGTGGGTCTCTCTCTCTCTCTCTCTCTCTCTCTCTCTGTGTGTGTGTGTGTGTGTGTGTGTGTGTGTGTGTGTGGTTGGGAAAGGAGTGAGAGGCTGTTAGGCAGCCACAGATGAAAACAAAATAGTTGTTGTTATTGTTATTTTTCCTCAAGATGACCCTTGCCTCCAGAAGAACAGTGTGCTGTGATCTTTGGCTACCTGGGCTTTACATCATTCATATTATCTGCAGCAGCAGCAGATTGATAGGTATTTTCACTGCCCCAGAGAGTTAGCCTCTAATCCTTCATTTGCCACTCCAGCACAATTGTGTGGAAGCAATAGCAGGGGTAGTTAGAGTGCGAACAATTGATTCCAAACTATCCATCACTTAAACTACAATCTGAGACATCAGGAGGTAAAAACAACAACAACAACAAAACACACACACACATACACACACACACACACACACACACGACAAAGGAACACAACAAAACACCCCCTCCCCTCCCTTTTGAATCAAGATACACTTTGGCCCTGGCTGGGTTGCTCATTTGGTTAGAGATATGTCAAGGTTGAGGGTTTGATCCCCAGCTGGGGCACATACAAGAATCAATCAATGAATGCATAAATATGTGGAACAACAAAATGATGTTTATCTCTTTCTTTCTCTCTCTCAAATCAATTTAAAAAAATTTTAAAGAAATGCTTTATCCATCCCAGGTCAAGGAAAATCATCATACAATTTGGCTTGGTTCTTTGACTTTTAGCATAGTCTTTGGCTGTTGGGTAGAGAAAGGTTAATGCTGTTTGAGGACACTCAGTAATGAAGTGATAGTGAAGGTGATGGTCAGCATTTTTAAGCTGCGTCTGTGGAACAGCAGCTTCTTTCTACCTACCATGATCTTTGGATTATGTCATTTACTCTTCTGATTGGGCATCATGGAAATTAGTCTAATTAACTATAAATAATTTGGGGGAGTTTAACCTTAGTTCATGTGTGCTCAGATATATAATTAAGGATATGTGAGTAAACAGAAAATATACGATAATTCAAATAATTTTGATGCAAGCTAATGAACATCTATTATATAAGGGGCTGTTCCTGTTCCTTTAGGATTGAAGATAACAGAGACATAAATCCCACCCTTAAGCTGCTTATAATCTGATAGAAGAGAGTAAGAGATTACACATGCAACTATAATAAATACGAGATGCTTCAAAGTGGCTATAGAACTGACTGGCCTGGCTATAGTTACGCAGTTGAGGCCATGGGAATCAAGAGCCAGTGCTGGAAACTGAAAGACCATTATACCCTGGGACTACAGGAACAGGAAGGTGGCAGAAAGGACACTTCAAGCAGAGAGAGTGTAGCAAAGTCAAAAAGATACTCAAGTGCTCCATATGAGGCAGTAAGAGGGCACACCTGGCACTTAGATTTGTGGTTTCTTCAATAAGTGTCTATGGTTAAATACCACCTAAAGGGGCAATGAAAAACAAAGGGAAAAGCTATCTCTACAAAAGAGTAACGCACCATAAAAATCCTTAGGCATTTTCCCTCATATTTCTAAGGAACAAATCTCTGCAGTTACAATTTGACTTTAACTTTTGAATGTGAAAAGAAATTCCATATGTGTATATACTTCTGCAGCCCGTGCGACTTAGAAAGAAAAGAAAAAAGAAAACCACAAACCAGGCAAATCTATTGCTTTCATACTTATATTAGAAATGCCAGATGCATAACCACAATTTAGGTTTCATTTTTTTCAACTCAAACAATAGTGTTCCTTTAAGCAAAATTGGCTTGACTTTGAGAGTGAATGTGAAAACTTAATGTTTTGAAATCTTGCAGAATAATTTGTTGGCAACTCAAAATCTTGTTTTGCCAAGTCTTACTCCAAAATAATATTCTTACCCAGAGTTGATACAGGGAATGGTGATTCTCACTTGACTATATGGCAGTTACAAAACAGAGCCAAGCAGCATGATGGAAGAGGGAGGGCATGTTAGACTCAGGGAACAGGTCAAGCCATTTCAGTGAAAGGAATCTGAAGGCCCACAGAGAAAAAGTGAGTAGTGCAAACTTGCACTGATAATCAGTGGCAAAGGCAGGACTAATAATACATTTATGCTGCCGAGCTTTCAAAAATACTGCCCTAAAAAGAGAAAATTAGAGAACTCGGGGTGAACTCCGGTGGCTTGAGACATCCCACCTCCTTCCATTCAGGGCTCTGGCTCCAACTCCGCCATTTGTGGGCCAGGAGGGGTTTACCACACTTTATCCCCTTTGGGTCAGTAATCTAGGGGTCAGTATAAAAGCCCAAGGCAAGGAACTGAAAAAAGTCCTTCCTGGGGAGAAAGTCGATTTTAGCTCTCCTGACTTCAGGGTCTCTTTGACCCTAAGAATACGAGGAGGAGGTAAACAGTTGGGCTTACTCATCACTGAGATTTGGAGAATACAGTGAAGTCACATAGCAAAGCAGCTCTACCTCTGAGCCCCAAGGGAGAAGCGATGGACGGTGTGCTGCTCATGCAGTGAACCACGGGGTAGAGACCAGTGCCTGTTCCAGAGCTCTCAGGAGGGCTCCCATGTAAGGTGCCTGAATGAGCACAGAAAAATGACAGCCTGTTAAATGGGCATATAAGTCAGAGAGCAGAATAACCACAAAAATAGAGTAGACTACTAAAGAAAGAGAAGTGCTTCTTTTTAAATTGGATTTAAAAAGAGTGGAGGAACATGGAAAGAGATCCAAATATAGCACTCAGCACAGTTCCTGGCACTAAAACCATATAATTTTTGTAATTTAAAAATTGACTATATAAATTAAAATAGAGAGTTAGCATGATTGATGTTCAAGGGGTGCCTTGGAAGACCAGGTGAAAGAATATGTTAAATTAGAGGGGGGGAAAGGGGAAAACTATTTAGAAATAAGAGGGATAATATGCCCATTTTGGAAAATAGATCCATGAGAAAAATATATGTTCCAGATTAAGAAAAGGATACAAATGGAGGAAACAATAATTAAACAAATGATGGAAGAAAATTTTCCTGAGCTGAAGAAGATCTGGGTCAGCTGATGGAAATAGCTCATCAAATTCCAAATCAGACTGAGAGATGGTACCTAGGCGTGTCCTTATCAAATTACTGAACTCCAACAATAAAGACAAATAAGTAATTAATGGATCCAGACAGAAATAAGTAATTTACAAAGGAACAGTAATTATGTTGGTAATATATTTGTGTAATTTCAAAGCTCTGAGGTGATGGAAGAATACCTACAGATGCTTTAGAATATAGGACTAGACAAGAATGCTATTTGCAGATTATTTCACCCACATACCCCATCTGAGAAAACCCTTAAGAAAGGACTCAAGCCAGAGAATAATAAAATGAACCTCATGATAGTTAAAATGAATTAAAAAAGGTGAAGCTGGTGAGCAAATAATTGGTAATAGATTTATAATTAAATATAATTGAACTAGAGGCCTGGTGCACAAAACTCTTGCATGGGGGGAGGGGAGGTCTCTCAGACCAGCCTGCACCCTCTCGCAATCCGGGACCCCTCGGGGGATGTCTGACTGCCGGTTTAGTCCCGATCCTTGTGGGATCGGGACTAAACCGGCAGTTGGACATGCCTCTCGCACTCCAGGACAGCTGGCTCCTAACTGCTTGCCTGCCTGATCACCCCTAACCACTCTGCCTGCCTGCCTGATTGCCCATAACTGCCTCTGCCTTGGTCCTCACCACCGCGGCTTCATCCAGAAGGATGTCGAGAATGACATCCGGAAGGTCATTTGGCTGTCTGGTTTAATTAGCATATTACTATTTTATTATTATAGATAATGATGAGCTACCTGGGAATTTGCACATTAATGGATAAACAAAAATCCTTAAAATAAAAGAGGTATACTACAAGGAAAATTCTAATAATTGTATAAAACTAAAAGTATTAAATTATTGAAGAATAAGTTTGGATGGGAGAAAGAAGAGTAAAATGAAAGCATTCCAGTAATCTCATATGGTGTACAGATGGGGTAGGGGAAATGATCAAGTGAAAATATTCTAGATGTCTCATCTTTTTTGGGAGGAGGAAGAGAAGCAGGAAGGGAATAAAGATCACTAATAGGGGAAGAGTTATGATCTTGTTTTGATATAATATTAAATAATTATGAATATAATTGTGAGCATAAGGAAAAGGAAGTTAAATATTAATGGAAGATAAAATTATAATAGAACTTATGCAATAAGGGGAACTAAGCAATTAATAAAGTTAAAAACGTAATCATAAAACGAACATAAGAGTAAAGAAAATAAGTTAAAATAGAAAATAAATATGAAGTATAGAATAAAATCAAGTATGTCATGAGGCAAACCATAAAAGACTAACTTCTCCCATAAAGACCAGAGAATAGCTCTGCTGGAGTGTCTTGGTGATTTAGCATCAACCTATGAACCAGGAGGTTTGGCTTCTTTTCCCAGTCAGGGCACATGCCCAGGTTGTGAGCTCAATCCCAGAAGGGAGCTTTTGGGAGGCAGCCAATCAATGATTGTCTCATCATTGATATTTCTATCTCTCCCTCTCCCTTCCTCTCTGAAATCAATTTATATATATTGACTGGAGTTCAATATCATGTTAACTATTTACCAGAAACACAGTTAAAAGTGAAGTGATAAAGCCCTGGCCGTTTTCACTCAGTGGTTAGAGCATCAGTCCAAGGATCAAAGGGTCACGGGTTCAATTCCCAGTCTTGGTTGGGGCGAGTTCAGCAGTCAACCAATCGATGTGTTTCTCTCACATCGAGTTTACTTTTCTCTCTCTCCCCCCTCCCTCTTGCCCTCCTCCCTCCCTGCCACTCACTCTCTCTCTCTAAAGATCAATGGGGAAAATATCCTCTTCTAGGGTGAGGGTTAAAAAAAAAAAAAGAAGTGATAAAGTTTGAAAATAAAGGGGTAGGTAAAGTCCAGAAAAATATAAATAAAACAAAGCAAGGGAGTCAAAATCAGACTAAAAATTAGCTTTAAAATTAATATCCCTAGAGAGAAAAATAAAGATTTACATAACATTAAAAGGTATAACTAAAAAAGGTCATAGATACCAAATCACACAAAAGATCTACACTAATAAAAGAGAAACATGCAAATTGGTGTCACTCCGCTATGCCCATCAGCCAATCAGATGAGTATGCAAGTTAACACAACAAAGATGGTGATTAATTTGCATACGCAGGCGTGGAGCGAAGACTGAAGACAATGTAGAAGGAAGCCAAGTGCTGCAGAAGGGAGCAAAACTGCAGAGAAGCAAGCAGGGCAGCGGAGGCTGGAGGGAAGCGAGCGGGGCGGCGGAGGCGGAGGGAAGCCCACCTTGGTGGGTTTTGATCCCTTCTCTGCTTCGCTCTGGCCGCAGGAAGCCTTATTCTTGCAGGAATCTTCCTGCAACGGGCCTCTAGTAAAGAAATAAAGCAAAAACTATTAGTGGCAGGAGAGTATATGATGGTGCATATTTCAATTTATATATTTTCAGAATTGGTCTGATCTGGTATACACAATATTAACAAGGACATACAAAAATTTAATAATATAGTCAATCAACTTTAATAGGCATGGTGAATCTTATATTTCAGGAATAAAGAACATTTTCTTATATTTAATAGAAATTTATAAAAATCAATCACTATTTGGATGTAAATACATCTTCAATAAAAAAATTTTATCATAAAAGTCACACTAAAACAATTCAATAAAATAAGAAAAAGTGTTTAATGGTAAAATTGTATCCTCTTTGAATAATGAATCACTTTCTTATGTAACCTTTGGCTTAAAATAGAAGTCAAACTAAAATTACATTCTATCCAGAAGGAATGAAAATAAAACACATTTTATACTAAGACTTATGGGAAACAGCAAAAGCAATGTTCATGGCAAAAGCTATAATCTTAAATGCCTTCATATTAAAAAAGAAAGAATGAATTCTAGGAAAGTTAACATTCATCTTAAAAAATGTGAAACAGTAAAACCTACCAAAACAGAGGAGGAACAGAGAATTAATTTAATGCAATCTGAAAGTAATGGACTAGAAAACAAAACAAAATGAAAATAGTAGAAGAAATAAACACAAAAGCACGTTCTTTGACAAGCCTAAAAGAAATAAACATCTTAGATTCCAAATTAAAGGGAGTGAGGAAAGGAGAGAGACAGGGCAAATATCTACAAGGTTATGGATGAGAAAGGAGACATAACCACATCTAGAAAGAGAATAAATTTAAATAATATGAGAGAATTTTACATGCAACTCTATGGCAACAAATTTAAACACCTAGAGAAAATGCCTAATATAAATACAAGAGTTAAATGAAGAAGTCTCATAAAACTTGAGTAGACCAGGTAATATTAGAAGAGGTTGAAAGAGGGTAAATATTTTCTTTCAAAAATAGCAACTTATAACATTATAGCTGATTTTCCTGTTCCTTCTTTCTTCCTTCATACCTTAGACCAGTGGCCGGCAAACTGCGCTCTCGAGCCACATGTGGCTCTTTGGCCCCTTGAGTGTGGCTCTTCCACAAAATACTGACTTCTGCACATGGGCCACAAAGTTTCAATCGCACTGTACATGCGCTCCCGTACGAGGTATTTTGTGGAAGAGCCATACTCAAGGGGCCAAAGAGCCGCATGTGGCTCGCAAGCCGCAGTTTGCTGACCACTGCCTTAGACAAACACATATGATGTGCTTAATATATGGCAGTCACTGTTGCAAGGTCTAGGGTGCAACATTAAATAAATCAAGGTCCCTCTCCTTAAAGAGCTTACCTTCTACTTTACAGCTCTTAGATAAAGGTGGTCTGCCTAAGTGCCCATCAGTAGATGAATGGATTAGAAAACTGTGGTACATCTACACGATGGAATACTATGCTGCTGTAAAAAAGAAGGAACTCTTACCATTTGCAACGGCATGGATGGAACTGGAGAGCATTATGCTAAGTGAAACAAGCCAGTCAATGAAGGAAAAATACCACATGATCTCACACATTCATGGATAATAGAGACCATTACAAACTCTTGAACAATAATAGATACAGAGGCAGAGCTGCCTCAAACAGATTGTCAAACTGCAGCGGGAAGGCTGGGGAGGGTTGGGGGGCAGGAGGGAAGGGGGTAAGAGATCAACCGAAGGACTTGTATGCATGCATATAAGCATTTTTTACACATATGTAATACCCTTTGTAATACTTTAAGCAATAAAAAATAAAATAAAATAAAAAATAAAAAAAATAAAAAGGTGGTCTGCAGCTCAAGTCTATAATTTTGAGACCAAAACCAATTACAAAGAATATGAAACAACAAATTCACAGACCAATTTCACTAACAAATATGGATATAAAAATTATCAAGATATAATCAAACAGAATGTAGATGGTGGGGAAAGATACGATGACTAAAAATGTTGTTCCATGATTCTAAAAATGGCCTCAAATCAGGAAATCTATCAGTAGAACTCCCTGAATTAACAAATTGAAGAAATAAACAGTATAAACAGACAAATGGTATCTGAAAAACTATCTGATAAAAGTCAGCAATCCCTATGATGTAACCCAAACAAAATAGAAATTAAAGAAAGCATTATCCACATAGAGACTTAAGATATTGGTTCTGCTATTATTTAAACCCAAAACACAGAGCCTTTCCCCAACATTTGAAGTACAGTAGTTCTATGGAGTTAAAGATTTTAATTCTAGTTTTAATATATTATCAGAAAAATTATGACACAAAGAAAATCCAGGATTTAGATATACCCAACACCTAAGAATCCTCTGCAAAATGAAAGACCAAAAGCCCCATGAGCTTCCTATGGAATTTCCAGCCACTTGAGCCTTGTGCAGCCTAAGTGCTTAATAAATACTTGTTCACGGTGAGCAAGTCGTTTAACCTCCATGAGCCCGCGTTTTCTCATAGAATAGCAAAGCATATCCTGCCTATCCCGTCCTGCCTATCCCGCCGAGTTGCTGAAATAATCTAATCAATAATATATGTGAAATTGTTTTGTGGATTGAAATGCCAAACAATTGTAAGTTCTTTCTGTTAATAAAAAAGAGAATATGCTTAAATGTCAGATGGGTAATGAAGATAAATGCTAAGGGTTTTCAGAGAAGTCTGAATGAGAAGTCCATTCTAGGCATGAATACTCAAGAAAGTCTTCTTGAAGGGCATCATACTGAGCTCTATATTTACCCTTACCTTCTGTGGCCATCACTGTGTATTCCTGATGTGATTGTTCCTCATTACTCTGAGGTTTATCTGCAATGCTACCCATTCACTTTACAAATGTTCACTTAGCACTTTCTATGTGTTAGACATTGTACTAGGAAAAAGTAGTGGGGCTAGTCTGGTACCTCAAAGAGCTTATAAGACATGGTGCAATATTTCCCAAACTTCAAGCACTTGCATACTAGCATGATTATTTTTACTGCATCAACCAACTTTATTGTTTATTCAGTAGTTGTGTTTACATCGATCCAGTTTTTGAATTTATATCTTATATTAGCTTTGATGTAAGCAATAATATTCCTGAAGTCACTGACTTTATATACTAGTTTTACATTTTTCAAGTGCATGTTAAAAATTGTACACACAGCCCAGCTTGTGTGGCTCAGTGGTTGAGCATCAACCTATGAACCAGGAAGTCACGTTGGATTCCCAGTCAGGGCACATGCCTGGGTTGCGGGCTCAATCCCCAGTGTGGGGCATGCAAGAGGCAGCCGATCAATGATTCTCTCTCATCATTAATGTATCTATCTCTCTCTCCCTTTCCTTTCCTCTCTGAAACCAATAAAATATATTTTTTAAAAAGATTGCACATATATACTAAAAAAATTAAGTTTACCTGTAAACTAGCAAAATGATTCCCCAGACCATCAGTAATTTAGTACATGCATATCATTTTTGGAAACAGAAAGAATACAGACTAGCAAATAGTAAATTAATATGTACACAACATGCTCTAAGGTTAATTTAATGTTGAGGCTACATCTATAACAGGTCTGAATTTTGGTGGATAAGAGGAAAGGGCTGCACTCTCTTTCCTGCAACCCCTTATTAGGGGTGTCACTTGCCATCAGCATATGGAGGAAGAAGCAGACCCCAACTACAGTATCTGAAACAAGAAGCTGAATTTGTAGCTTGCTGGGGGAGGAAGGGGCACAGACACAGGGTAGCGTGTTGGGAAGTGCAAAGACCAGAAGTGTGAGCTTCCAGAAGAGACAGGTGCAGGGGTGGGCAAACTTTTTGACTCGAGGGCCACAATGGGTTCTTAAACTGGACCGGAGGGCCAGAACAAAAGCATGGATGGAGTGTTTGTGTGAACTAATATAAATTCAAAGTAAACATCATTACATAAAAGGGTACGGTCTTTTTTTTTTTAGTTTTATTCATTTCAAACGGGCCGGATCACTGGAGTGCAGCTATTGCTGATTGGCTCTCAGAAGCTGGGCCTATCACTGATTGGCTGACTCCCAGAAGCAGTTATTTTATGAGGCATTAGTGGAATTGCTCATTTGAGGGTATTTGATAGGAAAGTTTTATTCATACAACTAAAAAGGGAAGAGAAAATAAGTAGCAACATTATTCCAAAGTGAACAATGAATTAAGTAAATAGGTTCAAAACTGTGCCTATTGAAGAATTCTTTTTATTTTTTAATTATTTTTTCACAAATAGTAAAGCCTGTTAGAGCAGCACTATCAATTTATGCAAAACTGCTTGGACTACCAGTCTAAGCTTAGGAGGAAAAGTAGCTAGTATCGGTTTATTAAATCTCTTCTGCTACTAGCTCTGGAACCTGCCACACGGAGCTGCCCCTGTGAGGATCAGCTTCCCTTGGAGGGTCTGCTCCTGGGACTTTGCATCCTGCCTTCACACCTATGGGCCATCTCAGTTCTGGTCACCTACAGAAGGTGAGAAGGTGACTGCCTGATTTAGAGGTGCCCCTCAGAATTCCAAATTGAAGTTTGCATGCCATACATCCTTTATTTGAAGTCTTACTATCCAAAATATTCCCTCTAAACTTAGAGAAACACTGGCTACTCATGTTTTCCATGACACATAACTGACACCCAGATATACACATGTATAGAGAGCACATGTGGACTCAGGAGCCCTCAGGTGCACATATGCTATTTGTTCATTCCAAGCACATTTCTGCTAATACCTTAAATATGGATGTTCTGCTGTTATGTCTCCTTACTCCCAAATCCCTTGGAAATACATATATTAGATCCATCAGATTCAAGATTTTAAAAATACACAATATGATTTCTTTCATATATGTAAATACAGACACATACACACATATATGTACACACACATATGCACTTCTAACTTTTGTGTGTGTGCATATAATTCTACTAATTGCCTTAAAAATTAGGTAATTCTTTTCTTTAAAATATATTTCCAATTTAATTTGTTTGCTTGTTTGTTTGTTTTAATCCTCACCAGAGGATACCTTTTTCATTGATTTTTAAAGAGAGTGGAAGGAAGGGGGAAAGAGAGAGAGAGAGAGAGAGAGAGAGAGAGAGAGAGAGAGAGAGAGAGAGAGGAGAGAGTGAGAAACATCGATGTGAGAGAGACACATCAACTGGCTGCCTCCCACATATGCCAGACCAGGGCCAGGGATGAGCCTGAAACAGAGGTACATGCCCTTGATCAGAATTGAACCCAGGATCCTTCAGTCCATAAGCAATGCTCTAACCACTGAGTAAACTGGCTAGGGCACAATTTAGTTTTTAAATAATTAACAAATTTTAGTAAAATAACACAAGTTTCACAACTAATTACAGGCATAAAAACAGGTATGTAAGCCTCCCATGTCACTAATACATATTCTATAAAATGTAGTAAGACATTATACTGCAAAATTATCACTTATGCCAGGTTCATTGTTTTAATTAATTCTGAATGACCAAGTTTTAAAACATTAAGATATATTGGGACAGCTTTGTAGTAAATCCAATAACATCTTCTTAGAGTATTATGCTGCTATTATTACATGTGGATTCCCTCTGTGCTTTTTCTCTTCATCTTTAGAAAAATAATGTGACATAGTTAATCAATATTTTCTAGGTCTATATATCATGAGCTATAATTTACCATAGTTGCTAGGAAATCTGACTTTTCCTGTTATATTATCTACACTAATAAAAGACAAAGATGCTAATTGACCATACCTTTGCTACACCCTAAGCCATGCCCACCAGCCAATCAGAGCGACTATATGCAAATTAACCCAACCAAGATGGCAGCTGGCAGCCACGGAGCTAGAGCAAGCAGGAGGCTTGGTTGCCCAGGTGATGGAGGAAGCCAAGCTTCCCGCTGGCCCTGAGCCGGCTGTGGCCTCCGCTCATTGCAACAAAGTTTTAATTATAGAAGACAAATAAATCCCAGATACCTGCTTCCAGCCAACCTCCACTGGGAGCTTGGGTGGCTGGGGGTTGTGGCCAGCCTGCAAACAGCCATCAGCCACTCACCCAGACTGGCCAGGCACCCCAGCAGGACCCCCCACCCTGAAGGGGGTGTGGCCAGCCTGCAAATAGCCATCAGCCCCTCACCCAGGCTGGCCAGGCACTCCTATATAATAAAAGGGTAATATGCAAATTGACCCTAACAGCAGAACGACTGGGAACAACTGGTCACTATGACACACACTGACCACCAGGGGGCAGATGCTCAATGCAGGAGCTGTTCCCTGGTGGTCAGTGCGCTCCCACAGGGGGAGCTCTGCTCAGCCACAAGCCAGCACAGCGGTGGTGGTGGGAGCCTCTCCCGCCTC
>NW_005370297.1:62760-83334 GCF_000412655.1 Myotis brandtii | reverse complement strand
CCGAGTGCACAAATTTTTGTGCACCGGGCCTCTGGTTCATAAATAAACATTAATAAAGACAACAGTTGCAATAACTTACTTATCAATTCTTTCACTCATATTTATGAATTATAAAATAAAATTTGTTGAGTTCCTACTAGGTGCCAATATTCTGCAAGATGTTCAGGAGATACAAACATGAATAGTTCACAATCTAGTGAGAGGAATTTATTGTTACTTACACAATCCTGATCATTTATAATGTGGACATGAGCTATGAATGTAGATAAAGTAGTCCTGACTCAACCTCTTACAACTGGAAGGAGGGGTAGCAAGTTAGTTATCATAAGTTTCAATATCTGCATCTGTAAAAATGAGGACAGTGATAATACACTCATAGAGACCTTATGAAGAGTCACTGAAATTATGTGAGCAATATGCTTAATACAATGCCCAGAACACTGTCAATGCACACCTAATTTTAAAAATTAACTTTAAAAGTTTTAAATATATATAGAGGGTGTTCCCAAAAATGTATATACACTTTGAATAATTATTAATTCCAATGGGTTAAGTCTAAAAAGAAAGAAACATCAATTGAGCTATCATCTGTAAAAGTGTATATACATTTTTGGGACACCCTGTATAATTTAATTGTGTGTACTATATACATTATATACAGGATCCCACAGCAAGTCTTGACAAATCAATATCAGAAGTGTTCTCAAGAGAAGCCATGTCCAAAGATGGCCAGCATCAATCATCCTGAGCTTTTCCTTAACCCAGAATAATGCCTCTCAAGTGAAATCATCAGGGTAGGGCAGTCTCCCCATCACTCTGGTGAAGAGGATATGTCTCCTAGTTTTCATGGGATGGGACCTGGCTTGCAGAGCTCTGACTGTGAATTAGAATCATCTGCACGGAAAAGCTTGCTTTTGCTTTTCTACCTCCAGCCCTAGAGCTGATCTTGTGCGGCTTCCCCTTGAGCACTGTCCCAAAGAAAAGAGCCCCTGCTCTACAATGCCCTCCTCTGTGGCTCTGTGTGTTTTGTTCTTTGAAACCCTCACTAGCTTCTCCTCTGTTGCTACAGATTGCAGTTGGCGAACCCCCAGGGGGGGGGGGTAAGATCACATTTAAAAACAAAAATTAAGGATTGGGAATGGAAAAGAAGTTCATCCCATTTAGTATTTCCAAAAGACCATGTCTGCTAGTTTCTATGGGCCATCCCTTCCGAGAGGGAATGGGAGCAAAAGCACCTGGTGTGTCTTTCCCAGCTGACCGTCTGAAATACTATGTAGAAAAACTAAACCAACAAAGGAGAAAATATACCAACGGAGGGACCCATGTTCTACCTTCCCCACCAGGCTGTGTGTCCTCTGGGGATGTATTCATCTCTGTGACCCACCTCACTTAGTGCCTGGCAGAAAAAAGGCCGCCAGGCAGAATAGAAAGAATATCATATTTGGAGTCATCGAGATAGCAGTTCAAATCTGGTCCCCGCTTCTTGCTAACTGTACTAAATAAATTATGCAAATTATTTGAGCCCTAGTTTCTTAATCTGTAAAATATCTCTCCTTTGTAGAGTTGTGAGTGCCTGTCACATTGTAGAAATTTAATAAATAATTTATTACTATAGCAGATGCCTAATCAATGTCAGCTGAATAAGAGAGATAACTGTGAGCATCAAAGCTCAATACCTACTTAAAAACATACATTATTTTCTCTCTTCATTTCAGAACTATTTTCCCCATGCAGAATTATACAATCATGGGAGGAGAGGTGTTTTATTTATTTGAGGTACAAATAGAATCCTTATTTATAAAAATATTCTTAAATGAATGAACCCACCTTCTCTCACTATACATAGATACAGACATAGATAAGATTTATATATTGTATAGCTAAAACTATAAATGCTGTACATAATATAGTATATAATATAACCAAACACTAATGAGATGGGCAGGGAAGTATAAAAAGGCTCCTCGCTGTCTCTTTGCACGAGCACTGCTCTAATGGCCATGAGCAGAGGACGGACAGCAGCAGGCCAGCCGGGCAGCCACCATATGGTCAGCTGGAAGCGGGAAAGCCTCCAGGTAGGAGGGCAGGACTGTTCCAAGGACATGGTGGAGTGGAATATCCAAGCCCACGGCAAAAAAAAAAAGGCCTGGGAGTGTCGAGGGCCAAGCCTCTGCTTCAGCAGTCAATAGGCCTTGGGGAAAAAAGTATTTATTTATTTTTGTTGCTGTTGCTATTTTTAAGCAAACAGGTTGATATTGTTATTACAGTTTTTTTAAAACAAGATCTTGTTCTGCAATAGGTAGGAGAAAGGGTTTGAAAGGTTGATGAAATATTAGAGGCCACATCGACCACTGTTTAAAATGGGGCCATGTTATCCTCTATATTATGCCATTTACTAGTTCTGACTCTCACCTGCAGGTGCAGATCCAAGAGATAGACATCATGCAGGTGCTATAATGCAAGTGTCTCTTTGGAATCACACATACCTGGGTTGGTTCAAACCTATGTCCTAACTGGATAACCTTGAGGAGATGTACTTATTTTATATATTATACATACATATATAGAGTGTCCCCTAAACTGTATACACACATTTTGAATAATTATAAAGGCATTGTTTATTAAAATACATTTCACTTTTAAAATTGAGCTATCAGCTGTTTCAGGGGTATCCTGAAATGAGAGAGAGAGAGAGAGAGAGAGAGAGAGAGATGTTGAAGGTTAAACATAGTATTAAGTACTTGGTAAATTATAGCTATATTATGTTTATTTAAAATGACACTCTAACCACACACACACACATACACACACACACACCACATATGGCCCTGACAACAAAAAGGCTCTATTATTTGGATTAATTTGACTCCTGTCCTCAGTTGACTTCCTCTCAGAGGGCTCCTAGTTCTGTCCTTTAAATAATCCACGTAGGGTTTTCCATGACTCTACCAGTCTTCTCCATATTTCTTAGCTGATGCCCTATCTTTCACCAAAATATACCTCCAAATTAAATACAGGTCAAGGATTGAGGGGACAAAAAAAAATCCTTGTTATTGATCCACCTATGAAAACAGACTCTTTGATTTTCACCAAAACAACTAACAACCATCCACAAACATCATTGGCAAGGACCTCACCAATAGCATGGGGGTTTACATCTGGAACCATAAACATTCGAAATTAAATATTATGCATCCATATTTTTAAAAGCCTTGTAGTCATTTCAGCCAAGTTAGCCTTTAGCATCCTTCCATGTTTCTCAGTCCTCGTCCTCTTTTTCTCCTCCTCGTTCTAGTCCCCTCTGACCTGCTTTCTACCTGTTTCCCATTAGATTGCCTTCCCCTAAGTTTCTAAGACTTAGCACTCCAATCTCTACCACCATTCTCTCAGTCCTAGCAGTAAAAACTAGTTCCTGTCTCCATGACCTCTTATTTAGTTGGTTAACAAATTTACATATTATTAATGATTCTTTGTATTAAATTATCCAAGTTCCTATAACTTATATGGATGCTGTCTCCTATCTGGTGCCCAAGAAAACCCTTGCTGAGCAACTATATGTGCCAGTCCTTTACATTTCTTAACTCAGGTAAATGAGGAATTATGTGCTAGAGTATCAGATGTGTTTAGGAGCACAGAACTAGTCTTTTCCTTGTTCTTATCCACAGAGTCCCCAACGTCCAGAAGGATAGTTGTCACCTGATCCACCCTTTTCCAGGAAGAACTGTGCATGCAGAAGACTCTTAATCATGTGCAAAATGTCACCAGCCACTGCCTCCTGAACCAGTGCTGACCAGTGGAATTTTCTGCAGTGGTGGAAATGTTCAATATCCATGCTATCCAATATGGTAGCCACTGGTCACATATGTCTACAGAGCATCTGAAATGTAACTAGTGTGACCGAAAATCCAGATTTGTAAATACCTGTATGTGATCAGGGATACTATATCAGACAGCAGAGTTAGACTTTTCAGGGTGGCAATAAACTCGGGTGTGGTAAAAGAAGTTCCTCTAGGTTTTCTGGATGTAAAATTTCACAGCCAACACAAATGCCAACTGAGATTGTTGAATTGTGTGCCTAGGTGACTTATCAATAAGGTTTCATGTATGAAAAGAATGTCAAAAACAGATCATTCATGCTGGGGCTCACCTCCACAGGTGCCAGGGAGCGACTTGCCTTGGGGAAGAAAGCAAATCTATACTCCATGATTAGCATGTGATTATATTTTACAGACAGGCATCAATGCCTGGTGATTTTGATGCATTTGGTTTTTATCTTGTGAGATTTATTTAAAGAAGCATACACATGGCTTAGAGCCTCAGCAATGATAACATATAAAAATAGGAAAGCATAAAAGAAAGCAAAAGAAAACTTGCTTCATTTGTAAAAAGGATAGCTCTCTTTTCAGTTCCTCCAAATTTTACACCTGCACCTCCTTTCTTAACAAATCCCTCCTCTGACTCAATTCTTACATAATGTATTTCATTATTCATCCACACTCCGTCCCCCAAACCCCAGATTTTAGTAGAGGCAAAAAAAAAAAAAGAAGAAGAAAGAAAGAAAGAAAGAAAGAAAGAAAGAAAGAAAGAAAGAAAGAAAGAAAAAAGAAAAGCAATGTGCACTGGGATGTTGGGTATTGAGAAGAGGGAATTAGAATAAAGCATATTTATAATGCTTTAGTTCTTTTACTTAAATTTATTGGGGTGACATCTGTATATATAATAGCTTAAGCGACCAAATGACCGTAAGACTAGTGGACTGGTCACTATGATGTGCACTGACCACCAGGGGGCAGAAACTCAACACAGGAGCTGCCCCCTGGTGGTCAGTGCACTCCCATAGCGGGAGCGCCACTCAGCTAACTGATGGGCATCAGATGCAGGGCTCACAGCTGGCAAGCACCGCTGTGGTGGCACGAGTCTTTCCTGATTGGGACTGACTGGGCGTGAGCCCGCGGCAGGCACAGCAGGGCCGGATGAGCAGGAGTGGCAGGTAGGAGTGGCAGGCAGGAGTGGCAGGCAGCGTTGGACTGCTGGTTTCAGCCCAATTCCAACAGGCCACACTGAGGGACCCCACCGGTGCATGAATCCGTGCACTGGGCCTCTAGTTCGTTAATAAAATCATATAGTTTTAGGTGTTATTTCTTTAAAAATGACAACAAAGAAATGGAAGCAAATGTAAATAAAATTTTACATTTTAGATGATTGGCAAAATTTATTTTCATACTTATTTTTCATAATTCAATTAAAAAATTTTTAATGAAAAGAAAAGCAATAATTAAAAAAACTAATAACTCCAGACAGTATCCTGCTCTACGTTTTCATGTTGGTATTTCCAGCTATTACCATTCTAGAACAGATGACTCTTCACATGCGCATGTTGTTAAGTTAATGTTCTCCAGTGACTATTTATGTTTAACTTTTTTCAAGTTCATTTGGTATTTATTTAGAAATGTCCCTGTACAAGACCATTTCTATTAAATAGCCACAGAATGGGAGGGGATACTTAGAACATATTGCAAAATTGCCCTCAGTTTAACCCTCAGAAATAGATGTATACATTTTCTTATGTGAGTTTGTATAGTACTTTATGGGCTGTTAAAAGTAAGACACTTCACTAAAGTGCTCACCATTTAAATCAAAGATAGTGAATAGGTCACCATTTAAATCAAAGATAGTGAATAGGTTAAAAGTTCAGAACCAAGGGAACAAAAAAACTAAAACTCCATAACAAAGCTGTCCTCTCACCAGAGTATATAAAGTCACTTGCTTTTTCAGGTTGGTTTCAGCTTCAAATATTTTCCTGATGGGCCCCTAAATTCATTGATATTTATCAGATCATGTATGACAATTTTGGTTTGGAAACTATAGGCTTTGATATCTAAGTATCAGATAGAGCATGTCTACTCTTTTCTGAGTGGCTTTGTTTCTCTGACTGTAGCCTTCTGGATGTTGGACTAGTTCCAAAGGTGAGAAGAGTAAGGCTCTTTTCCAAGAACATCTCAAAGCTTTAGCTGAAACATGTTACTTGTGGTAATAACTTTTTCTGCCTGTCTCCAGTTTTGCTGGCGTTAACTATGTCACCTATACAATGAAGGCCACACAGGAAGTGCTAGAATTGTGTTTCAAATAGAAGAACCATTTTAATCTTTCAAAGTTCTCACATAGAAACTTACAAAGGCTCTCATAGATGTTGATGGGTAATGATACTCTTGTTCCATATAAAAATCTTGGAAGTAAATTACAAGCCTGGTAGTTTCTGAAGCAGGATGAAAGAAAGTTGCAAGATCAGACATCATTTCTACACAGATTCTCTATAGACACAGCAGAGACTTTTGCATTTTATATAAAATACTCCCCTTTTCTTACTCATCATGATAGATTTTTCATTGGACATCTTTCTATACTATGGCTCTAAGTAGATGATATGTAACTCTTTTAGCAAATCATTTATTTTGGAGAATTCTTGTATAGATTTTTTAAAAATATATTTTATTGTGTGTTTTTTTACAGAGAGGAAGGGAGAGGGATAGAGAGTTAGAAACATCGATGAGAGAGAAACATCGACCAGCTGCCTCCTGCACAGCCCCCACTGGGGAGGTGCCCACAACCAAGGTACATGCTCTTGACTGGAATCGAACCCGGGACCCTTCAGTCCGCAGGCCAACGCTCTATCCACTGAGCCAAACCAGTCAGGGATAGATTTTATTAGCAAGTGCAGATTTTGAGTTATTTAAATGTTAAATTAATACATGCAATTATGTATAGATAACTATTTTTGACTCAGTATTATGAGTCTTTTTTATTATTATCTCACATTTTCTTTTGGCTATTATCCCTGTTTCATTTTAAAATGTGATCTTCAATATTTCTTGATCTCAGCATACCGGAGTGATATGATGTCTTACAATTAGAAAAAGTGACTCACTGTGGTGATTTGGGAGCCAAGTGATAAGTGATAAGACGAACACAATTGGGGGAGCTGCCTTTTCCAATGCCGATTATTAAGACTCTCTTCTATAAGTAACTAGTGGAGTTAATATTGTCATTCCTTAGCTTTTAAAATGATAAATTTCTTCTCAACCTAAATTATTTCAATTCAATGTTTTGAAAAATGTAAGTTCTTACAATGCTTTTTGCAACATTTTATAAAATGATTCAGGAGAAATAAGAACTATACCAGTTTATGATCAGTTTCTTAAATTGTGAACATTGCACTGATGCACCTCTGCTTTTGTGAGCCCAATGCCTATTATGAAATGACAATAAGCTTCAAAAATACATTAATAGAGATTAAAAGGGAAATTTTATGTACTAATCATAATAAATAAACAAATAAGATTCAACAAAATTCAACATTCATGCTTGATTTTAAAAAAACACAACTCTAAGAAAACTAAAAATAGAATTTCTTTAACCTGATAATATTTACTAAAAAACTTACATCAAATATTAACTGTAGATGCAGTCTCAACATGAGTGTGTTCACTATTGATAATTTTATTCAATATTAAACAGAAGGTCCTGGGAAATTTATTAAGACAAAGAAGTAAGAGGTATGAGAATTGGAAGAACAAATCAAACAATCTTCATATTCACATGACCCTAAACTAATAGGAAAGAACAAAGCATCAAAAACAAACAAAAAGCTAAGATCATTTTGAGAAACAACATTGGGGAGACTTTTCATGCCCGATAAGAAGGCTTATTATGAAGTTCTAGTAATAAAGACAGGTATGGTTTTGGAGCTAGATAGACAATGGACCAATAGAACAAAGTACAGAGCCTGACACATGATACTTAGAAGCAAAACTAGTATATGACAGAGATGGCATCACAGAACAGAGGGCAATAAATGGTATGAAACCGTCTATCTATATGAAAAAATAAAATACAATCAGATGCCTATTTTATACCACACACAACCTGGCTTGTTTACCGAATGCTCCCTTTTTTCCCTCAACTCCACAGCAACACCCTTGTAGGAAGCTTTCAAAGACACCAGGTGTTGAGTATTGAATCCTTACTCCAGGTGTTGAGTATTGAATCATTTCCCTTGGCAGAGTCACCCCTCCCCATCTGCTCAGATTCTTCCCTGCATATGTAAACTGTGGTATATTCATACTTTGAACTATTTCACAACAGTTAAAATGAATCAACAATTGCCACATTTCTCCACATGGATATATCAAAACATAATGGGAAGCAAAAGAAGCAGGTGCTCCTCCCAGAGCCATTTCCATCACCCTCCTGGGGCCTGGATACTGCCCGAAGCCTGGCCTTGGCTGGAAGTGGGCACTGCCATGCCGTAGCCACAGCAGTGGAAAATTCTGAAACAACGTGGGAAAAACTTCTACTCTAATGTGTATTGAAAAAGCATAAGTAGAATACAAAATTATAGCTCTGCTAGATTTTAACACTGTAAAATTATATGTATGAAGCAGTGCTGGAAGGGAATAGAGAGATATGAAAATAGATTTTTTTAAATGAATCAGGATTGTGGGTAATTTTCTTCCCTTTCTTTTGCATTCTGTCGATATTGTTATGTGTTTGTGTAACAAGTTATTTTAAAATGTAAAATAAAAAAAAAAGTAGGTTGTAGGACAGATAGAATCAATCTGTAATCTTTCTAGTAATGAACAGCGGGTTTTCTCAGTGTTGATAATGGGCTTCAATTCTGCTGTCAGACCCAGAGTTTATCTGTGATTGCAGGACAGCCATTTCCCACTGATCACGTGCTCTGGGATAAGAATGACAGAGCACCACTGTATTATACAGCTGTCTGGAATTTTAATTACAACTTGCTTTCAAAGCCTTTTACAGATTAATTACTTCATTTGCATTGTAGGCACAGTGAACAAAGGTTACCCATATTTCAAAAGCAGTTGGTGGAGTCGGTGGGAACAAACTGCTTGCTCAAAGCAATTGGGATGTTAAGGTCCCACTTGATGGAATGACCGTAGGCCGGTAAACGCTGCCCTGGGAAGGTAATGAAGCACTCCTGAGGGAACTGTGTCACACCTGCTCAAAATGATGGGCCTTGGTGGTCACAGGTCCTTGCTTTCAGTCCTAGCTCTGCCACTGGATACTCCTGAGCACAACGTTTGGTCCATGTAGGTTTCCGCTTCCTCTTTGGTGAAACAAGGATGCTGCTGCTCACCTAACCGACTGGATGTGAGCATAATTTGAAGTAGTGGATATACAGCAGCTAGCTAGGAAGGGGCCTGGCCCATAGCAGATACTCAATAAATAGCAGATTTATTTCTCACTCAGCTTGTTTCCCCCGAGCTCTAATATATGTAGCACTTAGGTAGGTAATATGGACGGCCCAGTTTTGAGCAGGCTTATAGGTAGAGTAGCAATTTATGTGAAATGCAATTGCCAAGGATACTGTAGGTCTGGTGAATACTATTAATTAAAGAGTACCACAACTATGGACTTGGTTTACAATACAGTCCAACTCTCCTTTCCATGGATTCCTCCACGCAGCACAAATCCACAGCTATGTATCCACATCACATAGGACTGAATTGTGATCGTCACAACATGTAATTCTCCTAAATATATATATACCAATGCAATCTTGTGAGGTGATAATATTTCAGTATCCCACATGTTTAGGTTGTTAAATTATTCCTAAGCCAGCAGTCTGCCAAATATTCTTATTAAGAGCAAAAGAATAAAAGCAAAGCAAAACAAATCAAAACAAAAGCTAAGGAAGGGGAATAGGAACTCACTGCAAAGAGGATAGTAGTCCAGCCCATTGGGAGCAGAATCTGCAGGACTGTGCACAGAACCACTGGAATGTAGGGCTGGCACTAAATAAACCTCCTGTAGCGCCAGCAGCACACACCCAGAGAACCACTGGTTTACCTCCCTTGTTCTTTATTCTAGAATCCATGTGTGTTTACCCGCAAATACTGCTCATTGATCAAGGAAGTGAAGGGGAGGGGGGAGGGGTGGACTGCTAACACTGATCCGAGCTTAGAAAAAACTCTGAAAGCAAAATTTCACAAATGCCTCTCCCTTAAAATCCCAGAAAAGCTGCATCTTGTCTTTGAGAATATTCCAAACTCTATCCTGTTGGCATTGGTCCTGATAAGACAACCGATCAACTAAAGAAACCTCCCCTCCTCATCCCAGGTGCTCAATTTCCCTGTTTCTGTCTGAACTTTGCTCATTTTTACTTTAAGAAAAAATATAATAGATTTCACACTAAAGTTTTGTGTGAGTTTTTTTATCTTCCTCCAGGGTATTTTTGCTCCATTTACTTGAGGAACTGTTCCCAGAAAATAGTTTGAGAATAAAATTATACGAAGAATGAAATAACTTACAGAGCCTCAACCTTCTGGGGCATGACTTCCTATCACTTACTTTAGGTAACTGCTGGAGTCTGGGATTGCTGTAGATATTTGTCCTGCTGCGTCAGTGTGGGACATCCAAAAAGTGATTTACTGGAAACTTGCAAAGGAAAGACAAGAGATGGGGACAAGGCCATGGGGCATATAAGGCAGGGTCTTACTAAGGCAACTCGCTTTATGCCCTTCCTATCACCCCCTAAGGTTTCTTGCCTGGCAAACAGGGATAATAATATTTTTCCAATTTACCTCTTATGGTTGTCATAAAAATAAAATAAAAAATCTCTATGATGGTACTTGGAGAAAAATATAAATGCACACTTAAGTCGTTACTACTTTTTCCCTTCAAGTTCCATCTAGGGGCGTATAAGTTTTAGTTTGTCGTCTCACCCACCTCTAAAGAACAAAATAATTTAGAGACTGTTATGGATTGAGTTGTGCATGCCCCCCCTCCCCCTCCATTCTTATGTTGGAAGCCTAACCTCCAATGTGAAAGTGTTAAGGAGGTGATTAAAGTTAAAAGAGGTCAGTAGGACTGGTGTCCTTATGAGAAGAGGAATTTACCCCAAAGCACACAGAGGAAGGCCAGGTGTGGACAAGGTGGGAAGGCAGGTGTCTGCAAGCAGGGACAGAGCTCTCCCAGGAACTGAATCCACCAGCACCTTGATCTTGGACCTCCAGAACTGTGAGAAAATTAATGTATGTTGTTGAAGCCACCCAGTCAGTTGTATCTTGTTATGGCTGCCTGAGGTGGGGGGGGAGTAGCTGTTTAGCCCCAGTTAGGACTCAGGATGCCACACCCCTATCCTCAGGCCACCTCTGCCCTGATGCCTCTAAAGCAGTGATGGCGAACCTATGACACGCGTGTCAGAGGTGACACGCGAACTCATTTTTTTGGTTGATTTTTCTTTGTTAAATGGCATTTAAATATATAAAATAAATATCAAAAATATAAGTCTTTGTTTTACTATGGTTGCAAATATCAAAAAATTTCTATATGTGACACGGCACCAGAGTTAAATTAGGGTTTTTCAAAATGCTGACACGCCGAGCTCAAAAGGTTCGCCAACACTGCTCTAAAGAACAGTGGGAAAAAAAGGGTATACAGACTCCAAATCTCCCCCCTCTTACCCCTCACTTCCCAAAGGCATCTTAGACCTGAGGTTGCCAACATTAGGCACACCTTCCAGCCACAGATGAGAAAACTAAAATACAAACCTCAAGAACATACTTGCAACTGTATTCATTGGCTCCATTCAAATAGCCTCCCAGCTTGAGAAAGGTACCGCAGGGCCTAAGATTTGAGCCAACCTGAGGTGACTGGTCTTGTACCTCAGCTGTCCTTGCACGATGGCAGAGTTCCTCGTCTGTCTCTGAAACGTGGGCTCTTTTGTTTGGTTGAGATTTAATGACACACTAACCTACTATGATAAAAGCCAATGTTAAAATTTTCAAGCTCATTCTATTTCTGTGTTTATTAATTTGTTTTATCTGATCCAGGTGGATCCAGCTATATCTCAGACTCTATTAGACTAAGAATGACCTGCTGTAACATAATCCTTCTAGACTTCATGGGCATGTCTTAGATCAGAAATGAAATAACATTTTCAAAAACCCCTCTGCACTCTATATTTTTCTTTACCTTTTTTAAAGGGACGTGGGGGGTGGGAGTGGGGAGGAGGCAGTGACATAAATCCCCAGGTGATTTTGCAAGTGTCAGTATAGCCTGTGCTGTTATCCAGACGAAGGAAAATATTGTTCTATTTCACCTGCCTCTCTCTGGCCGTGCAGCTGTCCTCAGATGGACTTTCCTAAACCAGCCCTTCCAAGCTGACCACAGAAAGGACGCCACTCTGCGTCTGTCAGAGCTGGTTACCTCTCTCTTTTCAGCTGTGCTTTGCCACCTGCAGAAAACCCCGCCTCCTTGCTGCACCAGAGCAGGCAGAATGTGAGGAGTCGTGGCTTCACTAG
Organism: Myotis brandtii; assembly: GCF_000412655.1. Taxonomy (NCBI): domain Eukaryota; kingdom Metazoa; phylum Chordata; class Mammalia; order Chiroptera; family Vespertilionidae; genus Myotis; species Myotis brandtii. Next base: position 71,008 of record NW_005370297.1, on the reverse strand, counting down.
CAGGAGGGGTCTGAAAATAGCTGTTCAGCCATAAACTCAGGATCTGGTACGCCTGGTGTGATGGCTGGGCCCCTGGGGCCTGACCAAATGGTAGCCTCTCCTTTCCTCTGTATTCCGGGCCTGGTCCACATGGCCTGGTCCTCTGCCTCGGCTTCCTGCTGGGACTTAAGCCCTTTGCTTAGTCACACACGCGGAACTAAGGCCCTACACACTGCCTGTCTCCTCAAAGACCTTCACCCTGGGGAGAAAAAAAAATGCTCTCTGTTCTCTTTGCCACCTTCCTCCTTGCTGACAACCGTTGCTTTCTCAACAACTGGCCAGGCTCCTGTCTGATCAGAGATACCCAGGGGAATGTCACTGTATTATGAGCATTGAGTGTTTGGTGCCAGGATTGAGCACATCCTCGTGGGGCTGGCTTGGCCAGTCAGCCCCCTTTCATCTATCAACATGTGGGAGAAGAGCAGAAAGCATTTTGTATAACTCTGATCTGGTCAAACTCCATACAGATGAGGAACCTCAGACTCAAGAGAAAAGCTAAGGCAAGACTCCATGAATCATTCATTGTTTGTTGGCTATTCAATACATATTCATTGCATATCTGGAATGTACAAGATATGCACTGCTGTGGTTTCACTCTCATTGGAGAGATTTTCCTACTTCAACACAAGTCCCTCCATTCCTACATGAGAAATCTTAGCATGTCAAACAGTAAGACGGTCACAACACTGAGCTCTCCTATTAAGGCAGGCTCTGTGCGCCGGCAGTGAAGGAGGAGCAGTGAGACTGGCCTCCTCTTCTGCCATCAACAGGAGCAACGCTGGTCCACGATTAGAGAAGCCAGTCCTTTCCCCAACCTTCTTTCAAACAGTTTCTATACTCCTTTGGGTGGATTTTTAATAAGCAAGAAATGAGGGCAAACTCATAACTAGAAGAGACAGAAAAATTCCATTAGAGAAAACTGTGGCATATCATGACCATTGCGGGGCAGGTGGGGGAGACACCCTTGAATTTTTAAGTAGTGAAATCTTTGATGACAATAGTGGAAAATCTCTGATATTGTCCAGAATCTTAAGGAATGGCCTTCTGGCAGTTCTTCAATCTGGAGCCTCTTGTTAATCCACATGCCACAGAATATTCCATGGAGCCTTAAAACAATAATCCTCAAACAATGCAGCGAAAGATTATGAAGCTGTGAGAAAATGGGTCTGGCAGGGCTGAAACTTGATTATAAGAAAACAGCCTCTGCACTCTTTGGTATGGATTTATTCCGTTCTCACACTGCGGGTCCTCAGAGGCCCCTCTTATTTGGGAGGCGATAGCTACAGATGGAGGTGGAGGGGCCAGAGGCCTCACAAAGTCTTTGCTGCGATGATCAGAACTGCTTCCTCCTCTATCTCTGGTCTCTGTGTAGACATCATGTACATTACTCTCTCTGTGTTGTTTAAGTTTCATTAGGATGATTGCTTATCAGAAGTAGCAATAAAAATACTTCCATTTCAAAAATTGGACGTATACATTATGTGTGCATATGTAGATATATACAGGGAGATATATTTATTTACCTTTAAGGATATAAAAGGTAAATAAGTATTTCCATTCATTTTTTGTATTATTTTACACTTAGACTATAAAAATTTTTAAATAATATAATAAACATTTTGACTATATTTACACCAGGCACCTTGTTAATTGCTTGATCATAATAGCACTCTAAGGCAGGTACTTTTATCCTTCCCATTTTACATATTAGGACAATAAAGCTTAGAAAATTCAAATAATACATTCGAGTTAATACAGTTAGTAAGTGGCAGAGCCTCAGAATTAATGAAATCCATGCCTTTCTAAGTCCAGAGCCCAGGTTAATAATTGAGCTACACTTTTCTCCTGTAAGGACAGCACTGTGGGTAGGAAGAGAAGGACAGACCTGTTCTATGAGGGTATCAGGAAGCAAAGGAATTTTACAAATCTTGAACAGGACCTCCCGTTCTCTACCCCACCAATTTCTACCCCCCCCCCCTATACCTCCCCCCACCACACATACACACACACAGACACACACAAATTGCCTTTGGATTTGAGGAACTTGCCCAGCCTCCTTTGTGTGAAATGAGTCTATTCTTACTTTGATTTGGTGCTCTTTTCAGGTTGGGGGAGGGACCGTTTCGGGGACCTCTGTCCTAGTTTTTAAGCAATAGCATTCATAATAAGATAAACTATGATTATGATGATAATCATGTTGGGAGGTAGAAAGGGATCTATTTTCTTGGCTAACTTTGTTCATCCATAGTTTCCAGTGTACCAGAGAATGTCTTAGAAATAGCAATAGAGAGACCTAAACCTTGTCAACCTCCAAACAGCAGTTTTCTAATTTCAATCATTTTAAGAACCAAACCAAGAGCCAAATCTTGTCATTTGCAAAATGTGGCATTCTAACTTTAACAGTTTTAAATGGCAGTTCAGTTGAATGAATGAATGAATGAGCAAATTCTGTGTTATCAGACTTTCTCATTATCATGCTATGGCCACAGGCACCATTCTGATAATCAGATTCTTATCTTGTCCCAGAGTCTGCATTTGAACCTTTCACTCCAGTGTTTCCTACAGTAACAACGGAGGAAGGCAGAAGAAGATGATTGCTGGGTAACCTCCCTCTGGCTGTACTCTAAGCAAGAACAATATACTTGAGCCATCAACTAAATTTGGAATTAAAAAGAAAAGAAGTTAATGTGATCGACAGAACTGAACTTTCCCCTACATGAAATAAAAAATCAGGGGATACAAAAACTATTTCAGGACTCAGAGCAACTATATTGCAAGCAGTCTTCCTCCCTGGGGCCTACCATGGTCTACATTTTGCTCACAAACAAGTTCTTTATTTTTAGGCACATGAATTATCAGGGCTTACAATTATTTCCCAACATGAATTCCTACTAAATAATCTGCCTGAATAAGAAAATTTGGGAAGATATAAAAAAGAGTTCTAAACCATCATCCTTCATGAAATTTAAAAAATTTCCCCTGGATATTTTTAAAACCATCGTTCAAGAAGATAAGAAAAATGAGAAAAATGGAACATCTGTTCAGTGAAACTTCAGACAGAAAAAAATAAAGATGAACTCTTAGATTAAACCAACTGTCCATAGGCAGTTTCTCTTGGCTTTTTTCAATAATTTAGAAATAGTGTTTCCTTCTCATCAAATGATTTTGGCAACTTTGATTCGCATTACTTTGGGAAGAGCAAAGTTAGTTCATTAAAATCATAAACTTAGATGAGCTGGGTTAGGATTCCACTCTGCTAATAGTGCTGATATGTCATTGCAATTGCTTTCTTGTGAGGAGCTCAGATAAAAGTTTTGTGTTTTTTTAATGAGAAAAACACTTTCATGCCAATAAGAAAAGTAATCATGTTCCTGTATATGGAAACATGGAATCTATAAAACAAATGTTTTGGTAAAATATGTCTTTTGGGCACTGATTTATTTGGCAACCACAAGTGTTTTCCTGGGGGAACAAAACGTTTTGTGGAAGAAGCCTTCTGTATTCTAAAACTGATTGATTACAGAAACTAAGTTGCAGAGCCAAGAATGAGAATCTATTTCTCTATCCAGATCTGGAGATGCTTAGGTTTAAATACCTTCATCCAAACCTTCTTTGTGTGAGTAGCTGCACTGCCAACTATTTCTACTCCTTTGCCAATAATCCACGCTCACAAATCAGCCATGTTTCTGTTGGATCTGGAATACTGACACTTTAGCCAGAGGAAGGAAAGCATGGTCAAACCAATTTCATTGTCTTCATGTATCTGAGATTTTAGTGAATTTCATGGACCGGCTCTAAAAGTATTTGTAAGCTATGATGGGCTGCATTTCATTTTCCCCAACCTTCAAATGAGGAACAAAACAGGGCAAGTTTTAATAATAATAACAACAACCACCAAATATCCTAAAGAAAAAAAAACTTGTTCTGTTCATTCAATCCATAAGAAGCAGAAGCTTCCATGAATGACAATCTGGTTATAAAAGAAATGGGACATTTTAAAATTCGTTGTAGCACACAGTGGAGACAGCACTTTTGGAGCTCTGACTTGCACGATAGCTCTGTCACTCAGCTACATAAGGAGTCTCTCAGCCTCAGCGTCTTCTTCTGAAATCCAGGTCTATAATGCTTTGCCTATCCACCCCACAGGACTGTTTTACTGGCAGAGTATTGTAGGTAAGAGTGCTTTATAAATATTTAAGTACCAAACCATTTTAGTCTTAATATCATCACTCTTTTTAGACTTTTTGTTGGTGGTGGTGATTGTAGGTAATGTCACTGTAGTTTAGAATGATAGCCTCCTGGGAGAAATCAGCTCCATTTTCCCTGGGATGTCCGTGACAACATTCAATGCTATTCAAATAATCTTTGTGTCATACAAGCAGGTCCCCATAGAACACTAGGTAATCAATAGTTGCTATTCTTTGATCTTGACAAAATGAATGATCAAAGCATTCTAAATAGTCAATGAGCCTGACTCCTTTTAAAGACATCACATATTTTATCAGTTTTCTCTGGGGTGGCTGCACTAATCAGGGAGGGGGAGGGTCTGGCATGCCAACAAAACTAACCAAGAAGGTATCCTCGGGTTAAATTATTGCAAAGCAAAATTATTGCAATGCTGGGGCTTCCAAGCACACTTAAAAAAAAGTATATACCTATATCTACCCAAATTTTTAAGTAACAATATAATTAGAACAGTAAAAGAGCCTAGATGTATTAGTGCATGGAAAGATAGATGGATGGGTAGATAGCTAGATATAGTTTGTAAATTTATAAAATTTAAAATATGATATATATTTCCAGTACAGATTTAACAATGCAGTCATGTGGGAGAAAAAAAATTGTTCTTAATTCTATACCTAGAGATAATGAATATAAATATTTTAACTCTATACTCTTCACAGTATTTTTGATGCATACTTTCTTGTTTATTTTATATATTTTTGATGCATAGTTTCTTGTTTATTTTATATAATGAATTATACTACATATTGCTTTTTAAATCAACATTGTTGGTGTATCATGATATAATAAAATGCATTCCTTTTAAGTATACAATTTGATGTTTTTTTTTGACAGATATATACTCCCTGGTAACTACCCTCCCTATCAAGATATAGAGCACGTATATCACCCCCAAATGGTCTCTTGTGCCTCTGGTTAGTGAATTCCCTCTTAATCCATGTCCCAGGCTACCACTGATCCACTGTTTGCCAAAGATTAGTTTTGCTATCCTAGAAATTCACATATGGAAACATAAAATATATAATTTTTTGCATCTGGCTTTTATTCACTCAACATAACATTTTTGAGATTTATTTGTGTATCAGTAGCTTGTTATTTTTATTGTTGAGTAGTATTTCATTGTATGAACCTACCACAATTGTGCTTATTCATTCACATTCTAAGAATTTAGGATTGTTTGCAGAGTTTTTGGTATTAAAAATAAAGCTATTATGGACATTCATACATGCAGTTAAAAAATCATTATTCAAAATTGCCCATCAGTACATGAATGGATAAAAAAAGCTGTGGTACATTTATACCATGGAGCACTATGCAGCAGTAAAAAAAGAATAATATCTTACCCTTTGAGACAGCATGGAGGGACCTGGAGAATATCATGCTAAGTGAAATAAGTCAGTCAGAGAAAGACAAGTATCACATGATCACACTCATATGTGGAATCTAAGTAACAAAATAAACTGATGAACAGAATGGATCCAGAGACATGGAAGCATGGAACAGTGTGTGGAATCTCAGAGGGGAGATGTGGGAGGTTGAGTGGGTGGGAGGTAATCATCAACCAAAGACCTTGTATGCATATATGCATAACCCTTGGACACAGACAATAGGGTGCTGAAGGCCTGGGGCAGGGTGGGGTGGGGGGAAGAAAGGGGACATATGTAATACTTTCAACAATAAAGACTTTTTTAAAAAATAAAAGCAATCAAAAGGGAAAAAAATTCAGAAATATTTTAAATGTCTGCCTAATTTTCATTAAGTGGATATATAATAATTTACTTAAACACTCTCTACGTTTGTATATTTAAATTGTTTCTAATTGTTTTCTTTTATAAATAATAGCTCAAAAAACATCTTTACTTTTTCTGTATGTTGAGTGCCAGAAAAGTTTTTCAGGGCATTCCAAACTCAAGCTGAAAAAAAAAAGAAAGAAAAGAAAGAAAACATTTATAGAAAAAGCTTGATAATGTTCTTTTCATTCTTTGATCTATAATATACATGAAAACATTGGACATTCTACCAGGATAATTAAAAATGCATTCTAAGTTCTAAATGTTTTATAAAGAGTTCCCTCTCTTCCTGGCTTTTATTTTATTTATTTATTTTTTCTAAATGCTTCTGAAAGTGTTAGCTTCCTTTGCTATTTTTCCGCCTTTTCAATTGACAATTGCCTTGATGAATAGAGGAAGCAATGCATCTCAACTCTCTTTGGATTAATTGTAAGGAAAGAAACTGTTGGCTGAGGCCAAATATGTAGGTGTTGAGCATTGTTTGTTTTTTCTTAAGCTCGGGAAATGTGTTTTTGCAACATGGCAGTCAAGCCCCACATCAAAGAAGCAAAATATAGAATAACCAAACAAAAAAGAAAATATTTTTGGAGCCAAAAAATGATCAAAATAAAGCATCAAAGGTAGTGCCTATGGTAACAGAACTGCTGGGAACTGGTGCATTTAAAAACACCTGTGTTTGTGCTAATTGAAAAATTCATATTCATAACATCAGCAGTCCTTAAACAAGCAAGCAATATATTTAATGTGTGTTTCTGTTCTCAGTGTTCTCCCCAGTATTATTTTCACAAGAAAGAGAACACTGGGTCCATTTCCACACTTTATCTTAAAGAGCAAGGCCACTCTAAAGGTTTTTAAATATTTAACTCATGCTGGTAGGTAATGTTCTCCAATTCATTTTTCTGGCTTTCTATATCAACAAATGGATTCTTGAAACATCCCATTCCCCTTAATTCTTCTTTGCAATTATTGTGATCATATTCATACATTATTGACAATTATGTATTTGTATATCTTGTCTTTCTCTCCAGGATTACATAACACATTATTGAATTTGGTCTGTCCAATACACATTTCTCTTCTTCTGGACTTTCAGGGAACTGTTTATCATTGACATCAGGTGGGTCTGGTGCAGCTGATGTCCTGAATGCCACTTCTGTGGGATGCTGTGTCTCTCCAAAATGCTATGGTATTTAGAGGTGGGGTTTTTGCAAAGTAATTAAGTCATAAGGGTGTAGCCCTCACGAATAGGATTAGTGTCCTTGTAATAAGAGAATGAGAGAGATGACCTTTCTCTCTCTACTATGTGAAGATACAATGGGAAGATGGCTGTTTGCAAACTAGAAAGAGGGCCCTCACTGGAACCTAACTATGCTGGCACCCTAATCTCAGATTTCCAGGTCCCACAATTATAAAAATAACTGCCTGTTGTTTCACCCAGTCTGTGTGGTTTTTTGGGGGGTTGTTGCTGTTATAGCAACCCAAGTGGACTAAGATACCAGTCCTGTAACCCAGTTGAGGGTCACAAGACCCAAGATGGGTAATTACCATATAGTTATGCACATACCTTGCCATGGTGATAGTAAATCACCCAAATGAGACCACAGCTCTTCCCTATGACTTTTCTTTTTTAAAGAAAAGTCCTATTTCAGTGATGTATTGGAGTTGATCATCAGTCATACAATGGTTCATAAGAGCTGACTACTAAATTTTCAGAAATTTTGCAAGCCAGTCAATCAACTGCTGATAGATTAAAATCAGCTGAGGTAACAGTATTTATATTACTAAATTGGAAAGGGCTATTCAATAAGTGTGATACAACATGTAAACAAAATTAAGGACAAAAATCATATGATTATCACAGTATTTAATAAATCAACAAATAACAAGTGCTGCCAAAGATGTGGGGAGAAGGGAGTCCTCGAACATTGTTAGTGGGATTGTAGATTGGTGCAGCCACTGGGGGAAACAGTATGGAGATTCCTCAAAATATTAAAAATAGAGCTGCCATATGATTCAGCAATTCCACTTCTGGGTATTATTCAAAGAAAACAAAAACACTAATTTGAAAAGATATATGCACCCCTATGTTCACTGCAGTATTACTAGTAATAGCCAAAGGTATAAAAGCAACCTAGATGTCCATCAATAGATGAATGGATAAAGATGATATGGCA
>NW_005370297.1:55518-62697 GCF_000412655.1 Myotis brandtii | reverse complement strand
TAAACAGAAATTCTGCCTTTTGCAACAACATGGATGAAACTGCAGGGCATTATGGTAAGTGAAATAAGACAGTGAAGGCAAATACTTCATGGTATCATGGTATGTGGAAACTAAAAAAAATAAATAAATTCATAGAAACAGAGTAGAACAGTGGTTGCCATTGCCAGGGACTGGAGGAGAGGGGAAACGGGAGAGTTGGTTGGTAAAGGAATAAAAACCTTCAGTTATAAGATGAATAAGGTCTGAGAAGCTAATGTGTAGCATGGTGACTCTGATTGATAATTCTGTATGGTGTAATTGAAATTTGCTAACTGAGTAAAACTTAAGTGCTCTCATAAAAAGAAAAGGTAAATATGTGACATGATGGATGTGTTAATTAACTCAATTGTGGGAATCCTTTCATAATGTATACTAGTAGTATATCAAATCATTACATTGTATGCTTTAAATACATGGGTGTGCAAAAATAGGCTTACAGTTATTTGTATGGAAAATAACACAATAATTAATAAATAATATAAGAATAAACTTTTTCATAAACTCACAACTGTAAATGTACTTTTGCCCCCCTATATGTTATATCCCCAATACATTACATACTCACTTGTTAATGATACCTAAATAAAGCTGGTAAAAAGAAATTGAACAATGCTAAAGTTAGGTTTTTGCCTTTTTTTTTAATTTCAGAAAACTTCTTTTAAAATATTTACCTCCTAATATCATGAGTTAGACATAGAAGAGCAGAGGCATATCCTTTATTTATCATCCTTCTGCCTAGATGGTATTCTTTGCCTAACAAATCCTTCTTGAGGCACATCATCAAGCTTTGATCATAATGACAGCAATATAATAAGACGTCAGTTTGGGAATATATGTGTCAGTTTGGGAACCAGGAGTTAGAGTGTTGGATTTAGAGACCTAAGATTTCACTTCTGCATTATATTATTGAATCCTCAAGCTTTGAAATCAGAGGCCTGAGTTCAAATCCTACTTCTGGTCCTCCCAATCTAACTTGTGCATGTTCCTCCAGCCTGTCTTCAGGATGGCTGTAATTAACAATATTTGGTAGAGAAGGCATAATCCTTTCCCCAAAAGAGAATTCCCTCTCCCCTTGAACTCCATGGGCTTCCCAGAGTCCATGGAATGACTTGATATATACTTTCTTAATTCCAAAATTCAATAATTGGCAATAATTTCTAGACCAAACTGTGTCTGATGATACATACCTTGTGTTTATGCAGCATTTTTTACTTTTCAAACAATTTTCACTCTCCTTACTTTTTGCATTTGATCAGACTCTGGAAATAAAGACTCCATTTGAGATGGCATTCATCTCAAGGTAATTGATAGGGAAGAGCAGGTCCAAAGAGAACATTAGCTTGGTGACTTTTTAATAAAATTTGAAGGGTCCTGTTCATTGTTACCAGCAACACCTTTTGTTGATAACATGCCTTATAAAGCTTTCATGAATTATGAGCCCATCAATAAATATGTGATTACACAGCATGGCAAGGTGGCAAGTTTTAAAGGGCATTATGGTAGTCCCTATAGCTATAAAGATAGATAGATAGATAGATAGATAGATAGATAGATAGATAGACAGATAGAAGCCTAGATGCCGAACAAAATCTCTACTTTGACAAATGCCATTGTCTAGTCAGTGTGGGGATTTGAGAACTTAAATTAGTTATGAACACTTAATATAACTTGCTAAATATCGAATGATTCTTACTTTCAGAAATTTATTAGTTGCTTCATAAAATTATTCAAACAAAATACTTTTATTATTTTATTTTTTTAATATATGTTTTATTTCAGAAAAGAAGGGAGAGGGATAGAAAGATAGAAAAGTCAATGATGAGAGGGAATCATCAATTGGCTGCCTCCTACACACCTCACACTGGGGATTGAGCCCACAACTCGAGCATGTGCCCTGACCGGGAATCGAACTGTGACCTCCTGGTTCATAGGGCAATGCTCAACCACTGAGCCACGCTGGCTGGGCAAACAAGATAGTTTTAAAAAATATCTTCACTGGCTACTCACTGCCAAACTTCTAGGTCTGATCATTACAAACCCCCCTGACCTGTATTCCACCTGTGTTGCTGATCCAAGTGTCAGTAATGAAAACACAAGAAAACAGCCAAAGTCAGGAAAATAGCATATATTGAAGGATCTTAACAGGAAAAGAAAAAGCATGGTTTAAATTTCAAAATGCCACCATTGATTTTAAGACCATGCCAAAGGAGGTGGCATCACTAGAGCTTTGGTAAAGGGTCAGCAGATGGAGAAGTAGAGAGAGTGGGGAAAGAGATTCCAGAGGGTTCTATGGTGTTTTCTACAAGACACTAGTAGAAAATCGAGGCCTATCTGTGTTTTCTTCATCAGACCTTATTCAATTGTAAGTGAGCCCAAACTCAGTCTGGCTCAAAGAAAAACAAAAGTAAGTGTGAAATCTATTGGCTTTTAAACTGAGAAGATGAAGGATCCAAGGAATAACTGGATGTAGGGGCTGAAATACTGTCTCATGGTTCTTTCCATTTCTTGGCTCTCAGGATTTTAGCTTCATCTCAGGTAGTCTCATCCCACATAATGATCACAAGCAGCACCTCATCCAACCATGATGGCAGGAGCACAGATATTCTGACTGGCCAGACCTGCTTCATGAGCCTACCCCAGGAACCAGGGGTGAGGTCAGTCCCACCCAGACCACATGACCTGAAGGTAGGGTCTGGTCCTCAAGCAAAGATAAGAGCATCCTCATGAAAAGTAGTGGGGAATGCATATTAGGATGATATCAGGTCTCCACGGCTGGTTTCTGGCTGTAACCCTGGAGCAGGCACTGTAGTAGGGGTTAAGGCTTTAGGCTTTAGAATCAGACAGACCTATATGCCTATCCCAGCTTTGCCAATTCCTAGCTGTGGGCCTCAGGCAAATTGCTTAATCTCTGTATGTGTATCTATAAAATGAAAACATTAATTGTACCTATCTTATAAATTTCAAGTGAGGATAATTTGAATAAATATTTTGAAAAATTAAAATTATTTGACAGCCCTCAATAACTCCTTTGTAGCTGCTTATATATTTTGATGGGAAAGACAGGGTTAATTCAGAACCTACGTAAAAGAATGAAGTAGAATCTAATACAAAACTGAGATTGCTAACACAGCACAGAGATGTCAAAACTGCACGGATAAGTGATTTTGAAAACCATCAAATAGTCATTCCACAAGGTCAACCGAAATGCAGTGTGCCTCAGAGTAATGAGTGGTTTTAGTCCGACAGTCATTAAAATGCCTAAGAGAAACAGTTTCTCTTTTGCTGGCTTCTATTCTTTACATGAGGTTATCATTTTATATATATATTTCGTCTTGCTTTTAATTGCCTAATTTAACTATAAATACTTTGTTAAAAATTGATCACATGCCACAGGAAAAACCCAGCCTGAGCTTACAGGAATTTGGGGTCAGTGACAAGGATGAAGGTACGCCAAGTAAACTAGTAAAACAGAAGGTAAAGAGACTCCACTCTAAAAACATCCCTTTACCTTTCTCTCTTCCTTTTTGCTTCTTTCTTTCCTTCCTTCATTCCTTCCTTCAAGCACAATCAATTTTGTTATGAACATTCAAATGGTGTTTTTACAAACCAAAAAAAAACTCCACCCAAATTTAATATCCAATAATGATTTACATTATTGATTGCAATGATTTTCTGTATTAACTCTGCACCAAAACACAACCAACAACCCCACACTTGTATGATGAAATGCATTTATAAAAAGACTTTATGAATATAATATAGACATTGTATGGATTTTAAGTGAAGTTGCTGTCAGTCTACAGTTGAGTAGTTCTCCCTAGGAGTAGGAATTTGGTGGTGAAAGGGCGAGGGCTACGCCCTCCATCTTGCCCCAGGGCGAGGGCTACGCCCTCCATCTTGCCCCAGGGTAAGGGCTAGGCCCTCCATCTTGCCTTGGCCATGTGCTTGGCAAGGAGCTTCTTCCTGGAAGTCTAAGCCTCTGCTAGCCACACCCAGGAACAAGACACTGACTTGCGCCTGGCCAATCGGCAAGGCCACAGCCCTTTCTCCTCCCCTTACTCCAACCCCCTATAAAACCCCTCTCCACACAGAGTTCTCTCTCTCTCTGCTTCCTGTCGCTGCGTCGGCAAGGTGGGGGAGCCGAGCTAGCTCGAATAAAGACTCTTATGCTTTTGCATCGGACTGGCTGGCTCCCTGATGTGGTTTCTTGGGGATCCTGAAATCTGGGCATAACAGTGGATGATTAATAACTAAAATAGTTTCCATTTCTGAAGATACCTACCTTGAATCCTGAAAAAATGGCTATGATCTTCTTAAAGCATGGGTTGGCTTGGGTATTAAACAAATGTGAGTTCGGCCTCAGATTTGCCTTTTAATAACCGTGATTTTGAAAAGTTAATTATTACTTTTAAGCTCTAGTTTCTTAATCTATACAAGGAGGATAGTAAAAATACCTACCTCAAAAATTGTTTGTGAGGATCAAATGAGATTGCATGTAAAGAATTCAGTGTAATATCTAGCATATATTTAGTACACAGTACACTAAGCTGTAGATACTTAGGTTCCATACTTGTTTGAATTTAGTTTTGCTTATTTGTGTGGTTTTTATTGTTGTTGTTTTTTAAGTATATTTTTACTGACTTTAGATAGAGGTGAGAGAGAGAGAGAGAAACATTGATTGGCTGCCTCCTGCATGTCCCCCACTGGGGGTTGAGCCCGCAACCAGGGCATGTGCCCTGACTGGAAATCGAACCCTGATCTCCTGGTTCATGGGTCAATGCTCAACCATTGAGCCAACTGACCGGGCTGCTTATTTGTTTTACTTTGTTTTTAAATGTCTTTGATCCATGGATGATGGATTAAAAGATATCAGATATGTTTATACTAAAAGTCCCAGATCACGTGTCTTTTCAGCACAGGGATTGGCTCAGTTACCATTTTATCTCCAGGGCCCCCCATAGCCTGGGACAGGGTAAATGCTGAATAAATGTGAAGCTGCTCATATCCTTCTTACTTTTATTTTCCTCTTTGCATAAACAGATGCAGCTTATGGGTAAGTGTAATTCACTGCAGACAATATTATTTTCAGCAATTCTCAAAGAATCTCTGCTTCACCAGGCCTTAGTAAAATAATGGATGTTTTGCCCTGGCTGGGTGGCTCAGTTGGTTGGAGCAGCATCCCATGCACCAAAAGGTTGTGGGTTCGATTCTTGGTCAGGGCACATACCAAGATTTCAGGTTTAATCCCCAGTGGCTCATCAGGTGAGAAATTAAAAAATAATAATAATGGATGTTTTTCCTGGAAATTCAACTGGGCAGCAAAAAAGGATTTATATTAGCATGAACTTTCTTTTTAGTCTTCCTTGATCCCTTTTAGTTTTCCATCTTGTAGACTCCTGTTTCCAACGAAGTTCTCCCATCTCACTCTAGTTATCTTCCCTGAGGACGGCTATCTCTGCCCATTTCACACAGAATAAGCTCCCGTAATCTGACATCCCTATCACTTAATACTGTCTTTAAGGTAAGTAAACAAAAGTCTCCCATGTTTCAGGTTTTACCCCTTCTGGTTGGGATACTACAGATAGCAAATCTTATTTCCTCTTACTTCTATTTTTTCCTTTTCCTATAAAAATATTTCATCATGTAATTATTTATTGTCACACTAGACAGCAAACCACATGAGAACAAAGACTGTCAGTCAAGTTCGCCACTTTTGCATCAACCTCAGATATAACAGGCATTCAGTAAATGTTTGTTTATAATGGGTGTCATTGCAGGATTAATCTGTCAGCCCTCTGTGGGCAGTATGTACTTCCTTACAAATATGCTCTATTATTAGTGAGCCTGCATGTGTGTGTTGTGTACATGCATGTATGTTGGGGAAGAAGTGTTATCTTTCTCACACGTGACATTCTTTGAGACATTCATCTATCAAAAGCTTGACCCAATCCTGTGATACTTTAGCTAAGAAATGAGGATACTGTATGCAATTCCAAATGTTGTCAAAAAGATTATAAACTGAAATTTGTTAAAAAGAAAACAATGTTTTCTAGTAGTAGTAGTAACAAGAGAGAAATACTAATTCTTCTGGGAAAGAAACACAAAATTTTCAATAGCCCAGTTCTCATCACATTCAAACATGGAAGCCTTCAAGGTGTTCAGCTTGATATTTTTAGTTCCTTCATTTACATTGTCAGGTCTTTTGTTTTCTTGCATTTTTATTTCTTATCATCTTTGTATTTCTCTCCTATCTTGCGGCCAATTTCCCTGATCTCATTTCTTATTTTCCTCCTATGTTCACTTCCTTCACTTACTAACTTGATTTATCTTTCTTGTTTGGTATCAGTTTCTAACCTTTTCCCTTGTTTTCCTCTGACTTCCACTTATCCCCCAGCTAATCTTTTGACCTTTCTGTAATCTCTTTTCTTTCAGCGTTATCTTGTTTTCAGAGTTGTCCTTATCTGCTTAGCCCAAGTTCAGGGGGAACATTCAATCTGAAAAGTCTTTAGCCTATAAATGGATTACCAGTTGTCTCTAAAGGCTTGGCTCACCCAGAGACCACCTGGGAAAGGTCCCTTCTGTTTCCAGGGCCTTTCCAGAATAGATGAAGCCCCCAGCACTCTCCTCTCTGCTCCTCCCCACTCTCCCACCTGCTCACAGTTTTGAAATCTTCTGGCAGAATTTCTAAGTACATAAAAGAAGCCCATTGGTTAACTCAAGTTTTAATCATTTCTTGTTTTTCCCCCATTTCCCTTCTCCCCTCTGTGTTAGGACTTTTAAAGAGGGAGGGCCGATTTGGCAGGGGGCTGCCTGCATCTTTCTGATTTAAATTGATACTCTGAAAAGGCTGGCCACCTCCAAGGCAAATGTTTTCCAAGTTTCAATTTAGTTTTCATTAGGAGCCCAGCAGCCCCTTGCCAGTTTGCCTGCCCATTTTAAAAAGGCCTCTCTCAGGGGATAATGCAGTTGCAAGCTGAAACATCTATATGCAAATGAGCCATTCTGTATTTGCTATCAGCTACCACAGAAATTTTCCATTCCTTCAAAGCTATTTTAAAAAGCAAACAGAAAACAGAAAAGGGAGGAAGGAAAGAAGGAAGAGAGGAAGGAAGGAAGGAAGGAAGGAAGGAAGGAAGGAAG
>NW_005370297.1:8406-55461 GCF_000412655.1 Myotis brandtii | reverse complement strand
AGGGAGGGAGGGAGGATTTCTAGTATAGACAGAAACCCTGAAGAAGAGTGGAAAGTTGACTCTCACCATACCCACTTCCACTCCCACCCCACCCACTCCTTCAAATACATGAACCAGATTGAGATTCCTGCCCTCCCCACTCTCCCCAACATAAACAGGTTATATTGT
Organism: Myotis brandtii; assembly: GCF_000412655.1. Classification (NCBI taxonomy): domain Eukaryota; kingdom Metazoa; phylum Chordata; class Mammalia; order Chiroptera; family Vespertilionidae; genus Myotis; species Myotis brandtii. Next base: position 55,293 of record NW_005370297.1, on the reverse strand, counting down.
AATTCTAATTTATCCAAAATAAATAACTGGGGCACAACAGAAGTAGGAAAGCTTTTCTTTAGAGAAAGAACATAAGGAAGCTCCAAATAGGTCTAACATTTTTGAACAAAATAAAGTTTAATGTTTTTAGAAATATGGACTTAACTCTATGCTATTTGCATGAATAGAAGGGAACAGCATTGTGGATGTGATGGTTTACATATCATATAAAGTATTTATTTTGAAACGCAAGGTATATTGTAAGGGCCAGACAACCATGGCTATGGGCCTTTGAGCAGGTCCTCTGAGTATCAGTTTCTTCATCTATAAATGAGGAGTGGACTAAATTATTAGGACTTCTCACTATTTTGTTTAACTGTATTTGGAAGCAATTTCAAACTTAAAGTTGTCCAACTAATATAAAGAACAGTCATTATCCTTCACCCAGATTCACCTGTAGTTAACATTTTGTCCCATCTATTTTATCATTGCTACTCTCTCCCACAATAGATAGATAGATAGATAGATAGATAGATAGATAGATAGATAGACAGACTGTATGAAATATAAAGAGACTAGAGGCCCAGTGCACAAAATTCATGCACGGGGCGGGTGGGGGGAGGGTCCCTCAGACCAGCCTGCATCCTCTCGCAATTCGGGACTGCTGGCTCCTAACCGCTTGCCTGCCTGCCTGCCTGATTGCCCCTAACCGCCTCTGCCTCTGCCTCGGCCCCCGCCACTGTGGCTTTATCCAGAAGGATGTCCAGAATGACGTCCAGAAGGTCATTTGGCTGTTCAGTCTAATTAGCATATTACGCTTTTATTATTATAAATATAGAGTGATAGATCTCCCTCTTCTACACGCACACACACACATATATTCATTCACTGCTTATCTGTTATTCAAATTGAACTGGCTTACCTGTATTTCATCTGGCAACCTCAGAGGGAAGAAAAGCCAACAAGGAAACAGGGGTGGAACAATGAGCAAGTCATCAATGTGGAAACTGAGTTTCCATCTTACTGGGACCTTCTGAGAAACCACATAGAATACCCCTCAAAACTGAGCTAACCTGGAGCATTATCCCTTGACTCCCATTCAGTTTCTGTGGAGGATAATCCCCAGGGCAGCATGAACTCCGTGGCAAGTCTGTGTAGTTCTAGCTTGTGGCTGAACGAGCTCCCAAGCATGAAGGAAGCCCTCAAGTAGAGAAGCAGAGAGAAACATACATTTAAAGTGGGTAGCTGTCCACAGTGTACCTGACACCCCACCGCAGATGCAGGGACATTCATTCAGAGGTGAGCCTTGGGGCACAGGGCAGGGCATCACCAGAGTTAGGTAGAGTTTCTTTTTTCTCGACCCTTCGTTTTGCTTCCATGTTCTCAAAGCAATGTGATTGCCACAAAGCTTCTTCAAAGATACAGGAAGAGAGTGGCCAGCCCTGTTGTTTATGGCTTTCAGTGCATAGAAATCAACAGACACTTGGGTCTTCTACACTGGCCCTGGGAGCTGAGTCAATCCTGAGATCTGTGCTCACTTTTGGCATACTGACGATTTCTGGTGCTGGGCTAGAAGACTGTAGAACAGGCCTCCAGATGGTGCCAAGGTGACAGGTACTGGCCTCCTGCACACAGCTCTCCCACCGCGTAACAATGTTTTAGCGGTTGTGAATCACATTTCCTCTGTTTGAATTTTTATAACCTTCATTTTCCAGATGGACAAATTGAGTTTCTGGTATGGATACGCCTCTCAAAAAGCCCACTTTTTGTGAATTATCCTGTAAAGGCTTTGATTTTAAACCTCAAATTATTCTTAGCTTAATTAATAGCACCTCGTTATTGTCTATTCCCTTGTATCAGTAAACCTGGGTCATGGATGCAGCCTGAGGGAGCGCACCTTCCTTAGTGGCGTCTGATTAGCAGCAGAAAAAGCATAAGGCTTCTTTATTCCTTCCATGTCTGTGTCTTACCCTAGTAGCTAATAGGAGGTACTCTGGGTGATAGTGGAAATCAAAGTGTTATGGATACTTCCTGAAAGGAATAATTCAGAAATGGATACACAGCATTGGCTTTAATATATAAATATACTTGAGTTCTATTGATTAGAATATGTGTTAGCCTGGGTTTCTCAGAAATCAAATCTGCTTTTCTGGCTTTCCTTATCCTGCTTCAGGTTTTACCCAAGAGTACCCCTCCATTAATCACTTGGAAAGAATCTCTGCCTCAGGCTCTGCTTCTCCATGTCTGACCTAAGAGACTCTGAGGAAATGCGTAAGAGAGGGATGATATAGAATGAAATAATAAATTAATTACTTCTTACTGAAGAACCATTCAACATGTACATTTTGGTGTTCGCTATCACTTTAAACTACAAATGTTATAAATACCACTTTGCTAAACCTTCAGTTTAGCTCCTACTCTTAGTACTAATAACTCAGAATGTAAGTATTAATATGCTACTAGCTCCTGCACAACTTCCCTGATGCTGCAACCTTCACATGAGAGTCTTTAATAGCTTATCTATTTTCTTGCTGTGATTTGCTGGCACACAAACCTCACTGACTAATTTTAATTAGAATCTTATACCTGGAACAAACTTTAGAGATCTTCTGGTCCAACTCTTTTAGGTCATGAATAAATGGAAGCCACCAAACATCAATTGTTGCCCAGGGTCATTCAGCTACCAAATGGCAGAATTGAGACAATTATCCAGTCTCCTGGGCACCAATCCAACACTACTTCCACTGAACGACATTATTTGGCCTTTTCCAAAGTCTACATATTTCAGATGGAAGAGAAAAAGAATATCCAATTTTTTCACTAATTACTCATTAAATCACATCATTGGGCTTTATCAATGAGTTACATTTAGTATTTGCTTTAGTTTATAATGAGTTTGTCGCTAAATAATAAACTCATGATCTGTTCTTACTCTTTCTCTGTATAAGTTTCACCCAATTACTTCAAATAACAATAAACATGTAACTACCCATCAGAGAGAGGAGCTTACAGTAAAAGCTACTGAATGATGAATTATTTCTTCAAAATATGGTTGGAATTTACCTGGACTAGACTAAATGGACTCATTTCTAATGAGGATTAGGTTGTCTCTAAATGGGACCAATGTTATAGAAAGAAGCATTGCTGCACAAATATGTCTATACATACATTGCTGTCCTTTACCTTAAAAGGTGAAATTACACGGAATAAAAGGAAATCTTGCAGAACCCAGCCATTTCCTGTGATCTAACAACATCACTGTTTGCTCTCCATTAATTACAGCTATTTGAGCAAATTGACCTTTATGCCCATTAGGTTGGTCTTCAAACACAAGCAAATCTGCCAGTCTTGAAAGATTACCTACCCCGAAGCCACTGGGTGTTTGTTCCTTATTGAATTTCTTTGTCTCTGTTTGCAACAAAGAAGACTTCCTAAAGAAAACATTTCTGGCTTAAATTATATAATTTACAACTAGGAAGTTACATTAGATTCTCGTCGGTAATGAACAGTTCAATAGAAAAAGGGAGAACATTCTCCCCTCATGTGTCCAGAACTAATGAAATAATCTCTTCCATACTTAGTGACTGTCATTTTCAGTTAATATTAAGTCTTTAAAAAACAGTGTTCTTGTTTACTTCCACTGAACAAGGGGGCAGGATGGATAAATGATGTTAACAGTTGAGAAAGGTTCCTTTACCCTTATAAACGATAGGAAAAGAGAGACGTCAACAGCTTTACTTTATGGCCTGGTTATTTGGGTATTTCTTTCGCTAAAAAATTTCAACTCCATTTAGAGTGAATATGCTTTACCATTATTATCAGACCTACCAGATGATTGGTTACTAACATCCAATTAAAGCAGAGAGTAATAGTGATGACAATCATTGGATGTGCCTGTTATTTGACCAAGGCAAGCTACAAAGAGCATCCTATCTGAGGTCATCATTCCACAAGAACAAATATACAAAACTTTTCTGGCCAACATTCTCATTTTACAAGTTCTCAAGAGTATATTGGGTTTTGTTCTATACTATAAGTATCCTCCTACACACATTACATATAGTGGAACCCCATTAATCAGTTGTCCTTTGGTTGACTTTGAAGTCAATATATGTCCATGAATGACACCTACATGTGCATCTGTGTTTATTTTCCTTTTCTTTTTAAGTTGAACCAGTGCATTTTGTTTGAATAGTTAATAAATATATATGATCAAAAATCATTTTGAAAGTTCAAATGGGTACACAATGAATGAGTAAGCCTCTCTCCCACACCTGTCCTCCAGTTCCTAACTCCTGAGGCAACACTTTTGCCAGAGTCCTATGCAAGCTTCCAAAGACCTTCTTTCCATAAATAACCACATGTTAAACAAAAAGTGATACATACATATCCAGCGCTATGCATTTTGTCACTTAACAGCATATCACTCTAGTCATAAAACCTTGTTCTGCCCCTGCATGGGATTCCACTGGACATTGGGATTCCCATTGTGGACACTGAGGGGTTTTTTTAGTCCTTTGTTTTTATGAGCATTACTCCAGTGAATCTCCTTATAAATATTTTTATACAAACACTTATGTATAAATGCAGTGAATCTCCTTATAAATATTTTTTATACACACACTTATGTATAAAAGTCCCAAAAGGGAAACTGCTGTTCCAGGGGGCATATATTTTTAAATTTTATAATTACTGCCCATGGTCTTCTATAGGAGTTCTATTTATTTTTTTTAATAGAAGTATCACTTTCCCCACATTCCTACCAAAATATGAATTGTCATGCTCTTGATTTTGACAATCTTATAAGTGAAAATATTATCTCATTATAGATGTAATTTAAATTCTTTTATTATGAAAAGTTCTTAAACAATCTTTGTGTTTCCTCTCCTGAATTTCAATTCGTGGTCTATGGGTTTTTCATTTCTCTATTTATTTATTGGGGTTCTTTTCATATTAGTTAAAGGAGTCCAATGTCATGTGTCAGGTGTACTCCAAGTACATGTTTTTACAGAACATCTTCACTTCCTGCACACTACATGTTCATAAACTATTTTTGTTTCCTCATAAAGTACTCAGTTATAATGGAACTCTACTGTGGAAGTTTTAATCAATGTCCATAATTACATGACAGCAGTTAGCTAAAGCATGGATTATTTCTGTTCATTCTTCTATTGCCAAATCAGCATTTCCCAAAATTTATTCAATGGGATGTAAGTGTACATGATTAAAAGGTAGGAGGGTAAGAGGAAAAGAAGGCAAACTCTAGAGCCAAATAATTTTGGTATAAACACAGTTAAATGGGATTCTTTCTTTAAAGACTTTCAAAGTCTTAATGTGTTAAATCTCTATGAAAAGAGCATAGCGTACATATTCCAAAATTATTTGCCTGCACACCTTTGAGGGCTAGTATTCTACTGACCAGTTTAGGAGATATCTTTTTAAGTAAAGACTTCTCCTTTGCTTATGACTAATTGTTAAATTATGTGCTTTGCAATAAGCTTCAAATTTCACAAGTAGCAACAAATAATTTCCATGCTAATATTCCTGATCAAGGCATGGCCTTAATTAAATTGTAAGTTCTGACAATAACGAGTTACACAGAAACATCATTCAATTATTCATTTGATTTTCTAATTATTCTTCCACAACACAGATACTACATTTTGGCCCCACACATCAACACATGTTGCATATTTAATGGCATTATGACCTCCTAAAAGATTTGAATGCATTGACTGTTTCCTCAGTTCATACTTATTGAACTCTTATAAAGTTTAAGGCACTGTAGAGACAAACACAAATCAGACAGGAATTTTGCCCTTAAGGAGCTTACTGTTTTAAAATTAAGTAACATAAATATTCTGCAAGGTGCCTTGTATGACATGTTTCTGCATCTTCTCAATGTAATCTTCAGAGATATAGCTAGAGTTTTCCTTAATGATCTCACTCCATTCTCACCATAGCCTTGAAAAGTGGGTCACTGTCCCATTACAGGAAAAGTGATATGCCCGAAACATAGCTCTGGATAGTGACTGAGCTAGAGCTGGGCCTCAGGCACCTGAGCTGCCACAGGAACCCACACCCTGTGCACAATATAGGCACAGTTATACCCTCTTTGAAGCTGAGCCAAAGTGAGAAGACCACATTAGAATAGTCAGTCACTCCTACTGCCACTAACTAGAATATCTTTCCTTCCCCCTCCCCCTGAATTCTAAATCACCAAGATATATTAGAAATATAGAAATATTAAGTATATAACTATGGACTCCATAGAATGAATCTGAAATCCATTTGAGCAGGACTGGGAGAGCCGGTGAAACCACTACCTGAGCCTGTGAAAAAGTGTGGAACAGGACTAGAACTAGTTCAGGCCCAGACCCAAATTCTGGACTTACGCATCCCTGATTGTGTGGCCTTGGTATGTTACCAAACTTCTCTGTTCTTTAAGTTCTTTTTCTGTACAGTATAAACAGTTCCCTCCCAGAATTGTCATGAATATATAATGAGGTGAGTTTTCACAGGCAGTTTTCCTAACGCATGGTGTTGGGGAAGGACAAATTTTCCTCTACCTTCAAGGTTCTTCTGACTGGTTAGCAAGAGAAAATAACCAAATTTAATGCATACATGCCAGTATGTATGGGAACCCCACATACAGGAGAGAGTCAGAGACCCCACATGCAGGAGAGGTTCAGAGACAGAAGGGGGATGGAGGTATATGAGACGTATATTGAGCTACGAATGAGGGAATGCATCTTGGGGGCTTCAAAGGATCATTGCAGGATGATAAGAACAGACCTTTAATGGATAGAAGTTTGCCCTGCCCTGTGGAAAGGTAAAAGAAGTTAGCTCCGGTAATGTCTTATGGGCAAGGCCTCTAATTCAAATCCTCTAGGTTGTTAAGGTGGGGAGTGGGGCAGAGTTTCTCTTGAGCCTGTGGCTAAAGTTGTCTGCATTTCACAGAAGCCCAACCTGGGGTGACTCCTTCTGAACCCCACCATGGTTCTCAGCAGGGGCAGAGTTACAAGACATGAAAGTAACCCTCCTAACAGGCAGCCACCTCCTTTTACAAAGAGCCACAGAACTGGAATTCAGTTCCTGAAGTCTATCTTTCCCTCTTGGGGCCTGTGTTATAAAGGCAGCCCAGAGAAGGGAGAGCATCAATCTCCCCAACACCTCACTCCGGGGCTTCTTAAACTCTTCTTGGACATACATTTATAAACACTTTCCTGACAAAAATGCACAACATTTTGTTCACAATGTTAGGGGAGTCCCTGGACTCCCAGAAGCCCTCCGTGGGGCTTCAAAGGGGCCTGAGGACTGCTGCGAGGGAGAGTCATTGACAAACAGGTGACTCCACTCCTCTGTTCTCTGTGGGAATATATTCTACCTCTTTTTTTCTTTGTGTTTCAAAGTTTTCTTTTTAAGAATAACACTTCAGGGTTGGGTGACCTGGACCACTTTGATCTCTGACAACCTGGGTCACCTGCCCTTCCCTGTCCCTTATCAGCTGGTGGGAGAGCTGGAGTCAGCTCTGCCATCCTCCCCCCACGCACTGGCAGTTGGCGCAGACGAAGGGTATGCTTGATAATCCTTTAACCTTGGCCATCCTGGTGTCCCGCACCAGAGTGATTCATTCTTGTCACCGAAATGTCAGCAGGAGGTGGAGCTGGCAGGACTCTCCTTGCCATGTTGTGGGATGGGGTGACTACTGCCCAGGCAATCTATTCCACGGGCAACAATGTGTTGATTTAATTGAAAATGTCCCCCAAACAGAACCTTGTATAACTAAACGGCAGTTTCTGAAGCACTGGGCGAATTTCCGCTTATTCACTTCCATCTTGGAGGCCAGTATTAGAGCGTTGGATTTTGTTTCACAACAGTGCTGGACCTGACACAGTTCTCTACTTTTCCAATTGCAGGATTCCATTTCAGCTTTCTACTCGCCAAGACTGGTCAGAAGCACCTTGTTTTCGGGTTCCTCCCTCTGCACTAGACTACAGAAAAGGAAAGCTCAGGGCATGTAGATGCCAAGACACTGAGCCAGTCCTGGCCCGCGGCTGGTGTGTCCAGTGCAGAAATCCACCTGCTCCATTTGAAGGCAGGCAAGTCACCAGATCTGATCTGTGCTAAAGGCTTCTGAGGGCCCAGGGCTTAGTGCTTAATCCTTTCCCAGTGTCTTTAGAAACACAGTGGTGCTCTCATTTTCCTGAGGTGGAGGCAGAAGGTCGGAGAAAGAAGATGCTTTCTGGGTTCCCAGTGTGTCTATGGTGGCAAACCTACAAGGTTCTGAAACCCTAACATCTGTGGTGGCATCTTTTTATGTCACTTTATCAGAATGACTATCAGCCATGTAGCAAGGGAACATTCCCTTTCTCCCAGGACTTTACACAACTGTCCTGGAGCTATTTAGACCAGCGGTCGCCAACCAGTGGTCACGGACCACTGATGGTCTGTGAGGTCCGAAAGGTTGGCGACCGCTGATTTAGACCATTGATGGGACTGAGTGGATGAGGAACTGAGAGAGTGTGAATATCAAGGAGCTCAGGAGATTTTTTTATAGGAGTGTCCATAATCACGTGGTATTTGGTAGATTTCATTATCCCAGTTATATTAATACATTAGTTTGGACTGCAAGAAAAGGTTATTTTCATTCCCAATGTGCTCCCATGTTATAGGATTATTTATAATACTATTTTTAAATGGTTTATACTTGGAAGCCTGAGTTTTTTATTTTTATTTTTTAATGTGGGCCACTGATGCATAGAAAATAACTTTACTGTTAAATAAATGCTCTTTAGAAATGACAAGTCACTAACGTACTCAGAAAAATGTAGTGTTTCAGCAGGGATTATGATTGCTGTGATTACTGCAGTTTCTTATATTTTACACCTAATATTTCTTTTAACTTTCCATTTGACAGCTGAGCAAAAGAGGGGAGAATGAGTGATGTATGTTGGATCTCAAGCAGAAACTGAACAATCTTGCAGATTGAAAATTAGGAGCCAACAGGCCTTCGTTCTAATGACAGTTTCACTTGACAACAGCCCCCTATCTCAGTCTCTCCAACCTGGGAAGATTAATGGCATAGCAGCTCTGAAATGTCACGAAGGCAGGTTTGAAATATCTGGGGTTCTCCTCACCTTCATGTCTCCTCCTATTTCCTTTCAGTTTCCAGTGAGTGACCACCACAGAAGGACTCTAAGTGCTGACGGGGGGTGGGGAGGTTGAGGCGGGTAGAGCAAGGCATTGCTGTTCCTTCTTCCATGCACTTATTTCTTTACTATTTCATTTTGTTCCTCCCTCTGCTATCATCCTCTTCTTTGTTCTCTTTGTGCATTTCATAATTCAGCCCTCATGTTTAATACCAATATCGCACACAAATATTCTTAAAGTGGCCTTCCCTGCCTCCTCCGGTGGCACGCTTCCAAGCAGTCCTTTTATTTTCTTTCTGTAAAAGAGGACTTGGACTGCGATGGTGTCACTCAGGATGGGGGAATTGAGCCAGCATTTACGAGGTGACTTGCAAGTGTGCATATTGGTTTCCCAGAACTGCTGTAACAGATTACCACAAGCTGGTGGCTTAAAACAACAGACATGTATGGCTTCAAGTTCTGGAGGCCCAGTCCAAAACCAAGGTGTGGGCGGGCTCTAGGGAAGAGTCCTTCCTCGCCTCTCCAGTGGCTGTCAGCATTCTTCGCAGCTGCATCATTCCAATCTGCCTCAGTCTTTACACCACCTTCTCTTCTCTCCCTGACTGTGTGTCCATTATAATGTGGCCACCCAGAAACCTCATTTTCTTTAATCTGGCCTTTTATTTTGATTTTTTTCCCTTTGACTCAAACTGGCCTTACCTAGCACCCTGACTCACTCACCTCCCTATCCCTTGCTTAATCATTACTTAACTACCACGCATCCAAAATGGAAACCATCCACACAGGCCACGGTATTTTGAATTTAATTTAAATATCAATTTGCAATGCATATTATAAAAATAAATATATTACTCACAATTCGGGTGTTCTTGAATATTTTCAGCTGAAAATTCTCACAAAAAATGATTTTAAAGTTGGTCAGAGCTGCCACTTAGGGAAAACATTTTTTTTTTATAGACGCCGTGTGGCATGTGGGAAGGTCCGCCGCTTGCCTCTACAGATGCTTATGGCGTACAATGATGTTTACTTTGAATTTATATTAGTTCACACAAACACTCCATCCATGCTTTTGTTCCGGCCCTCCGGTCCAGTTTAAGAACCCATTGTGGCCCTCGAGTCAAAAAGTTTGCCCACCCCTGGTTAAGCCCTCAGGACAATGAGGTTCTGGTCAGCACCCAGGAGTATTAGAAACAAGGTCCTGAGTCTATTGACCATTGAGATAGGGTTTTCAATCAAACCAGACATTATATCTTGGTCTCAGTTGTGTTTTAGCTCCAGACCCAGAAAGGTGGAATGATCCCACAGAACAAATCCTTGTGAAATTGGACAGAACAACTCCATGGCTGACATCAGAACCAGATGCAATGATCAATTACCCCCTACCTTAGCACCAAACAATCAGTAGAGACCACCACCCTAACTCTATTAGTCATCATGATTAATAATATATAATCATATCATACATATAATCCATCCCCTGCAAGCCATAGGGGAGCCAGGTCTTTGAACATGAGCTACCTGTGACTGCAGGCCTGGTGCCATCTCCTTAATAAATCCTTACTTTCTTAGTTGCAAACTCCTATTAGTGTCTTATTGGGCTTTGATGCATGCAGGCAAATGGACACCTGCAGTCCAATAACAATAATAACAATTGTTATTGGATTTAGGACCCATCCAGGAAATTTAGAATGATCTATTGGAATTCCTTACATCTGCAAGACCTCTTTTGCAAATAAGGTCATAATCACAGGTTCTGAGACATAACACAAATGTTTGGGGGACCACTGTTTAACACACAACAGTATGTACTTAACATTCACAAAATGTAGGTGGTGGAAACTCTGATTTATAGATGAGAAGACTGAGGTGGGAGCAGTTAAGTAACTTCATGAGAAGTGGTGGGGTCAGGAGACATCAAAGCTGAGGTCTTTCACCACTGGCCTTCCTTAGAGCATACAGAGATGGACACAAAACCACCTCAACAAAGATGAAGATATTAATATCTCTAATAAATAAAGAACATTCTTTAATCTTTTTCTTTTAACTTCTGCTACAATGGATTTTCCTGATGCAATTTAGTATATTAAAAGGAAAAGGCCTTATTTTTAATTTATCAAAAAGTCTCTCTTAAAAGTAAAAATGGCATGAAAGTAGATATTAAATTTCTGACATAGGGCTAGAATGGGAAGAAAAAAGGTAAGTGTGCTTCTTAGTTTTGTACTTTTTTAAAAATTTGGATCCATGACCTCAGACATATTCTCTGCCAAATGAAATCTGGAAATCAAGAGACTTCAGCCAACCAGCTCAATTTTCTATATTGAAGGAGGACACACTGGCAGTGTTCTCATCAAGTAACCCAATATTTCCAATGACCTTCTGAAGATTTCTACATGGATATCCCAGCATTATTTCAAATTCATCTCCAGCATCTTTTTGCTTTCTACATTGATATTTTTACTTCTCTCAATTCCTGTCATCATGCTTCCATTTACCAAACTAAGAATTCTTGACTCATTGAATTTTGTCACTCTTTTCTCCACAGCGTGTCTTATGTGCATTCATTTACCCCCCAAGTATTTTTTGGGCCAGCAGCCAGGCGGGGTACTAGAGATACATAGTTCTAAAAAGGCAGACATAACCATGCCCTTGGGAGTTTATAGCCTAGCACAGTGGTCGGCAAACTGCGGCCCCTTGAGTGTGGCTCTTCCACAAAATACCACCTGCGGGCGCGCACATACAGTGCGATTGAATCTTTGGCCACCCCCAAGGGGCCAAAGAGCCACATGTGGCTTGCGAGCCGCAGTTTGCCGACCACTGCCCTAGCAGGAAAACCAGACACTGAGCATGTAATTAGAAAAATGACTAGATATAAAAGGGAAAGCAAAGGTTTCAAAGAGGAATGTGTTTCTGGAGAAACAAATCCATCCCTACCTTTCCACCCTCTCTGGCCTACTGGTTAGTCCCTATCCCCCTGGTTTCTTGAGGCAGCCTCTCTGCCTTTAGTCTCACCTCCTCTGATCCACTCTGCAGGTTTCTCCCTAAACTTCCCAGATTTCTGCTTATCATGTTACTCTCCTCTCACTAGCTCTCAGTAACACTCTGATGCTTACATGTCTGCTCTTTTATGTGGCATTTAGGACTTTCCTTTTTAGGAACCCAACCCCATTAAATCCTGTATAGAGATCCTGGAGAAGGTAGGAAAGAGGCTTGGGGTACCCCCAATATTGGAAGATTGGTCATGTGCTAAAACAAGCCCTATTAGCTTCCTGAAACTTTTGCAAAAGCCAACCTGCCCACTCACTATCTGTCCTATGATATTGGATTCATTCTGACACGAGTATTTGTTAAAACTGTTTTCCTCCATAGTTTGCCCCTTTCCTCTTCTCGATTTCTCCACTTTGATCCCTGCCTCAAAGAACCCTCCCCAACCCCAAAGTCATTCTTTTCTTTCTAAACTAAGGACACACGTCACACCTAGCCTTTGGGTGAGGGTATCCAACTGGCTTCAATGATGCTCTACTTCTGTGTATGCATCTATACCTTATCTCTCCCAAAGAGACCAGGGACTTCTTAAGAAAGTCTGTGTCCGTGTTTCTTTGTCCCATTGCAGCTTTCAATCAGCAGTTCACACAGTCACAGAGTTGTAGAGCTGGGGCCTGAGTATGAGGCCCAGGCAGAAAAAGTGAGCATGCAAGGATACATAGCTAGTGAGTGGCATGTTTCAGGCCACTCTCCCCAAATCTCCATGAGCTCTGATACCCATTTTGTCATCATTGCTGCAGCCATTGACTCCTCCTATCTCCCACCTGCCTCCTACCTCCCATTCAGTCTGATTCATTTTTGGCTATAACTATGGCGGTGGGATGGTGGAGCAGGTGAGCGGGTGGCGCCAGGCCAAGGCAGGTGCGAGCAGGGGCCCTGATCACCCCGCCGGTCACCCCACAGATCGGCCCTGATCGCCAGCCAGGCCTAGGGACCCTACCCATGCACAAATTTCATGCACCAGGCCTCTAGTAAGTAAATATAAAGAGAATTTAAAAGTTTCATTCCTTTTCAGCTAGAAGCCATCATACTGATCTGCCAATGCTGTGCTTTTTACAGACACACAGCACTAATCTCATATTGAATTTGAGCTCTGATGCCCATTTTGTCATCATTGCTGCAGCCATTGACTCCTCCTATCTCCCACCTGCCTCCTACCTCCCATTCAGTCTGATTCATTTTTGGCTATAACTATGGATGAATAGCCTTTCAAAACTTGAATTTGCCAGCTCTAGTCCCCAAGCCTGAGATTTAAGGTGTAGCAAGTGGGAGAGACACAAGCACACACTCTGTCTACATGTGAGATGATGAAGGCAGAGGGAAGATCCTTGTGTGATGTCCCTAGCCTTTGAGACAGATGGGGCTGGTTCCAACATTTTACCAGGCTTCTGAGCTGTCAATCAAGAGCCCAGAGGTGGGACAGGGGTGCCCCAGGAAATCAAAGCAAATTCATTATTATCTGTCTGATGACAATCACAAAACTATTTCATTCCTCAGCTCTTCACAGAATGAGGTAGAGGTGGTGGTGGTGGGGAGTTGTGAAGAAATTAAAAGCGTGAAAATTTTTAATGAGTGCAATTATTGAATCATCAGTCACATAGTCCATCTGCTTCAGAGCATTCCAGTGACTAGTGAAATTCTAAAGTACTACATTGCATTTTTACATTTTTGTAATCACATAAATATTTATAAAGGAACAGCTAATGATATTCATATGGCATGCCCATCCCTCCCATAACTCGGCATTCTTATTTTGTCTGTTTTGTTTTATTAGCCACTAATTTCACATTCTGACACCAACTTCGTGGGAATTTGCTGGCAACTGTGAGGGTAGTAGACAGCCCAGTAACATTAAATACTGTGTTGTAGGATATTCATTTGTAAAGGTAAACTAATGCAAAATTTATCTCAAAGACATTGTATAGTCTATAGGAGTTTTGAGAGCAAAGTAAACTTGGTGTCAGAGTTAAGAGCAAGGACTCGTTTTAAAAGTCTCTTTCCAGAGAAGATTATGGCTTTAAAAAGATGGTCTGGACTCAATTCTAATGTCAGGGGGATGTCTAATAACTCAACTCAATTTTGATGCTATCTACCTGGAAAAGTATCCACCAGTTTCAGGTTCATTAACACAAAACTGCACCCTCTCCCTACCCCACCACCTCCAAACACTTCAGATGCCAATTGCAAGTCCAGGTTCACTGTGCTTCTGATCCTCTGACTATAAATCAGTTCTCACCACTCCTTCCTTGGCTTTGATTAATTTGCTGGAATGGCTCACAGAACTCAGAGAAACATTTTACTAGTTTATTATAAAAGCATATAAAGCAGGAACAGTCATATGGAAGAGATGTGAGGTATGGGGAAAGGCATGGAGCTTCTATGTACCCTCTACATGGGCCACTCTCCCCAAATCTCCATGTGTTCACCAATCTGGAAGCTTTTCAAACATAGCCCTTCCTTTTGGGTTTTTCTGGAGGCTTTATTTCATAGGCACGATTGATTAAACATCAGCCATTGGTGATTGCTTCAACCTCCAGCCCTTCTTCCATCCGCAGAGTTTGGGGGTTGGGGGGGGCTGAAAGTTCCAACCCTCTAATTAGTTGGTTGGTTCCAATGGCAACCAGCTCCCCTCCTGAGGTGGGGGGGTCCAAAAGTCACCTCATTAATGTAACAAAAGACCCAATGATTGCTCTCTTCACTTGGGAAATTCCAAGGGTTTTAGGAGCGCTGAGCCAGACACCCTGAACAAAGACCAAATATGAGAAATATACTTTGATCACCTGAATGACCCAATATATATATTTCTTATAAATCACAATATCACAGGATCAAAATCCTTCGCAAACTGGAGCAAAGGAGAGTGAAGGGGGAGATGGATTTGGAGAAGATGGCTATACTAAGGAATGGTGTCTGGGAGAGCTGTGGAGCCAGAGTGGATCAGGCATGTCAAGGGTTAAATCCTGTTTCCCAGAGAGGAATGTTCAAGTCCTAACCCTGGTACCTATGCCTGGGACCTTATTTAGAAATGAGGCCTTTGCAGATTTTATCAAGTTAAGATGAGGATATTAGGATAGGCCCTTAATCCAATATGCCTAGTGTCTTTTTTTAAAAATATATTTTGATTTTTTTACAGAGAGAAAGCGAGAGGAATAGAGAGTTAGAAACATCGATGAGAGAGAAACATCGATCAGCTGCCTCCTGCACACTCCTTACTGGGGATGTGCCCACAACCAAGGTACATGCCCTTGACGGGAATGGAATCTGGGACCCTTGAGTCTGCAGGCCGACGCTCTATC
This sequence comes from Myotis brandtii, assembly GCF_000412655.1. Lineage (NCBI taxonomy): Eukaryota > Metazoa > Chordata > Mammalia > Chiroptera > Vespertilionidae > Myotis > Myotis brandtii. The sequence continues at coordinate 39,824 of NW_005370297.1, read as the reverse complement.
CACTGAGCCAAACCGGTTAGGGCATGCCTAGTGTCTTAATAAGAGGGGAGGATGGTCACGAAAAGACAGACACACGGGGACAATACTTTGTGACAATGGAAGCAGAGACTGAAGTGCTGCAGCTGCAAACCAAGGAATGCCTGAGGTACCAGAAACTCAAGGAGGCAGGAAGGATCCTCTTCTAGAAGCTTCTCAAGGAGCATGCCCTGCAGACACCTTGACTTCAAGTGACTAGCCTCCAGAACAGTGAAGCAGTAACTTCCTATTGTTCGAAGTCACCCAGTTTGTGGTACTTTATTGTGGCACCCCTAGAACACTAATGCAAGGTGTGATAACATTTGCTGCGATTTAATTATCTGCACATCATGTTTATCAAGCCCTTGCCTGTCCATGTCCAATGCTGGGCTCGGTGCTGTAGAGCTGGCTAAGGAGTCATAATGCCTTTGCTCTAACAGTGAAGTGCATGCCCAGGCACACAAATGTCCTCTATTTCTCTGTGGATTACTACAATGCCTTTCAGGAAAATTAACTGGTCTTTTGTCTGATAGCATCATCCAGGAACACCCCATCCAACTGAGATAATGGGTTTAAAAAGTCTAGGTTTAAAAGAATCACCAGAAAAGACACTGAGTAAGGGTATCTAGCTGTAGGTTAGAGTTCTAAGAGGGAGCTGATAGCTAAAAGTGAATACACCTGGGCTGCTTAATTAGAAAGCTTGTCTTGACCCATGGGTCTACTGGAGAGGTGAGAGCCAGGCTACCTGGGTCCCCATTCAGCTGCCCACTTACATGTTGTGTAACTTTAGGTGAATTACCCAATCTCTGTGCCACAGTTCTTTTTATTTGCATTTACTGCATAGATTTGTTGAAAAAAAAATAAGTAATTCATACAAATTGCTTAGAATAGTACCTGGTCCATAGTAATTGCTCCATCAATGTCACCATTATTTTATATCTAAGCATCATTGATACCTTTGACATAAATTTCTGTATCAGAGTTATAAGTAAAACAGTTTTCTAGGAAAATATTATTTTTCTAGAATTAGAAATATTTTTTTTTGTTTGCTAAAGCATCTTTCTACCTATCAGAGATTCCTATGGGATGGGTTAGGAACACAAAATTACTTAAAAGATAAGAGTTGTTTATTAGTCAATGAAAAATTATGTGATATATAGCAACCTAGTAAATTCTGGAAAGAAAAAGAAAGAAGAAAAAGAGGATAAGAAAGAAAATAAGCTTAATGGAGAAGTGAATGCATGCATGTGTACATTGTGTGTGTGTGTGTGTGTGTGTGTGTGCGCGCGCGCGCGCGCGAGCGCGTGGGCGGGGGCGTTGAGAGTGGGGAGATACACAATATTGTAGAGACTTGGGTACATTTTTTATTGCTCCCTCTGCATCTCTCTGGAACTTAGTTAATTCCATTTCCCTTCTGAACCACAATGACCAGAAAACAATTGGTGGTGCCTACTTTCTAAAATCAAGATACTATTTACATAGAGTAAATCACACAAATCTTAAATGTATAGCTCACAGACCTTTTTAAAAAATATATATGTATATGTGAGTAACCAATTACCAGATCAAGATAAATAACATTTTTATCTTTCTAGAAAGTTTCCTTGTGCTCCTTTTCAGCAACAGTACCTCACATGAAGATGCCTACACATGTAATTTGTATTATATAAATGAAATAATAAAATAGCTACTCTTTTGTATCTGCCTTCTTTAGTTCAGCATAATGTTTTTGGGACTCATCCATGTGTTGTGTGTATATGTCATTCATTCCTTTTTTAATGTTGAGTAGAATTTAATTGGAAGAATACACTACAAATTGTTTATCCATTCTTCTGTTCATGGACATTTAGGCTGTTTCTTATTTATATAATTCCAAACTCAAATGAATGGAATTAATTCAGTGTTCCTCAATCTTTTTTAAAAGAATTAACTAAACTATTTCTTCAGTTGAAATTTATGTGGAAGTCCAACATGTATATAATACATAAAACAAATCTACTCTACATGAAAAGATGGGACATGGGGAGGCAAACTAGATCAGCTACTTCCCTATCCCTCCTTCATCCTCAATCTGCATCCTAAAGCACCTCCTAAAAGAATAGGATTCCATAGGAAATTTAAAAAAAAGAAAACACATGTTTCAATAGTAACACATCTTACCTAATAATAGACAAACATGTAAATTGACCGCCCCTCCGCTATGCTCACCAGTCAATCAGGAGAGTATGCAAATTAACCCAACAAAGATGGCGGTTAATTTGCATACATAGGCACGAAGCAGAGTGAAGACAGAAGGCCTGGGTCCCGGGTGCCGGAGGAAAACCAGTGCCGGCAGCCAGGGGAAGGGAAGGCCTATTGCATGAATCTCTTCGTGCAACGGGCCTCTAGTCCATTATATTTGTTTAGGTTCAAACACTTTATAGCAGGGGTGGGCAAACTTTTTGACTCGAGGGCCACAATGGGTTCTTAAACTGGACCGGAGGGCCGGAACAAAAGCATGGATGGAGTGTTTGTGTGAACTAATATAAATTCAAAGTAAACATCATTACATAAAAGGGTACGGTCTTTTTTTTTTTTTTAGTTTTATTCATTTCAAACGGGCCGGATCCGGCCCGCGGGCCGTAGTTTGCCCACAGCTACTTTATAGGGAATTATGACACGTGTTATTTCAAAACCTCAACAACTCTTTAAGCAGTTGTTGCCTGAAAAGGAGTGATCTCATTTACAGATGAGGATGCTGGCATAGATAACTGTCTCATCTTAGGTAGCATAGCCAATATATAGGGGTGGGCAAAAGTAGGTTTACAGTTCTTCATATGGAAAATAATACAATAATTAACAAATCATAATACAAGGACAAATTCTAGGGTTTTTTGTGTGTTTTTTGTTTGTTTGTTTGTTTTGCATACTAACAACTGTAAACATACTTTTGTCAACTCCTGTATATAAGGGCAGAGCCTCAAAGCCAGGCTTCTTGGCTCAAGTACTGTTGCTTCCTCTCCACTACATCAAGATTGACACTTGCTCATATTCACGGCCTATTTGCACATCCAAATGGTTCCTAGTGTGCTCAGAAATGTGTAAATTATTGTCAGTAATGGTTTTGTTGTCTGAATTTAATTCAGTAAGCTTTTAAAAAGCATTTATTAAGTACCTACTATGTGCAGGATACTCTACAAAGAAGATATTAAGGCATCTGTGAATACCAATGGGATTAACTGTCCTTTTTTGTGTTAGTTTCATATAGAATTATGTCAGCTACTTATACATAACAGTCCAAAGACAACATTACATTATAATTCATCATAGGTGCTGGGGTTTCTGGTTTTCCTATTAAATGATAGAAATAATGATGTTCCTGTTTTTCCCACCCTACCTCCTCACCCTCCAATCTTAAAACAATGTGGAATGATTTAGCACATGATTTAGTGATTTCCTGTAAAAGTATGTATCTGCCTTTTTTCATTTAAAAAATTCAAAGTATAAAAAAAATAAAAACATTAAAAAACATATTTCTGTGTAAAATCTCCCTATCCCTTCTAGACCATGTCCTCGATGGGATGCTCCACGAAGGCCTCGGTGTGAGTCCTGAGATCAGGGACCTGAAGGTCCTGGCTGACTCTCAGAATCTTTTGTCTCAGCTCATAATGAGAACTGGCACTTACTTACAATGTTTTGTTCACCACTGAAATAATTATCTCTGACATGTTTCAAATGCCCTAATTTTGTGGAAAGAGCACACATCAAAGGCTCACCCAAGATCGTCGTCACCCCGTGCAAAGGTATCTGGTTCAGCTTGTGGTCAATGAACACTTGAATTTCTTTTCCCCTCCATTACTCTAGGTTAGTCTTGACCTATGGGGCAGCTTCAATGGGTGTTCACGAACATGCACCCCAAGGTCATGTTTCAGGATAGGTTAGAATCAGTTCAGGGCTTTTTTCCTCCCCCTGGCTTTGCAATGAGAGGTGCAGGAAGTGGTTCAGTGTAGGAAAGATTTGAAAAGAAGTTAGTTAAAGGGTTTTATGCCTTTAAAGAAACAGGGAAGCAACTAATATATGTGGAGAGAATGTGCAAGTCCCCTGGGTTATGGATGGCAATAGAACCAGTGCTGTAAATGAGCCCTGGAATCTAAATGGGCTTAGAAATAGAAGAAAACAGCAGTATCCATGTCACTTTACAAGAAGTGCCACCACTCGATGCTCTAGCTTGGCCTTTTATGTATTTATGTGAGTTCATTGGGTGTCCATCTGGATCTTTTAATTTATCCAGTTACATGCTTGGGCGTGTTCTCTGCATAATATTCTTCCTCCCAGGACTATGGAAATGCACTAATAAATACTGACTGGGGGAAAAAGAATTTTTGCTGATTAGAGAACAAAGCAGGAATGTTAAAACCCAGCTGGGGATATTTCTGTTTGCCCTTGTGAAAAGGGTGAGTGAACACTTTCTGAGCATGCGGGCCTTACTTGGTGCTGGAGGCTCAACTTCCACTAAAGGAATCACAAAGCCCTAGATGGCCCAACACTGCTTGGTAAATTCGGAAGCTAAGGACCAACATCTTCTCTCTTCAAATTGGGTGTCACATTGTCAAACACATCTTTGCAAACCCATGCAGTGCAGCCAAAAATAAATATTACCACTTAAGACAACTTCAGGATAAATGTTAGCCAGAGAGAAGCACAAGGAGGTTCTAACATCATTGCAGAATTTAGCTCATCCAGAAAATTCATAGAAATGTGTAACATGGTACTAGGAACAGCACAGACCAGTTGAGAATGTCAACTCTGGAGCCAGTCCTCCTGTGTCCATCTCTTGGCTCTGCTGCTGACTAGATATAAAACCACTGGCCTTGGCTGAATCACCTAATCCTTCAATGCCTTAATTTCTTCACCTGCAAAATGGGCCTTATAACAATGGTAGCTACTATATATCCTGCCACTATTAAATAAGCTCCAAATGTATATTAGATACTCTTATTATTTATATGGAACGAAGGCATTTATATTAACAACTAGAGGCCCAGTGCATGAAATTTGTGCATGGGTGCAGTCCCTAGACCTGGCCAGCAATCTAAGCACGAGTGTCTGGTTTAGAAGGGCAGGTTCCAGATGACCTCTGGGCCCTGGGAAGCACCTGGGCCCCCGCTCCCACCCACCTTGGCCTGGTGCCACCCACTCACCTGCTCCACCATCCTGCCACGTTCCTGCTCTCATTGGGGCCTATCAGGGATGGCAGTGCCTCCACTGTCGCCCACTGCCAGTGCCACGTCGCCAATGCCGGCCATGTTCTGCACCGCCCGCTGGTGGTCAGCGCACATCATAGCAAGCAGTCAAACTCCCAGTCTCCCAGTCAAATGACCACCCAAAGGGATAATATGAATATTAGGCTTTTATTATATAGGATTATTGAGGACTTTTTAAAGTATTTTTTCCTTCTATTAAAAAATGGGAGGCAAAATATCTTCTGTTCCTTTCCAAGAATGTAAGACAAACTACAAACCTACAAACCTTGAATGTGGTGGTGGAATTTCCCTGGAAATGATGTGTTTACTGGGAATAGTTATGATAAATAAGGCTTCTTCATAGACATAGAGTGAAGTAAATTCAAAGGAAGATTGTTTTATGCCAAGAGTCTGTGCTTTTTCTGGTGCTGCTAACTTCCATGGCTTTTTTCTTTTAATGGACTGTATCCATGGACCACTTTTACTACCTGCTCTTACGGTAGAGATCCTATCTGTCTGACTTATTTCTCTGCCCCCAAATGAGCATAGCATACAGGAGCAACTTCATAAATATGTTTGACTGAATAAACAAATTAATATTTCTTCATTCTTTTCCCACTTAAAAACTCCCCACCCCACTCATTCAGTCATACACACGACACACAGTCTCACCTGGTTCTCCCCCATCACCTCAAGTGCATTATATAAATAAATATATTTCTCAAAGCTTAACTCAAACACAACTGTTCCAAATGCCTCACCTCATTTATCCTGGACCTCATATAAGCTTTTTTCTCTGCCATTCTTGCTATACTTATGAATTCCCACCTTCAATACAATTATGTGTGGAAATGGCACGATTCCGATGATAGACTTTTAAGGTTAGGCACTGATTTATATCTCATACAGTGGCAATCACTCAAAATTTAATTATTAAAAAACTGAACAAATAAATGTGTTTATATGTACATTTCAGACCGCATCAGGCTAAAATCTGAACTAAACAGGTTTATAGTTACAATATTAGAATTGAACTTGTTCCTCAACCCTTAATTTCTTCATTTGGCCAATAGCAGGTCTTACCCCATCTGAACTTACTCTGAGGAGTCGCTTGGTAAGCTACTGATGCACATTTAGTTTTCCAAGCCTTATGAATTCTTGGGTGTTATTAAACTTAACAAAATATTAAGAGTTGTCTGTAAAGTATTTTTCAAAATACATTTCCTGAGGTGGGTAGGCAGTTTAGGTATTTACTAGTCATGGCCATTCTTCTGATTGTGGCCCTCCTCATGGCCCTGTTTTGAACTCATTTTGGATTGTGAGAATAGGTAGCTTTCCTTAGTGAATTTCTGATAGCATATGCTCCAGAATGTTCCATCAACAAACAGCACACATGCTGGACGATGAAGTCAGAGGACCCATGAATTTGTCCTTAGACCCATGAACACACCACACTTAATTGGCAACACCTGTTGGGTCAGGGGACTCCCATCAGAATTCATAGCTCTGCCACTTGCACTGTGATGAGCCTATTAGCAGCTCCATGAAGAAGCTGACTAATGTACCTTCTGCAGGCATTAAATTTGATCAAGTCATTTCCAATTCTTGTTGGAAGCAGGCAGGGTATAAATAAATTGATTACTGCAATCATATTAGTTTGGCAAGTTACTGATTATAACAATGCAGTTTTAAAAGTTACCTAAGGAAAACAACTAGATTTAATGGAAGAGGCTACATAAAAGGAACATAGATAAAATCTTGACTCTGTCATCAACTACTTGACTAATTCACTCAAATTATTTCCTTCTTTGACCTCAGTCTCCCCATCTGTAAAATGCAGATAGAAAAAATAACACTCACTTATAGGCTCGCTTGCTGAATGGCAGGGACCCTCAGAGGGGCCAGCCCCTTTAGTCCTCTCAAAGGAGTGATACTATTATGTTACTGATGAAGAATTCACAGCTCAGAGAGGTTCTTTCCCATACTGGCAGCAGCTGTCATGGGGTGAAGATGGGATTTAAGTCTGGGTCTACTAACCCCCAAATCCTGTCATCTCTCACTCTTCCACAGTGTATCAGATACTACCTTCCTTAATGACCTAGAGCCACAGGGAAGAAATGCACTAGTGGAAGAGAGAATACTTTATAGATGGCAATGTTTATTTTTATGACAGGTTTGACTATCAATTTTATTTAGAAATAATTAATTGCCTAGTAGGCAAAAAAAAAATACTAAATACCCCCACAATACTGAAATACAAATCTTAGATTTGTTCAGTAGTGGCTCAGTCATATTTTGTCCTCTACACCATGAGGAGGTGATGGTCAGTCTTCAACATACAGTAGTCTCTTCCAAACCACATTGAAGGTTTCTATATTGATTTTCTATTGCTGCAGCAACAAATTACTATAAGATAGTAGCTTAAGACAGCACAATTTCTTTACCTTACAATTCTGGGGGTCAGAAGGTCAAAATGGGCCTCACGGACTAAAATCAAGGTGTTGGCAGGGCTGGTTCCTTTCCAGGGGTCTTAGGGGAGACTCTGTTTTCTTGCCTCTCCAGTTTCTAGAAGCTACCCACATTCTTTGACTCATGGCCTTTTCTTCAACTTCAAAGCTGGCCATGGTCAAGCCTTGGTCACATCTTATAATTCTCACACTGACTCTTCTGCCTCCCTCTTCTACATTTAAGGACACTTATGATTATATTGGGCCCATCAAAGATAATTCTTATTTTAAATTCAGCTGATTAGCAATCTTAATTCTCCCTCTTGTCATGAAATACAACATATTTATAGGTTCTAGAGATTAGGAGATAAAAATCCTTGGAGGGGGGACATTATTCTACTTATCATGCTCTCCAAAGGAAAAGCCAGAATCTTAGACTTCATTGATCAACTCAAGAAGTCTCACCAATGGCTGGATACTGATGTAGCATGGGTCATTGCAAAAGAGTGCTCTGGCTAAGAGTGTGGTTGCTGGAGCTATATGCCTGGGCTCAAGTCCTAGCTCTGGTACTTTCTACCAGTGTGACCTTGAGCCAATTACTTCTCTATGCCTCTATTTCCTTATCTGTAAATGAGGAAAATAAAAGTAATAAGAGCTAATACTTACATAGCACTTACCAGATATCAAGCACTGTTCTAAGTTATTTTATATATGTATATTTACTCTTTATAATATAAACCCTCTAAGATAGTTTATATTATTATTCCCATTTTACATATGTGGAAATCAAGGAACTGAGATGATTAGTAACTTGTCCAAGGTTATATATCTAATAAGAGAAAGAATTAGAGCTTACATCCAGGTGACAGTGCTACATAACCTTTACCAGAGCAAACATAATGCAATCATTGCAAGGAATAAATGAGTTAATATTTGTGTTGTGTTCAGAATTGCACTTGGAACATTTTAAAGACTTAAGTGTTAGCCACTATTTTTACCTATTAGTATTCTAATTTAAAAACTCTGTTGAATTGATATGCTTGGTAAAAGAAGTTTAGATTTAGATCATCTAGCATTTACCCCTTTTCCATATACACATCAATGCACTCTTGTCTGACTTCCCATCTCAACTCTCAGCCTTCTAGTCCAAGTCTCCAAATCACAACTAATTTGGAAATACCTTCCATGAATTTAGAGCTTTTTCAGGAAATGACTAGTATTAACAAGCTTCTTTTCTATCCCAGTCTTACCCTGTCTTTAGCTCTATATGAATTCCCACCCCCACGCTAGCGTTCTCTTTTCTCAACATAGCCCATCCCACAACCTTAAAAATCCCAGAGGCTTCCAGAGTAATAGACCTCTCTTGTGGCCTGGATAACACTTACCACACACAAAACACAAAACACACACACACAAAAAGGCTCCTCAAACACTACCATAGACCATTGAGTTCACAATCCTAAGACTTTTGTTAAAGGTCTGGCAGAACTATCAGTTGGCAATAGACCCTGGATTGAGTATTTGCATTTTCATCTGTAAAATGAGGATACATTTCTAGATAAAGGATTGTTGAAGGATTAAATAAGACATTGCATACAAAGCTGATGTATTAAAGTGAAATGCCTTTCATGTTAGGGCAATATTAGTATTCACACACACACACTCACACACACATGCACTGCCAATAGACACTGGCCATGACTGTACTTAATCAAGGTGAACTACAGTTTTTTTGTGTAATCTTAAAAACACACTGCATAAAATTGGCAACTCTGCCTTTATGATCACCCTCTCTTTCCTCTCACATCCCAGTGTAGACAGATAAAAATAAAATATCTATCTGAGCCTCATTTCTTGACCCTTAACAATTATACCTTCTAGTCATGAAGACAAACTAAGATAATGTATATAAAAGTGACCAGCAACCAAGTTTAGAACCTAGTTAAGTGTGCACTAAAATGTCAATTGTCATCATCATCATTTGTATCATGAAGCTAAACCTCCCTAGAATGGTGCCTACATTTCACTGTATTAGCAAATCTTTGCCATGGGCCACTCTCATATTCAGGCCATCCTGGGATTTCCTTATTACTTTTAATTGGGGATCTGAGCCTATAGACTTGGCTAACAGAGATGAAATTTGCATTGTATTCATCAAGTTAAGGTCTATAAAGTACTTTAAAATTCCACCTCTGGGAAGTAGCTTTCAATAAGTCCCCCCTAAATTACCAGTTTATTCATGTCTCAGCTAGGTTCCCCTTATGTTGAAGCCAGCTTTTATTCAGGAACAACTCGAGATATGCACAATAAGGGTGAACAGGAGAAAAATCAAGAAGCTTAATAAATTAACTGTGAAAGAACTGAGAACTCTCTGGTGCTAAGATATATGAAAATTTAGACTTGGCCCCTGCCTTTGTAGAGTTTATTGCATAGAATTTGCATTCATTCACTTATTCATTCATGTATTCATTTGTGCCTTATGTGCATTTTTTAAATGTCAGCTCTTGGCACTTAACGGGGCACCTGGGGAAAAGCAAAGATATTTAGAACAGAGTGCTTGACCACCAGCTCATAGCCTAGTTGCCATGTGACCTGGTCATGATGCAATCAGACCGAATGGTAACATGTTTATTTAATGGAATGGGACGATACATTAAGAAGATACAGCCCTGCCCAGCCAGCATGTCTCAGTGATTGAGTATCAACCTATGAACCAGGAGGTCATGGTTTGATTCTGGGTCAGGGCACATGCCCAGGTTTCAGGCTTGATCCCCAGTAGAGAGCGTGCAAGAAGCAGCCAATCAATGGTTCTCTCCCATCATTGAGGTTTCTATCTCTCTCTCCCTCTCCCTTCCTCTCTGAAATAAATAAAAATATATTTTTTTTAAAAAAAGAAGATACAGCCCTACCAAAGCTCTTCATAGATTTCTCTGCAAGATAATTTATTTATCTGTTTCTTCATTCAATGATGAAACAAATATTTATTGGACAGCTATACATGCTGGCATTGTGCTGCTGATACTTGGAGATACAAGTGGGCTTGAACAGACCAGATCCCTCCCTGCTCCCACGAAGCAAACATTCTTAATGAAAGAAAATGTATAATAATAAAACTTATGCTCACTTATAACTGAAATTTGAAGAATTAGCATGAAAAGGGGAGGGAAGTGCATTTAGGGCAGAGGAAATAGATGTGCAAACACCCAGGAAAAGAGGGAACTTAATGAGTGAAATGGGAATATGGTAGGACATCAGGCTAAAAAGGAATATAGGTGAGAGACCATACAGAGACTTGTTGGTCACATTGAGGAGTTCTGTTTTTATCTTAGGGGCAATGGGGCACATTCAGGGGTATAATGTAGTGATGGCTATGATTGAATTTGATTTTGAAAATATCATACTGACTGCAGTGTAGAGAAGGAATTGGAGTAGGGCTGTATTGAAATGCAGAGGACAATTAGGCAATATTGGAGTAGTTTAGACAAAGGATGGTGATAATTTGGACTAGGATGGTGGTAATGGAAATGGAAACCAATGGGTAAGGTTAAGAGATATCTGAGAGATAAAGTCAATAGAATTTGATAATGGACTAGGTGTTGGGAATGAGAGGGAAGATATAAGTGGTGATTAATCTTTATGAACTAGTTCAATTGAGACAGAATTGAGAAACATCTGGACAGAGAATTTTGTTTTCAATGTCCTCAGTCACTCCTTTCTTCTCTTTGTTTCTACCAGTGGCACTTTTCCCTTTAGTTTCCTTTAGTCTTTAACTTCTGGAATTCTTCAACTTTCTCAAACACACACCTCTATACACACACACAAATGCATGCACAAACACACTCAAACATTTTCTCAGGATTTGGTAGTCTTTGATACTCACTTGTAAAATACTGTGATAAGGATTAATGCTTTGCTCCTCCCAATGCTATTTGCCCTTCAATGAGGAATAAGTCTATTGGGGTGTGTGTGTGTGTGTGTGTGTGTGTGTGTGTGTGTGTGTGTGTGTATTATGATGTTCCCAAAGATACTCCATAGTTAAATCAGTGGTTTTAAGCCAGGAACAATCTTGCCACCCAGGGGGTGTCTGGAAACATTCTTGATTATAACAACTACAGGGCTACAGGGCGGTGGTTATTAGCATTTAGTCAATAAAGGCAAAGGATCCTGGTAAACATCCTACAGTGTGCAGGGCATCTTCCCACACAAAGAATGATATGGCCCAAATGTCAGAGTACCACGGCTGAAAAACCTTGTCCTACATGTCCACTCCTCATAAAGTTGGCCAAACTAAAGCAATAATGTGGGAGCTACTTTTCACCTCTTATATACCTGTTCTGTGTATTTTTTAAAAAATAAACAAAAAAAGAAGAAAAATCCAGAACTAAAAATTCGGCAAATGAAGATGCTACTCTTGATTCTACAAAACTAATCAAAATGGGAGAAGGGTAGTGGGAGAAGGAGTCAGTAATTATAGCATTTATGCATTGGAAGCAAGAGCAAAGCCAGCCAGAGTAAAGTATAATTTAGTGTCTAATCAACTAGCTGATTGAATTTTCCATGAGATTGGGTTTGAGGCCCAAATGGATTACAGTGGTGATTGTGGGCACAGGCTTAAACACTATCAGTCATATATGAGGTTGAGGTGCCGGGGAGATTTCAAATATTTAAAAGCTTCTGTAATTAATTCAATGAATTATAACAATAGGGACAAGGTATAAAACTCCTTTACACAATGGAACTCCAAGAAAAAACTGGCAGAGAATTCCCATCTCATCCTGTTGTTTGTGGATTACAGCACATATGGTCCTGCACCAGGGGTTGTGCAATGGCAAACAATTTTAACACCATATGTGTGGAAATCCTGTGCCTTGCAGAGAGTGAAGGCGCAGGAAAAGCTTGTCCTTGAATCCTGGACCTTTATGACCATTTTCTTCCTGGCTTAATATCAGACTTTTTCCTCTCCATATGGTATTTTTTTTAACATTTGTATTTCATCTTTAATGTAGTTTTCTTGGGGATTTTAATTACTTATTTCAATACTAATTTCCATTCCTGTGAATATAGAGGAAGTAGATTTGCTTCTTTCAATAATACAAAAAGAAACAATTATGAAAACTACTTAGCATGAATAGTATTTAGTTTTCCAATGAAAGGTCTGTACTGTGTCAAATCTATCAACCTGTATGCATATGCTTGTCTTTATAATTCTGTATTTAGATTTCTGGGGCTTTGCTGGAAGGAAATGCATTCTAAATTCACTAAGATACTATGATTATTTGATTATTTTTCTAATAGTTGGGGCCCTATGGATTCTGAGGGGCAATTTTGTATTATTAGAAAACTTTCTTCTTCCTTTTCACATTAGGCTGAAATAGTTAAAGATAGTATAATATTAAGAGCTTCAGAGAGTGCACTTTTAAGGGGATACGACTTGGAGTTTGTAGAGATCTGTCTATAACACTATCCTAAAGTGAAAGAAGAGGCCTGATGATTTAAAGTGATTGTTCACTGAAAGCACTTCTCTACTAAGACTCTCAACTCTACTGGCTGGATCCCCTAGCATCTCCTCAGACAAGAACAGTGACCTCACTTTCTGACGATGGAACCTTGAACCCTGTTAACCAGGCAGCCCCATTCTACAACTGTCCCTTCCCACTTCACTCGGATAGAGACATTGGAGAGGACACCATGTTTTCGTGTTGTCTCCCAGTGTCCCAAGGCTGAGGCCTCAAGAGAGGCAGCCGGAGCCACTGCTGGATCCGGACTCATCCCAGAAGACGCCTGTGGCCCTTTTCACGGTGGGACCCGAAGGTAACACTGGGAGGTTTTGTTCCCATCAGGCCACCACTCTGATCCCACCTGAGCAGCACTCTGTCCCCTCCGTGTGTGTGTGTGTGTGTGTGTGTGTGTGTGTGTGTGTGTGTGTGTTGGCGGGGAGGGAGGTGAAAGGGGTGTTCATGTGGGGAGGGCCTGCGTGGAATAGGAACAGGTTGGGTTGGGGGGTCAGGACCAGTCATGTTCACACCCTGGGTCAAGGCTGCTGGGTGACATGGAGTGTGGGCGGCGCCCTCTGACCGAGGTCTATCCCGAGCCCTGGAGGTGACTCTCACTTCCCCTGGGTGGAGGTCTGTGCAGACACAGGGCTGGGCCTGATCCAGGAGCAGAAGGTCCAGGGGGCAGAAGCAGCAGTGACTAGGGCCAGGTTTGAGGCCTCCTGACCGGCTGCCGGTCACTGTCATTGCAGAGCTCAACGCGGGTCAGAGAGGAGCAGCAGCTGGTGGAGGAAGACCCCCTCCCCATGTCCAGCATTGAGGGGCCGGTGAGCCACACCACAGAGGGCCAGGGCAGGCCTGAAGTGAGTTTGGCCACCGGGGGGTCTGGGGAGCAGGGGCTCGTGGGTGGATGGAGGAGGACTCCTCCACCGAAGCTGCCCAGGCCCAACAAGCCTCCAACCTCGAAGCCACTCAGTCCCAACACCAGGATAGCAATTTTCAACCCTGCCCTGGAGCGCGATTCTTCTGTTACTAACACCAGCAGGGAAGACGTGGAGCTATGGAGGCAGAGCCCAAGGGTGAGGAGGTGGGGGTGGAATGGGTGGGGGAGGTCCATGTGAGTTTATGGGGAGAGATTGTTGCCAGACACACAGGGAGCACCCCCAGAGCCTGGCCAGGAGCAAAGATCAGCCTCAGACCACCCATGTGGCTGGACTTTGGACAAGAAGGACATCCTGTGGTGGGTCCTGGGCTGTGGCTGTGTTCTCTCTTTGGGGGACAGATGGAAATACAGGCACATGGGTGATCTTTTCTCCTCCAACTCTAGCACCAGCCCAGGATGTGGAGGCAGCTCCTCCTGTCACACCTGAAGTCCATCCTGAGGAGCAGGATGCAGAGCTGGAAGCGTGTCCTCCTCCTGAGCTTTCACCACCTCCAGCAGCCTCTCCAGCTGCAGCTGTGGAGCCAGAGCCTGCCCCAGAGGAAACTGAGGCCCCACCACCGCTGGATGAAGAACCCTTCCTGGAGCCCATGCTGATTTGTGCCTCAGAGGAGGAGCTGCCTGTGGAGGGCCCAGCTCAAAGGCCCCTTGTTGATTGTGCTCGCCCTGTCCCAAGGGAAGAACTCGTTTTACCCCCACTCCTTGATCTTTTCCTTTTAATTTTTCTTTTTATTTTGTTTTTATGTTCTTCATGGTGTTGATTCCATTTTTTATCTTTTGATATTTATTATTCGGGCAGTTTGGGGAGTTTTTGCTTTTATTATATTCTTTTTTCTGTTTTTAGCCTTCATTTTCCCATTGTATAATCTATGTTAAGTAATAAATACTTTATTTATATGGTGTCATTTCTGAGCATGAAGTACACTCACGATGCTGTATAGGCACCACCACTGTCTAGTTGCAGATGTTCCATCCCCCAAAAGGAAACCCTGCACCAAGAGCACTCGCTCCCCAGGCCTCCTGCCCCTGGCCGCCCCTGATCTGCTTTCCATCTCTGCCCCTTTTCCTGCTCCAGATGTTTCCTAGAAATGGAATCTTGCATAGGTGCAGTTTTGTGCTTGTGCACATATTTTTTTTATCTGAACTAGCATTTTTGCTATTTGAAATTGAAATCACAGATAGATTATAGATCAAATATATAAGAAAGAATCCCTTTTAGTAAACATGTGCATGATCTATGATCTCTGGGTAGAGGCTTCCATGCTAAATGTGACCCCAGGGCCAGTAGCCAGTCAGCACTGGCTGGCTCCTCCAGTGCCCAAAACAAAAAGGAGAAAAATACGGAAATCTGGAAAGAATCCACAAGCTGAAAAGCACCCCTCATAACCTAAGACAAAGGTTTAACATCCCTGTGGTGGAGGGAAATCTCAAAAGTTGGTGTTTTCTAAAGGGACAAAGAACAAATGACAAGCACTTCCAATGAAAGGCCGTTCATAGGCCAGGATCTGCCAGAGTTGCCTGACTATCCCGATGGGGACACACACACTGTCATCACTGGGGAGAGAGCACGGTCACCATCAGGCTGGCAGGCTTCTGGGCTGGTGGGGACCAGCCCTGGGGAGAAAGTGAGGCAACAGATCCCCAACAGGTCCCATGGGGACAAGGGGAAAGTCCCCTCCTGTGGGAGAACAGTGAGCAGGACCTGCCAAAGCTCCACAGGGGCACACCTGCACTGACAGTGCTCCCCCTAGGACAGCCGTGGGCAAACTACGGCCCGCGGGCCGGATCCGGCCCGTTTGAAATGAATAAAACTAAAAAAAAAAAAAAAGACCGTACCCTTTTATGTAATGATGTTTACTTTGAATTTATATTAGTTCACACAAACACTCCCTCCATGCTTTTGTTCCGGCCCTCCGGTCCAGTTTAAGAACCCATTGTGGCCCTCGAGTCAAAAAGTTTGCCCACCCCTGCCCTAGGAGGTTCCCCCACAGAAACTCTTGCACAATTGTTCAAAGATGCATTTTTGAAAATACCCATCAGAGATAGCTGGGAGTAGATAAAGCACTAACATCCATAGAAAGGGGTTGGGATCTACCAATCCCGATCCACATGGATGAGGGAAGCTGAGCAGCTGCTAAAGTGGGTACAGGGGTCTCTACATGCTGACAGGTAAAGGCCTCAGGGGTCCTCTCACATTAGTCAGGCGGAAAACTGTCTACATCCAGGATCCCATCAGTTAGACCACAAATATGTGATTTCAACAGGTAGACACACATATGTGAAAATGACATATTAATGTATGTAGAGAACCCTAAAGTGTCTACCAGAAACTACTAGTACTGATAACTAAATTTAGTAAAGTAGCAGGATCCAAAATAAATATCTAGAAATTAGTTGCATTTATATACACCAATAATTAACTATCATAAAGGGAAAAGAAGAAAGTAATTCCATTTAAAATGTAATAAAAAATAAGTAAATTACCCTGGAATAAAGTTGACAAAGCATGTAAAATACCTGAACTTCAAAAATTATAAGACACTGAAGAAAGAAGTTGAAGAAGATACATATAAATGGAAGCATATATTATGTTCATGGATTGGAAGAATTATCATCATTAAAATGTCCATACTACCCAAAGCAATTTATAGAGTCAATGCAATTCCTATGAAGATACCAATGGTGTACTTCACAGAACTGGAACAAATATTCCAGAAATTTATTTTTAACTACAAAAGATACCAAATAGTCATAGCAACTTGAGAAAGAAGAACAAAGTTGGAGGTATCACACTACCTCATATCAAACTATACTACAAGGCCATAGTAATCACACAGCATGGCGGTGGCATAAAAACAGATGTATCAATTTATGGATCAGAATAGAGAGCCCAGAAATAAACCCATGTACCTGTGGTCAATTAATATTTGACCTTTGGCTTAATCAGCCCCAAATATCACATAATAGTTAGCACTGGTGCCCTGTGAATTCATGGTCTCTAACTTGAGTTGGGCCTCTTGGCAGTTTCTTCTATTCCCTTCATTTGCCATCTCACATCTTCAGCAGCTGTCTCAAATCACTCACATTCCGATGATGACCTCAGCTCTTATTACTTTGAAGAACTGAGGCTATAACATACAGTGTTTTAGTTTTTGGCTTCCCCATCTACACATGTGCTTGTTTTTGCCATCAAGCTCCCTCTCCCCTAGCACAGATAATGAGATGGCTGTTCAGGGCCAGGCCCTTGAACTGATTTATTTCCATTCCTTCTGAAACATGCTGTGTTCCATCAATGAGCTTCTCACAGTCCTACAATATTTACATGTCCAACAATCTGGCTCCTTTGCAGTCTATAAACATGTACAGGTATCTCCCATAAAAAATAAAATCTTCCCTTTAACCTGAGTCCTTCCCCTCTCAGCCAGCGTTTTAGTTAGAGGATTGTCATAGTCGCCATTCCCTCTCTTCCCAGTCACTCTTCAACTCTCAGCAATCTAGTTTTTCTTCCCATCATTGCACTGTGGCTGTGCTTGCTAAGGCTGCTGATGGGCTGCCTCCTTGTGTCTAGAAACCATAGATCTATGCAAGTGGTTATCTTTCTTAAATTCTCTGCTGCATTGGCACTGTTGATCCCTCATTCCTTTTAATTCTGTCTTTCGCCTGGCTTCTCTAATACTTTGTATTCCTCCTTCCTGGACCTCTCTGACTATTCCTTCCAGTCCTCTTTGTGAATTCCTCCCCCTCTGTCTTTGGTGATTCACTGATCTTTGTCTCTTCAGGCTCTGTTTTATTGAAGTCCTTGTAGAACATTTATTACCTGATGAGTGCCACAATTTTGTCTTAAATTCCCATAGCTCCTTTGAACATAAGACTCACAGTCTTTTGCACATCCCCACTGACTCTTCAAACTTATATTCAAATCTGAATTCACTATCTGCATCAAGGCTCTATCCTCCACAAATTTGCTCCTCCCTGTACTCTGATCTCAAATAATAGAGCTTAAATCATTTTAGCATCCAAGCTCAATATCTGGAAGTAAATTTAGATGCTCTCTTTCTTCTCTACACATTTGATCATTAAGTTCTTATTTTACCTTGAAAATATTTCTTGAATGTAACACCTGCCCCCTTTAACACTACGACTATTCCCAAGGTTCCCACTTCAATCACAGCTTTTGGGGACTACTATAATGCTTCTGTAACTGGTTTCTCTGCCCCCAGTTTTACCCCCATAAACCAATTCTCTGCATTGCAGCCAAAGTAATCTGTGAAATGCATATCTCACTAGGGAGCCTTCATTGACTCCCTACTATCTACAAAATGAAGTCAAAGCATCTGATCATGCCACACAAAACCATCCATGAGCTGGCTCTCATATGTCTCTTCAGAAATTTTCCCCACTGTTTAAAATGTATACCTTCTATCTACATGTATACTATGTTTCACACCTCTTCATCTATCCCTTCTTTTAGGTCACCTTTCTCATTTTTCCTCTTTTTCCTTGTGTCTAGAAACCATAGATCTATGCAAGTGGTTATCTTTCTTAAATTCTCTGCTGCATTGGCACTGTTGATCCCTCATTCCTTTTAATTCTGTCTTTCGCCTGGCTTCTCTAATACTTTGTATTCCTCCTTCCTGGACCTCTCTGACTATTCCTTCCAGTCCTCTTTGTGAATTCCTCCCCCTCTGTCTTTGGTGATTCACTGATCTTTGTCTCTTCAGGCTCTGTTTTATTGAAGTCCTTGTAGAACATTTATTACCTGATGAGTGTCACAATTTTGTCTTAAATTCCCATAGCTCTTTTGAACATAAGACTCACAGTCTTTTGCACATCCCCACTGACTCTTCAAACTTATATTCAAATCTGAATTCACTATCTGCATCAAGGCTCTATCCTCCACAAATTTGCTCCTCCCTGTACTCTGATCTCAAATAATAGAGCTTAAATCATTTTAGCATCCAAGCTCAATATCTGGAAGTAAATTTAGATGCTCTCTTTCTTCTCTACACATTTGATCATTAAGTTCTTATTTTACCTTGAAAATATTTCTTGAATGTAACACCTGCCCCCTTTAACACTACGACTATTCCCAAGGTTCCCACTTCAATCACAGCTTTTGGGGACTACTATAATGCTTCTGTAACTGGTTTCTCTGCCCCCAGTTTTACCTCCATAAACCAATTCTCTGCATTGCCGCCAAAGTAACCTGTGTGAAATGCATATCTCACTAGGGAGCCTTCCTTGACTCCCCACTATCTACAAAATGAAGTCAAAGCATCTGATTATGCCACACAAAACCCTCCATGACCTGGCTCTCATATGTCTCTTCAGAATTTTTTCCCACTGTTTAAAATGTATACCTTCTATCTACATATATACTATGTTTCATATCTCTTCATCTATCCCTTCTTTTAGGTCACCTTTCTCAATTTTCCTCTTTTAACTAATTAAAACACATCTTTCAAACTCCAATTCAGGCCTTGTGATGGTTAATTCTGTGTGTCAGCTTGGCTAGACAATATTCTAAATGTTTCTAGGAGATATTTTTAAAATGAGATTAATATTTAAATCAGTAGACTTTGAGTAAAGCAGAATACTCTTTCTAATGTGGGTAGGCCTCATCTAATCAGTTGAAGGCTTTAATAAAAAAATGAAATAAAATAAAAAGACTGACCTCCCTGTAAAAATAAGAAACCCCACAGTAGAAAACCTTTGAATTCAAACTACAACTTTTCCCTGGGTCTCTAGTCTGATGCCTACCCTGTAGATTTTGGACTTGACAGCCTCTACAATCAATCAATCTCTCTCTCTCTCTCTCTCTCTCTCTCTCTCTCTCTCTCTCTCCTAACTTCAATTTTACTCATAACTCCATTATCTCTTTTACTTTCATAGACCTAATTCATTTCAATTATAGAATGTGCCAAGTCAGTATCAAAAGTAAACTAATTTATTTATTCTTTTATGTCTTTATTCTTTTCCCTTTGGATAATAAACTCCATGAAGCCAGAACCCTTATTCTCTGCTGCATCTCTAGTAGCTAGCACATAGTAAGCATCAAAACCCATTTTGAATGAATTCACTATGGATTCATGTATCTATAGCTCTATAATGATGGTGGGAGTGATTATAAAAACACAACTCTTACTATTAAATATTCTGAAAACTACTTGGAGTGTTGAGATTAATACTGATGAAATTCTCAAGGAATAAGGTGAGATAAGAAAGGTGATAAGTTTGTGATATAGACCAGGGCTAGAAGCTTCAGTGGAAAATGAGATGAGGTTGTAGACAGCAGGCAGGAAGCAAGACCTTATATTGGCCTTATTGCATTGGAACAATTTTGATGAATATAGAAAAGAATGAATAAAGACAGGGAGACCAACATAAAGGATAAATTAACATGAGACTGAAAACAAAATGATTCTTACTGTTTAGAAGCACCAGACAGTGGCAAAAAAAAAAAAGCCTACTAATAAAGGTGAGGCAGGTAATTAAAATATTATTTTGTTTGCTTAAAGTTTGGCTTGATAGCGAAGTAGAAAGTGGGAGCCATTGAATATTTTTGAGAAGAGAAACCTAAAATATTAGCCTCATAGGGCTAGGTAGCCTGGGTTAAATGGTAAAATATTTGGAGTAAGGTAAATCTAGCTTATCATCCTGCAGTGTTGGATCCATTAGGGGCTACTTTAAATGGCTAGAATACACATAGTCCAGGTAAAACTAAATAATCAAAACACATAAAAATCATTTGAAATAAGAGCTACTTTCAATAGCATATTAAGCTGTAAACCAAAGGAACCAGCCAGAAATCTTTGCTCTTGTTATGACAGGTTCATACTGACTTGTTAGCTTGAAGCAGTTTGATCCAGTTTTCAGCTAGTCTTATTCCCACTACCTTGATTTAGTTAAATGAAACTGAAACAGGAAAGAACTAGTTTAATCCAGTCAAAACTTTCCTGGCATATATAATTATACTCTTTATAGATGTTTTTGAATTCCCACTAATCCAGAGCCCAACACAGAGTAGAAACTTAATACATGTAATTATGCTGATGGATGAACAAAATGGAACAACTGAACATTAATCTGGTGAACAAAGGCACTCTGCTCCCTAAGAGGGCAGCTAATGACAAGGCCTCTTCGCACAGATGGTACAGAAACTACTCTGTCCATACCAGCTACATGTGCCTTGACATGTGGTTAATCTGTATTCAGTTGTGTTGTGAGTATAAAATACACATCAGGCCCTGGCTGGTTTGGCTCAGTGGATAGAGCATCGGCCTGTGGACTGAAGGGTCCTGGGTTCGATTCCAGTCAAGGGCACATGCCTGGGTTGCGGGCTCGGTCCCCAGTGGGGGGCATGCAGGAGGCAGCCGATCGGTGATTCTCTCTCATCATTGATGATTCTATCTCTCTCTCCCTCTACCTTCCTCTCTGAAATCAATAAAAATGTATTTTTTAAAAAAATAATAAAGTACACATCAGACTTTAAAGACTTAATTTTTAAAAAGCAAAGTATCTTATTAATTTTTCATATTGATTTATGTAGTCTAATACTATTTTGGGTGTATTGGTTTAAATAAAATAAATTATTAAAGTTCATTTCTTTATCTTTGCTTCTTTTTGATGGGACTGCTAGAAGGTTTTAATTTATACCTGTGAGTTTCATTGTGTTTCTGCTGGGCAGTGCTGGTATGCAATGTCCTGCCACTGCTCACTCATCAGCATCTAATCAACACCTGTTCCACAACAGGCCCAGGACACTTTCCCATACACATCAGGAATGCAGCTGCCATTCTTGAATTCAAGGATTACCATTCCTGTTCTAAAGCAAAAGAAACAAAAACAAGCCAACCAACCAAACAAATGCCTTATCTCTCCATCTATCATCAAATTCCCTGCTTTTTAAAATATTTTCAAAATCTGATCCTTTTTCTCTCTTCCACTGGATTTGTGTACTCTTTCCTTACCAAATTCCCCATTTCTGACATTTATATTATACCTCTTATATATATTTCTTAAAATGAAAAAATAAAAGCATATTAAATTTAAGATCATAGGCAATTTGTAACACTCCATGATGTCTAGTCCCTGCCTGAACCACCATTTTTTTTTTCATATTTTCTTTAAGTGACATGGTTATTACTACATGCTGGACACTGCTCTAAACACTTTTCCAGCATTGACTATTTTGGGTGTATTGGTTTAAATAAAATAAATTATTAAAGTTCATTTCTTTATCTTTGCTTCTTTTTGATGGGACTGCTAGAAGGTTTTAATTTATACCTGTGAGCTCCCCTATGAGAATAATTCTACTACTGTCTCCATTTCACTAATAGGAAGACAACACAGAAAAGTTGTCACTTGTCCAAGATCATACAACTAGTAGAATGCAGAGTGAGGATTTGAACCAGGCAAGTTCTTCACTACTTATTTAGCTTCTGGTGGGAGAACTACAGTGGGGCCTTGACTTACAAGTTTAATTTGTTCCGAGACCGAGCTCGTTAAGGAGCTCGTTAACTCAAATTACTCTATCAACTCAGTGCAAAAAATCAGCTGAGAGACAGCTGGTATCTCAAAAAACTCGTTAGTCGGGACACTCGTAAGTCAAGGCCCCACTGTAGTTGGTCTTCCTCCCTGAAGGTCTATCACCCCAGGTTTTGCCCTACCCAGGCCAGGATGAGCAACAGCATGCCTCAGCCATTCCTAGGCTTTCCTTTGACCTTCATTTTCCTTGCTTTTATGACTCACCTGTCCTCTGCCTCATTTTTCCAGGGTCCCTCCTTCTGATTTCCAAGATAACAATAATTTAATCCAGGTTAATTCAAGTTATGGCACTAACCACTCTAAATAACCCAATTTCTTACATTTGTAAAGGGTTTTCAGTTTACAAAGCACTTGAAGAAGCAATCCTAAATTACCAAGATGTGGATGGGAGGAAACTGTGTTCATTTTGATTCTGATGTTTTGGAGAAATGGATTCATCTCAAAGAAGTATTTCTGGAGGTGGGATATCAGGCATTGTGCTAGATCACTGAGGGGAAGAGTACCAATATCCCCGGGAAGATTGCTTTGCTCTGCATTTTCATTATAGTTCTATATTTTTTCACTTACACATACATATCCTGTTTTGCTCACAAAGGATTTGAGACAGTTTTCAAAAATAAATATAATCTTAAAGGATTAAATAAATAGATGAAGAAATTGTAGCTGTTTCTCATGTCTTCTGTGGCCAGAATCCAAATCCCTGTTCCAGTTGCCTAGCATGGCCATGATGGCCTGAAGGTGCAAGACATGCTCCAGGCACACAGGCACTCTTCCTTTCCGGTTAGGGCTTTGCCCCCATCAAGCTGATGAGCAGAACTAGAGCTATGGTGGGTACTGAGTAACCCTGACTGTATTTATTTTCGGACTTGTTTCCAGTTTTACTGAGATACAATTAACACATAACATTGCATTACTGCAAGGTATATAACATAGTGATTTAAGACATATATTAGTATATGTGTGTGTATATATATATGTATTTACCATGTTAAGTGTAGTTAACATCAATCACCTCACATAGCTAAAATTCTTTTCTTATGATGAGAACTTTTAAGATTTACTCTCAGAAACTTTCAAAGATACAATACACTAATGTTAACTATATTCACCATGCTGCATATTACATCCCCAGAACTTATAACTGAAAGTTATTACCTTCTGACCACTTTCACATATTTCCCCATCCATCATCCCTACCTCTGGCAACCACCAAATGGTCTCTGTGTGTATAAGTTTGGGCTTTTTAGACTGCACATATAAGAGAGATCAAAGAGTATTTGTCTTTATCTTATATCACTTAGTATAATGCTCTCAAGGTCTATCCATGTTGTAAATAGTAGGATTTCCTCCTTTATTATGGTTGAATAATATTATATTGTGTAATATTTTATCCATTCATCCATCAATGGAAACTTAGGTTGTTTTCATGTCTTGGCTATTGTAAATAACACTGCTGAACATAGGGTGCAGACATTTTTTCAAGATAGTGATTTTGTTTCCTTTGGATATATACTCAGAAGTAGAATTGCTAAACCATGTAGTTCTATTTTTAATTTTTTAAGAACCTCTAAACACTCACTGTTTTCCATGGTGGCTTGTACCAATTCATATTCCCATTTGAATCTTTTTAAAGATGAGTCTCAAGACCAGCATGATCAGCTGATCTGAGCTGTCTTTTCTCCAGGCCCTTTTCAGAGGGGCCCTACTTGGCCTTCCAAGACAGAGTACCTTGTGAGCAGAAGGCATTTTTAGTCCTTGACTCACCACACCAAGTTCTTAGGAGGCAAGACAGAAAAGAGAGAAAATGAGAAAATAAAAGTGATGTCTCCCAGTTTGTTTTGTTTTTAATTTGGTTAGTCCTCTCACAAAATCGTTACCTCTGTTCCCAGTATGGTAGCCTAGTTTAGTTAAGTTGAGAATTCCATTTGTATTCTGAACTATTTCAGAGTCCCCTTCCCTGGGGGTGAAATAAGGCTGCTAGAGCCTCTTTGGAATTGATGTTGTTGGGGATGAGGCAGGGACCAACTGTGTCAATGAAGGAAAAGATTACAAGTAGAAAACAAGGACAATGGGAAGAATATAAAATAAAGCCATATGGACAATGACAAACAGAAACACACACCTTAAGATACTATACACTTGCTGGCAGGGGCCTAGAAATTTGGATCTGAGCTTCCTACTAGCTAAAGGAAATAGAAACACAATCATTCATAAAAGTCCAAATGTCCATATTATAGCAGTAACGTCAAAACAGTTACTCAGAAGAAATATAGCTTTTCCTAGAATTGAGACCATTAAAGAGATCTTGTCCATAGATTCTCATTAAGGGACAATGTATGATATAGAGCATGATGTTCTCAATAATATGCCTTTATTAAATTTCATGGAATTTATGACATTCCTTGCCATGCTGAAAATTAGTAAAAAGAAAATCCAAAAGGGCTGTTTTCTTTAGTTAAGGTGCTATATTTCCATAATTAATAAATTACTAAATATAAATGAGATTTGGATTTTTCACTTTATTTTTAAATCAGAGGAAATTACTTAATGTGTACAATTTAGGTGCCTCTTCCCAGACCTTTTTTTTTACTCTTGGAGTTTCCCTTACTACAGGTCCTTCCAACCATGGGACCTTAACCTTATCATCTAACCATAGCTGACTAGATTAAGGCAGGCTCCTGACTCAAAGGAAACCTGTTGTTGGGTGGAGTTGGGTTAACCAGGTTCCCCACACTGAGAAATTAAACTAAGAAACACGTATCCTGCCATAGGGCTTTACTCTGGAGAAACTGGTTGAAAGGACTAGAGTGGGTTTTGTGCTAGCCAAGCCACAGCCACACCAAAATTGAAGAGAAACAGAACTGATAACCCTGAGGAGGAAGTCAGTTTCTGTACATCCTTGCTGTATTGCCTGCAAGTGTCTCTAGTCAGAGAAAAGCAGAAAGACACATTCTCCATTCCTCATGCCCTGCACCCTATCATTTCCCCAGTCTCCATGCTTTCAGACAAGTCCTACCTTGGACATCATCCCATGAAAAATGGCAATGCCATTGCCTTGGTGAGGGCAGGGATTAGGAGTCAGGTTCTAGGGTAAGTCAGTAACTGGTTGACTGATAAGACTATCATACTGGTGATGAGATGGGAGGGCCTGATGTTCACAGCTAAATTTATTTATTTATGACAAGTCACATGACAACTTTGAAATGAAATCTGTAAGAGCACCTCATGCACTGTGGGAGACAATATTCTAAACTCCAGAAGAGAGAAACTGACAGTCAATTCTCCAGGAAATAGGATGTCAAGCATTAACGTGAACTCTTGCAGATTAAGATGGTAGTTGGCTACAGCAGGAGACCCAGGGAAATCAATACTGCAACAACGACCTCTACAGCATGAGAACACTGGCCAGCAAAGTGCCCTTGAGATCCCACTTCATGCTACAACCGTAGTTCCATTTCTTAATGGACAAACGTTTAGTTCCTACATCTATTGCTTAGATCTCTAAAACACTAGTATGCTTTCAAAGGAGCCTGCAGGGCCCTCCTTGATATCATGGTTATGAAATAACCAGCTAGGGAAGGAGTCTCTGTCCAGAGTGAGTACTTGCTCTAGCAGGAAGCAGAGTCTGAGTTGGCTGAGACAATCAAGGCAAAAACACAGATACCATCCAGTTTCCCCAACCACCACCCATCTGAAGGCCATATCTCCCTCCTGGCAAGAGGCTAAAGCCGGCCAGGCACTTCCCCAGCCTGAACTTTAAGGACAGGTACAATGCACTGGGGAATGTCTCCTGAATGAGATGAGGGACCCTCAATGTCCTCTCTGCCACACGTCCCAGGCACCCCTCTGGTCACCTGACATCCAAACAGTCCCAAATGCAGCAACAGTAGTAAAACGCGCAAATATTTGAAAGCCAGAAGGAAACAAGAAAGTTTAGGAAATCTGCCAAGAGGACATCTGGGCCTGAGTAATGGGAGTCAGATGCCATGGAGCGGAGTATTGGTTGAGTTACACACCACATTACTCTTTTTAGACAAAGGTATATGTCTTGTGGAGAAAGATAATTTAGTTCAAGTGATAAAGGATTTTGGTTCTTAAGGTAGTCAGTCTTAAAACTAAGATTCCAAAAGATTTGTTTTGGTTTGTGCAAAACAGTAGCAGTAAAATGCCTTGAAGGGAGTTTCATCTTTTGTGATATCGAAGCTTCAAGAAAGAAGTCAAAAGGAAGCCACTTGCCCTGACTGGTTTGGCTCAGTGGATAGAGCATCAGCCTGCGGACTGAAAGGTCCCGGGTTCAATTCCGGTCAGGGCATGTACCTTGGTTGCGGGCATGTCCCTAGTAGGGAGTGTGCAGGAGGCAGCTGATCGATGTTTCTCTCTCATAGATGTTTCTAACTCTCTATACCTCTCCCTTCCTCTCTGTAAAAAATCAATAATATATATATATATATGTATATATTTTTTTTAAAAAGGGAGCCACTAGATAGACATGTGTCTTTGGGGACTGGAAGTCACAGTGTGTGGTTTTGTAAGAAACTTTGGGACCAATAGTCCCACAATAAGATTATAGTGAAACATACAGGAAAAGAAAAAAAAAAAATCAGGCCCCACATCAAAGAAAGCACAGAAATAAATGATATCAAAAGAAAGTAAACTGGAAGCTCGAATTGTGGTTAGAGAGAGAGCACGATGTGGAGAGGAAAGCCTGCCCTAGTTGCACAGTTCAGCTAGTCCTGGAGTGACTCTTCGTCCTTATCACCTACCAGCCTGGTGACCTTGAGCACATTACTTAGATCCCATAGTTACCAGCTACACATTTGGGAATACGGACAGTAATATATTTTGGCGAGGACTACTATGTAGGTTAAATGAGATCAAGGATATAAAACTTTTTATAAAAAGTTTATAAAAAGTTTCAGTACATGTTTCTTTCCCATTTTGAATTTGGTTGATAAGGTTAAGAAGCATGAAACATCACAGATTGTAGAATCAAAAGGAAGATTAAAGACTTCACTAGGGAGGCCAAGTGTTCCCTATTAACCAGTTCTCCCTCATATTCCTCTGAGAGAACAAGCTCCTTTTACAAACACTCAGAGGTGGTCCTTTGTTTTGTGTGGAATTGCACAATGTGGTGACAAGGGCAGGCAAGGCCATCTTCCAGAGTTTTCAATGATGCTTCCTGAGCTATTTTTCCTGTTTGG
The DNA here is from genome assembly GCF_000412655.1 of Myotis brandtii. Taxonomy (NCBI): domain Eukaryota; kingdom Metazoa; phylum Chordata; class Mammalia; order Chiroptera; family Vespertilionidae; genus Myotis; species Myotis brandtii. Next base: position 11,960 of record NW_005370297.1, on the reverse strand, counting down.
TTGCTATAATTTGTAGCATATTTATTCTGCCTGTTTTTTTCTGGGATTATCCTCTCCCGAAGCCTGGTTCTGTCTCCCAATAGGTGTTCCCACTCAGTCAGGGCTGAGCCTGTAAGGGTTGGATAAATGCTTCTTCCTAAGAATGTCACACAGGGAAAGAGTTACACAGCAAATAACAAATATCCTATTAATATTAAGTAAAATATTTGTAAATCCTGAAAATCACAGACATACAGAAACTATATATATACAGGATGTCCCCAAAATGTATATACACTTTAACAGCTGATAGGTGTTAATGAAATGTATTTTAATAAACACTACCTTTATAATTATTCAAAGTGTATATACATTTTGGGGACATCCTATATATTGGCTATAACCTGCTAAGGTTATTTTTTGACCCACTTCTTGGTTGCCACCTAGAGAAAAAAATCATTAATTTCCTCTAGTCCATGGAAGAAGGGCTTCCTTAGCAAGTTGGACAGAAAATGCCTCTCCTCTGAGTCAGGTGCCAACTTGTCCTGAGGATGTTTGCTTGCTTCTCTACCCTCAGGGCAAACCCTCTTCATATCTTTTCACAGGCTCTGGGTCAGAGGTGAGACTCTCTATAAGGCCATGACATTTAGGATCTCCAGGATCTGCTCTAGCCACTCCCAGTCCCATAGGATTTGGGGGCTAGGCCATGCTATTAACACTGTTTTGCTGAGCGGAGGGAACTCTTTGGAAACTAAGGGGTTTTCTGGAAGGCTAAGACTTGCAGTAGGGTGGGAGGACAGCTTGGCAAAGCCAGCAAGCAGCCAACACTCCAAGAGGACCTCATTCAAGTCACTGAGCTAGCTAAGAAGCTGAATGGGCTCCATTTTGTGTAGGAGGTGGACGAGTTGCAGCAGTGATGGAAGGAGATTGTGGTCTACCTCTCTGACCACCTTGGTCCTGTGCTCCCTGAGGGTGAGTGGAGAGAATTTGAGGGCTTTAAGAGATTAACATGTATTCATAAAATTCCCTTAGATCTTCTTATTCTATCTGGATATAATGCCACAAGCCCAGTTCAAATAATCTCAGATAAGTGATCATCATTTCAAGAAGGTTGAAATTTATGAGCAAGTGACAGATAAAAAAGGAAATCATGATTTGAAGGAACTCAACTCTTCCATGGTACAATGCTATCCTCTTTATTAGCAGTTTTTGTAGTATATTCTTTTATCTCCACAGGCCTTCCTTAATCAGTTACACAAACTTATTTCTCAGTAGTAAGAACTCCAGACCTTTGGGATTCTCATCTCCCTGACCATGGTTCTGTCTCCATTAGGATGCCTGCCTTATGGTGTTGTTATGGACTGAATGTTTATGTCCCTCCAAATTCACATGTTGAAGTCTAATACCCAATGTGATAGTATGTAGTGTTGAGGCCTTTGGGAGGTAATAAGGCCAAGAGGGGAAATGAATTAGTGCCCCTTTTAAGAGGCCAGAGAGCTAGATAACATTCTTTCTTTCATGTGAAGATACAACTACAAGTCTGTAGTTCACAATTCAAAAGAGGGCCTTCCAACATGATCATGTTGACACTCTTATCTCAGATTTCCAGTCTCCAGAAATAAATTTGCGTTGTTTATAGATCACCTGTCTAAGGTAGTTTGTTAAAGCAGTCCGAACTAAGACAAGTGTTCACACACAGTTATAGCTGGGAGCCCTCAGGATCCAGAAAAATCATTCTATAAATCAGTGGTTCTCAACCTTCTTGCCTTTTAAATACAGTTCCTCATGTTGTGACCCAACCATAAAATTATTTTCGTTGCTACTTCATAACTGTTGCCACTGTTATGAATCCTAATGGAAATATCTGATATGCAGGATGGTCTTAGGCGACCCCTGTGAAAGGGTCGTTCGACTGCCAAAGGGGTTGACACCCACACATTGAGAACCGCTGCTATAAATTCTTATAATAAACTTCCTAGAAATGCTTCTTGGTAAGCTTCTTAGAAGACAGTCTTTTTCTCTTTCAAATCTTAACAGAACTATTCTTCATGATCAAACCAAAGTTAGACCCACAGTTTTGGAACAAGTTTGCTCATATCTTTCTATGGTCTCTCTTATTCACATGTTTTATTTCCCCCAAACTTAATTCCCTGGAAGATCACACCAACTCAACCTTTTGGGATGCCTCATTGGGTTTCTCAAGAACTGACGATACTCTGCAGCATGGCGGCCTTCAATTGTGAACTATGTTAGCAAGGTTTAACTAGAAATACACCTCATGGACCTAGGAGAATTCTCAACAACTATGTCTTTTCTTAAAATATTCATTTCATTTCTAATCTTCCACATTAAAAAATAGAGATTAACAAGTAATTTTGAAAAACTAAAATAATCACCATCATCAGAGTTCAAAACAAGAAATATGCCTCCTGGAGGAGAAACCAAGATGGCGGCATAGGTAAACACCTGAAATTGCTGCCTCGCACAACCACTTCAAAAATACAACTAAAAGACAAAGCAGACATCATCCAGAACCACAGGAAGGCTGACTGAGTGGAAATTCTACAACTAGAAGGAAAGAGAAAAGCACACTGAGACTCAGAGGAGGTGCGGAAGTAAAGTGCAGAGGTATGGAGGCTCAAGCGCGCATGGAAAGGGGCTGGCAACGGAGGACACCAGTGTCTTTTTCAATCGGGAGGGAGGCACAAGCTCCCAACGGCCCTGAATCCAGTTCTGGGCGAGTCTCTGGGGACCCAGACTCATAAGGAGAGAAACGGGACTGTCTGGCAGCGGGCTGAACTTGAGGGCGGCTTTCTCTCAGAAGTGCTTGCAGCAATTACCCGGACACTGAGATGCGGGACCTCTTAGGGCAGAACTGAGGATCAGCCATAGCTGTTTGCTTCGTCCTGTTGATCCTCGGGGCCCCCGCCACATCCAAGCTGTGCGCAGAGGCTTTTGCATATGAATGGGCTGACCCTTTGAGATCTAAAATTACCTAAAAAACTGCAGCTGGGTCAGAAAGACGCAGAACATCCAAAAGAAGGCCCAAGGCCCCACAGCAGCTTGCATTGCTTCACAGCTAGGCCTCATCTGGGCACCTCCAAAACCCAAACAAGGAACCTGCAGATCTCTCCATAGCTCCTATTGGGTAGCCTCAGGCGGAGGCTAAATTAGCACCACCTTAGAGATCCAAGAGCCTGTGTACCCAGTGGTCAGATTGGGACCATCCAGATTACAACTCATCAGATCCATAAGGGACGCACTCAGGGGGCAGACTAAGTGAGCACCAAAACCCCATTGAAGCAAGTCTTGCCCCAGAAGGGTGTCTTCAGCACAGAAGTTCTCCCACTGTAGACAGCTGATTCTCACAGCCAATTGGCCTGGAGGTCAATTCCTCCCAGTGATACCTACAACAATCAAGGCTTAACTACAACAAGACTGTGCACATAGCCCACAAAGGGGTGCACCAAGAGTGACCACCTCAGGTAATTGGGGAGGCTGAGCCACTGGGCCCTATAGAACACCTAGCACACAAAGCCACTCTATCAATACAGGGGAGCACAAAAAATGCAGAC
>NW_005370297.1:4697-8191 GCF_000412655.1 Myotis brandtii | reverse complement strand
GACTGAAATAAAGACTATTATACAGACACCCAATAGCAGACCAGAGGAGCGCAAGAATCAAGTCAAAGATTCGAAATGCGAAGAAGCGAGAAACACCCAACCGGAAAAGCAAAATGAAAAAAGAATCCAAAAATACGAAGATAGTGTAAGGAGCCTCTGGGACAGCTTCAAACGTACCAACATCAGAATTATAGGGGTACCAGAAGAAGAGAGAGGGCAAGATATTGAAAACCTATTTGAAGAAATAATGACAGAAAACTTCCCCTACCTGGTGAAAGAAATAGACTTACAAGTCCAGGAAGTGCAGAGAACCCCAAACAAAAGGAATCCAAAGAGGACCACACCAAGACACATCATAATTAAAATGCCAAGAGCAAAAGACAAAGAGAGAATCTTAAAAGCAGCAAGAGAAAGACAGTCAGTTACCTACAAGGGAGTACCCATACGACTGTCAGCTGATTTCTCAACAGAAACTTTGCAGGCCAGAAGGGAGTGGCAAGAAATATTCAAAGTGATGAATAGCAAGAACCTACAACCAAGATTACTTTATCCAGCAAAGCTATCATTCAGAATTGAAGGTCGGATAAAGAGCTTCACAGATAAGGAAAAGCTAAAGGAGTTCATCACCACCAAACCAGTATTATATGAAATGCTGAAAGGTATCCTTTAAGAAGAGGAGGAAGAAGAAAAAGGTAAAGATACAAATTATGAACAACAAATACACATCTATCAACAGGTGAATCTAAAAATCAAGTGAATAAAAAAATCTGATGAACAGATTAAATTGGAGAATATAATAGAATCAGGGACCTAGAAAGGGAGTGAACTGACAACTCTCAGGGAGGAAAAGAGTGTGGGGGGTGTGGGAAGAGACTGGACAAAAATTGCACACCTATGGATGAGGACAGTGGTGGGGTAAGGGCAGAGGGTGGGGTGGGAACTGGGTGGAGGAGAGCTATGGGGGGGAAAAAGATGAACAACTGTAATAATCTGAACAATAAAGATTTTTTTAAAAAAGAAATATGCCTCCTAATCCTCATGTGGTTTCAATTATGTCACATAAATTCCAGTCAACTTGATCTGTTTTTCTATTCTTTAAAGAACTTCTCTCTCACTTCTTGGTCATTATGTGCCCTGTACCTTCTACACAGAATGCAATCAATTCCTCCTTTTTCTACATTATATACACTGTACTAATTGTTGGATACTTGTCTGATGTCCCACTGGATTGTAATAACTATTGTAGACAACCAATCGGACAGATAGTGGGTTGTTAAAAATATCTCTTGTATGGATGAATGAGTTAATAAATAAAATAAAATAAAAGATTTTACAGTGTATTTCTAAGCTTTGGCAAATTTCTATTTTTAGGATTATTATTATGAAATTTACTACTGCAAGAAAATGAGTAGGCTGAATAACATTTTAAAATCTAAGCATTTGTCTTTCCTTAATTCTGGAAGACACTCAATCTGTTATCCCTTGTAACAATTTCTATCCCTCATTTATCTTTTAGTTTTTTGAAATCATTTTTATTTCAATTAAGGAACCTTACACTGCATGATATTGTAAAAACATCCATCCATTTCATCAGTATTTATTGAACCACATACTAAGCTGGTACCCCTGAAACAATAATGACCAAAAATAATACTCCCTAGGCATGAGACAGAAAAAAGTCAAATGATCACGCAACTACAGTCTGTGGGTATGAAGGGAAAATATGGCAGATTCTATCTCATGTGGTTTACTGAGAGAGGTGCCCTCAAGTGTAGAACTGAATCAAAGTATTAGAGACAGACAAAAAGCTAAAGGGAGAGAAGCAGAATAGCTTTGCAATGAGAGCTATTCTCACCGATAAAACAAACAATCCACTTAAAAACTAGGCAAATTGGTGAGAATAGCTCGCATTGCAAAGCTATTCTACAAAAATACTGCATAGGACCTTTGTGGGAATTGACAAAGACTGGAACCAAGAGAGAAAGGAAAATGTGGTGGCACATGAGCAGAAGGAGTCACGAACCAGAGCACACGTGGTCATGATAAAAGGATTAGGTTTTATCTGAAGATGAGTGGGAAGCAGGAAATGACAAGGTCAAACCTTGCTATTAAAGAAGTATTATGGTTGCTTCAGATATGTTGCAAGAAGTGGAATCGCTGGGTCATAAGGCAGTTCCATTACTAATTTTTTGAGGAAACTCCATACTGTTTTCCACAGGGGCTGCACCATTGTGTGTTCCCCACAATAGTGCCCAGGGGTTCTATTTTCTCTCTCCAAATTCTTATCAACACTTGTCATTTGAGGATATATTGATGATAGCCATTCTGACAGGTGTGAGGTGACATCTCATTGTGCTTTTAATTGGCATTTTTCTGATGATTAGTGACATTGAGCATCTTTTCATATGTCTATTGGCCATCTCTATATCCTCTTTGGAGAAGTGTCTACTCAGGTCCTTTGCCTATTTATTACATGGATTGTTTTCTTGGTGTTGTTTGAATTTATAAATTTTGGATATTAAGCACTTATCAGATGTATCATTGGCGATGTGCTCCCATGCAATGGGTTGACTTTTCCTTTGTTGATGGTTTCTTTTCCTATGCAAAACCTTTCTAGTTTGATGTAGTCCCGTTTGTTTATTTTTCCTTTGGTTTCCTATGCCTGAGGAAATATATCAGAAAAAAATATTGCTATGAGAAATGTCCAAGACCTGACTGCCTGTTTTCTTCTAGGATTTTGGGGGGATTTGAGTCTATCATTTAAGTCTTTTTATCACTTGAGTTTATTCTTGTGTACGGTGTTAGAAGTTGGTCTAGTTTCAATTTTTTTTTTGCAGTTTTCTGTCCAATTTTCTCAATACCATTTATTGAATAGACTCTATTTACCCTATTATATGTTTTTGCCTCCATTGTCAAACATTAATTGAACGTAAAGGTGTGGGTTTATTTCTGGGCTCTCTATTCTGGTCCACTCATTTATGTCTGTTTCCATGCCATAGGATTACTATGGCTTTACAGTATAGTTTGATATCAGGTAGTGTGATACCTCCAACTTTGTTGTTCTTTCTCAAGTTGCTATGACTATTTGGTATCTTTTGTAGTTACAAAATGTCTGAGGAGATACTTGGGGTAGGGGACCCATAGGTGACCTCACTTCCTGACGATGGAGCCCAACAGAACCTGAAACACTGGTAACCAGGCAGCCACATTCTATAACTGCCCCTTCCCGGCTCACTCGGATAGAGACACTGGAGAGGACACCATGTTTTCGTGTTGTCTCCCAGTGTGCCGACGCCGAGGCCTCAAGAGAGGCAGTGATGAGAGTGTGTTTAGACGTGCCCGCCACTGGATCAGGGCTCTGCCCAGACGACGCCTGTGGCCCTTTGCTCAGCGACACCCAGAGGTAACACAGGGAGGTTTTGTTGGGGCCAGGCCACCACTCTGATTCCACCTTAGCAGCCCTATGTCTGCTCTGTGTGTGTGTGTGTGTGTGT
>NW_005370297.1:0-1683 GCF_000412655.1 Myotis brandtii | reverse complement strand
CTCTTCCTGTGCCCAAAACAACTAGAAAAATGCAGAAATCTGGGAAGACAAACCACAAGCTGGAAAGCCTTCCACACAACGCAGGGCCAAGGTGTGTCATCCCTGTGGTGCAGGAAACTCTCAAAGGTGCTGTTTTCTAAAGGGTCAAAGGGCAAACACATGCACTTCCAGCATGAGAGCCAGTGCACAGGCCTCTACATGCCAGAGATGCCCCACCACCCCGATCAGGCTTCTGGGCTGGTGGGGACCAGCCTGGGGGACAAAGTGAGGCAGCACAGACCCCAGCACCAGCCCTGGGGAGAAGGGGAAAGCCCCTCCTATGGGAGAACAGCGTGCAGGACCTGCCAAAGTCCCACAGGGGCACACCAGCACTGACAGTGTGCTCACCATTCCAGTCCTTTCCTTGTCTGTGTATACATTGTGTTGGCATGTGTACATGTGTGTATCTTGTTCCAATACTCATGTGTGCATGTATGGGTACCTGCGCATGTTCATGTGTGTATATGTGCATATGTACTTTTGGGTGTTGGGCTGCGAATGATTCCACGGCCCATGCCCTTCCAAAACCTCATTTCCCTAGGGGTGGACTCTGCCGGTCAGTCCTCTTCCTCCTGGCATTTTATTTGTCCCAAGTCAGAATTTCTGAAGCCCTTACTGTGGAACATGAGCCACTTCCGTTTTTCCACAGGCATCCTCTTTATTTGTTTAGGACAGGTCACTAGAAGTGGAGATTCTCGGTCTAATGTAAGCATGATTCTAAGGTATTGGGGGCAGTTCCCAACATCCAAGGTCACTTGTCCACATTGAACCTCCTTTGGAAAAACAGGTGTGCTGAGATCTCAGGGAGGGAGGGAGGAAGAGGGGCTAGGAGTGAAAGAGATGAAGGGACCTGGAAGTGACATACCCAGCTGGAAGGTCCAATCCATCCTGCCTGTGCCCTGCCCCATGTGCATCCCCCCCCCCCAGACCCACCCTGCTGTTAGCCCTCAAAAGCCACGCCCTACTCCATAACTCAACTTAGCTGAGCAGCCTGGCACGGCCAGCCAGAACACTGGAAGGTGTTGGCCTGCACATTCTGGCCTGCTCCCTCTCCTTCCATGCACAGAGTCCCTTTCTCTGTCAGGAAAGCAGGTACAGAGAGGCTCAGCCAGTCATAGGGACCACCATGAATGCACTCTATCCAGGGAAAGTTCTCAGTTGCAATAGCAGGACCCACTTGAGCTTGCATGAGCCAAAGAGGCTTTACAAGGGGGCCTCAGGGAATGTGCCAGAGGTCAGAGCATCAGGCTCAAAACTTTGCAGCAGGCCACAGTGGACCACCTAAACCACAGTGGTCCTCCAGCAGTTCCCCATGAGAAGAGTAGGGCCTCAACCCCATGCCTGGCTCCCCAGCCCACAGCACCAGAGCAACAAAGAGGCAATCATATAACATCTAGCAAGTGAAATCAGTGGGGATTCTGTCTGCCCAGGGAGAGACAGAAGTTGACTAGAAACACAAGTGCACTCTTAAAGGGCCAACACACAAAATCTTGTTTGCAGCCACTCACTCTGGGCCTCTGCCGAGAAAAGGTGGAGTGCTATAGGGTCACATAAGCAGAGATGTTTGTCTGTGGCTCTGGGGAGTGACCTAAAGAGACAGCCATCAGGTCTTTCTTGGAGGGAGCACCCCCCTATTTATGGCAG
>NW_005370296.1:0-699 GCF_000412655.1 Myotis brandtii | reverse complement strand
ATTCAAAGAAGAACTAACACCTGTACTCCTCAAACTAATCCAAAAATCCAAGAGGAAGGAACACTTCCAAGCTCTTTTTATGAGGCCAGCATTATCCTAATTCCAAAACCAAGATAAAGACACTACAAAGAAGGAGAATTACAGGCTAATATCCCTGATGAACACAGATGCTGAAATCCTCAACAAAATTTTAGCAAATCAGATTCAGCAATATATTAAAAAGATTATACACCATGACCAAATAGGATTTATTCCAGGGATGCAAGGCTGGTACAATATTCACAAATCAAAGAGGCCCACACCAAGACACATCATAATTAAAATGTCAAGGATTAAAGACAAAGAAAGATTCTGAAAAGCAGTTAGTTACCTACAAGGGAGCGCCCATATGACTGTCAGCTGATTTCTCAACAGAAACACTGCAGGCCAGAAGGGAGTAGAAAAAAATACTCAAAGTAATGAATAGCAAGGAGGTACAACCGAGATTACTCTACCTAGCAAAGCTATCATTTAAGGTCAGATAAAGAGCTTCATAGACAAGAAAAAGCTAAAGGAGTTCATCAGCACCAAACCACTATTACATGAAATGTTGAAGGGTATTCTTTAAGAAGAGGAAGAAGAAGAAAAAAAATATCATAAATATGAATAATAAAATGGCAATTAATACATATCTATCAATAATTGAATCTAAAAATCAAA
>NW_005370295.1:0-811 GCF_000412655.1 Myotis brandtii | reverse complement strand
CTATTATTCTTTCTTTAAAGAATGAAAACAAGTCCCTTCTCACCTCATCCCCCCTTTTTCTTTAAAGCCAATCCCACAAGCTATACATTTTAAAAGGGTCAAAATTATCATGGAAATATGAAGCCATGGGAATAGATACTGCAGTTATATCCAAATGATATTTAATAAGTTGTACTTATACTACTTTGTATGCAATGATCTATAAAAATTTGCGTGCTTCATCTAATGAGATTTTTAAAAATATTGTCTCAATTCCAAGTTGTAGGCAAAGTGTAATTTAGATGTAGCATTTCATATTTGAAGTGTCTTTGGACACTGTGTCTTCTTTTCCTGTTATACTTGTATGAATGAATGGGTAGGTACAACTCTCTCATGGGATATTACTTAAGTCATAATTATCCAATGAATCAGCATACTGAGGTATCAGAAAAGCCAAATGTAAATATACCCATATGTACCTGTGGGAGGAAGGGACTCAGCTTTCACATCTATGTTTTATTCTCTGCATGTGCAATAAGCCTGGAACTCAGTGCTAAGGAGAGAGCATTGGCCAAAGAACTTCCTCCCTGTGAATGGGAGAGAAGGACTTGACTCATTGTGTGTTGATGTGTTTTCAGCACCTTTTGCTACACCATCTATAAAAAACTGGATTATCTGTTGATCTGTGTTCCTACTGCTTATAAAATCAGAATGCTCATTGGCATACATTGTAGACTTTTTTTGTAGAGCACTTTGAGGAACCTACAAGCCAATCAGTCTAAAAATAAAGTTTTCAGAACAAATACCTCCTGGCTACTTCTAAGCACTTAAA
>NW_005370294.1:0-1404 GCF_000412655.1 Myotis brandtii | reverse complement strand
AGAATGTAAAATATGATTTTTAATATTTTTGCATTTTATACCCATGTGGATATTTATGGCAAATTTAATCAGATTTATATTAAGTCATATATATACACACACACACACACACACACACACACACACATACATATTATATACACACACACATATATATATATATATACACACACACATACAAATATATATATATACACACACACACACTGGAGGCCCGGTGTATGGGGAGGGGGGTGTCCCTCAGCCCGGCCTGCACCCTCTCCAATCTGGGACCACTAGGAAGATGTCCAACTGCTGGTTTAGGCCTGATCTTTGCAGTCGGACATCCCTCTCGAAATCTGGGACCGCTGGCTCCTAACCACTCAACTGTCTGCCTGCCTGATTGCCCCTAACCATTCTGCTTGCCTGCCTGATCACCCCTAACCCCTCTGCCTGCTTGATTGCCCCTAACTCCCTCTGCCTGCCTGTCTGATGCCCCTAACTGATCTCCCCTACTAGCCCGATTGCCCCTAACTACTCTCCCCTGCCGGCCTGATCACCCCTAACCTCTCTCCTCTGCTGGCCTGATCTCCCCTAACTGCTCTGCCTACCTGCCTGATTGCCCATAACTGCCTCTACCTTGGGCTCCGCCATGGTGACTTTGTCAGAAGGATGTCTGGAAGATGTTCAGTCTATCAGGTCTAATTAGCATATTACCTTTATATATACATATATTAGAGGCCCGGTGCACAAAAATTTGTGCACTCTGAGGGGGGGGGGGTGGTCCTTAAGCCTGGCCTGTGCCCTCTCACAGTCTGGGACACCTCAGGGGATGTCCACCTGCTAGCTTAGGCCCGCTCCCCAGGGCATCAGGCCTAAGCTGGCAGTCAGACATCCTTAGCACTGCTGAGGAGGTGGGAGAGGCTCCCACCACCACCACTGTACTGGCAGCTGTCAGCCTGGCCTGTGGCTGAGCAGAGCTCCCCCTGTGGGAGCACACTGACCACCAGGGGGCAGCTCCTGCATTGAACATCTGACCCCTGGTGGTCAGTGGGTGTCATAGTGACCAGTCATTCCCAGTCGTTCTGCTGTTAGAGTTGCCTGGCCAGCCTGGGTGAGGGACTGAGGGCTGTTTTCAGGCTGGCCACACCCCCTTCAGGGTGGGGGGTCCTGCTGGGGGCCTGGCCAGTCTGGGTGAGGGGCTGATGGCTGTTTGCAGGCTTCCTAGCCCCCCAGTGGTGACCCTCACCCCATGAGAGTGTGGCCTGCTGGTTGAGGGGCTAATGGCTGTTTTCAGGCTTGCCAAACTCCCTTCAGGGTTGGGGTCCCCTGGGGTGCCTGGCAAGCCTGGGTGAGGGGCTGACAGCTGTTTGCAGGTTGGCCATGGCCCGTAGCCACCCAAGCTCCCAGTGGAGGCTGGCTGGA
>NW_005370293.1:0-472 GCF_000412655.1 Myotis brandtii | reverse complement strand
GATATGGGTGAACAACGTGATTTAACAGCCTTTGAACATGGAATATGTTGACCGTGAGTGGCCAGATTATTATGACCACCGCATCAGTACTTCGTTGGGCCACCTTTTGCCTTCAGTACTGCAGCAATTCTTCTTGGCATTGATTCCACAAGATGTTGAAAGGTGATGCGAGGAATCTGACACCATGCCTGATGAATAGCACTGTCCAGTTCTGTGAGATTTGATGGTTGTGGAACTGGCTGCCTCATGGCTCTTTTAACTTTGTCCCACAAATGCTCAATTGCATTAAGATCTGGTGATTGTGGGGGCCACCTAAGCAAGGTAAAGTCTCCCTCATGTTCTTGAATCCACTCCTGCACAATACGACAACGTGGCATGGCGCATTGTCTTGTTGGAAGAAGCTATCTACATTGGGATAGGCCATCAACATGATATGATGAACTTGATCAGCAATGATACTTAGGTATGTTGT
>NW_005370292.1:0-3175 GCF_000412655.1 Myotis brandtii | reverse complement strand
TCAACTGTAAGCTCTTGAAGAAGAGGATCCAAGTCTTATTCATTTCCATATGCAAGCATCTAAAATGGTATTTACCCCAGTGTAGGTGATGAGTAATGGGTATAGAATACAATTGACAGGACAGGTTTACTAGATATTGGAGGTGGGAAAAAAAGAAATCAAAGCTGGTTCTGATATTTCAAATAGATAATGTACCTGATGACAACTAAATAGAAGTTACCAATGGCCTCTACTAAATCCAATTTTTTCTTCTCAATCATCTTCGTTGCCCTACCAGCATTATTTTATCACTCTCTCCTCCTTGAAACACTTTCTTCACTTTGATTTGAGAATATTATACTCTTGCTTTACTTCCTATATCACTCTGTTTTACTGGTTCTTCCACTTCTGTTAGAACTCTTTCATAACACAAGCATACTTCAAGGGATCAATCTTCCTTCTTCCTTCTATATCTAGATTCTCTCTCTTAATGTGTCATCAGTCCCCGTGGCATTAAACACCACCTGCATTCTGATACTCCTAATAGAAATGTCTCACCCACACCTCTGTCCAACTATCAAACACCTGCCTACTTAACACCTCCATTTGGAGGTCTTAAAAACATCAAGCTTGACATGCTTAAAATTGGATTCTAAGCATACCTTTACACAAAGCCTGTTCTACTACCAGCCTTCCTCATCTAAGGTAAAACTAAATCCATTGTTTCAATTCATTGTTTGGCTCTTATGGAGTTATTAGTATCCTCTTAAATCAGGGGAGGGAATGTAGGACCCATCTGACCTGAGGGCCTTATAAAGCCTGAGAATTTTGTATGGCCCTCCAATGATGTCACAAATATCCAAATAGCCCTTGGCAGAAAAAGGTTCTCCACCCCTGTAACACTTAAATGCTTACCACCATAATCTCCATTATTTTCAATAACACCCTTAGGCTTGAACTTGCCCACACTGTTTCAAATAAAATTAGTTCCTTTAGGTTAGATCTTCAGGGCTGTGTTATTGTGAACTTCCTTTTCTCCTAGAAAAAAAAAAATCTCTGATCCATTGCTATACCCACTGGGTGAGGGTAGAAGCCTCTAGCTTTTTGACTTGCCTTTCCTACCATGGAACCTCTGCCCTACAAAGGAGTAAGGCAAGGACAATTGAGGTTCCAATACTTCATCTTGCCATTGCTGTGGTAGGATTTCCACACCAAGAAGTAGGAATGGAAGCAAAGAGTGACCCCAACCTTTCTGTAACACTCCCCTGCAATTTAGCCTCTGTAACTGAGAGATAGTAAGGATGAGTAATTCTGGCTGCCTGACCGTCCCAGAAAGATACCTTATCCCTTGTCTGGGAGCTGAGGGGAAAGGAAGCTAGAACATAAGACTGGATATTCAAGAATTCATTGTCTTGGGGACACATTCTTGTAATATAAGATTTAATGCATCATCTAGGACAGTGGTTGGCAAACTCATTAGTCAGCAGAGCCAAATATCAACAGTACTTCTTCAAAATAGACTCGCCCAGGCCGAAAACTGACTTCTGCGCATGGGCCATGAAGTTTCAATCGCACTGTACGTGCGGTGCGCACCCGCACGTGGTATTTTGTGGAAGAGCCACACTCAAGGGGCCAAAGAGCCACATGTGGCTCGCGAGTCGCAGTTTGCTGACCACAGCCCTAGGGCAAAGAAAACTAAGGAAAAAATAAATGGGACTACATCAAAAAAAAAGCTGCACAGCAAAAGAAACCATCAACAAAACGAAAAAGGGGCCCACTGCATGGGAGAACATACTGTTTCTTTGTTACTAATGTTGTGGCCCCACCCCATAACAAAGAAACAGAATTTCTGGAGGATGAGGCCCAGAAATCAGGATTGTAAAAAGATTCCCAGGTGATTCTAATGTGCAGCCAAGGTTGAGAACCACTGGTCTAAAGGTACTCACTAAAAGTATGGAAGCTCTTAGAAACTTACAGAGATCAAAAGCCCACACTGAGAACAATAGAAATACTTGAGTTTGTGGAATAAAAAAATAAAATACAAGGTAGCAATCTGATGGGCATGCTGGAATGGTTAAATGAAGTAGAGTCAGAAGACACATAGGACCGTTACCTTTCATGGGAAAGCCCAAAGGAAACATTCACCAAGGCATTAGGAATGTTCAGTGGTAGCTGTCACTCATTAACAACTATGGTGATGATGGAACTCAAACGTAATTAAAATCATGTGCAAGCACTTAACTACTAGAAACCAGGAAGATGCAATTACCCTAACAAGAGAAATAGATAGGCAACCAAAAGTCCACTACCCACAGGGGTTGTAAAGATGGTCAGTAGAACATGGTCTCGGTAAAGATTGCTCTCATCTAAATGGATTTGAACAATGGGATCGAAGACAATAAAGAGGCATCATGCTCTTGCCAATTTGGTTCAATTGCTTGAGCGTTGCCGCATGCACTGAAAGGTCACCATTTCGATTTCAGGTCAGGGCATACACCCAGGTTTCAGGTTTGATCCCAGGTAAAAGTGGGTGCTGGAGGCAACCAATCAATGTTTCTCTCTCCCTCTCCCTTCATCTCTCTCTAAAATCAATAAAAACATCTTTTTTAAAAAAGAACGTGCCAAAAGGAAATAAGGGTTGCATAAGATCCCTACACTTGTTGGAAAAGAGATGCATTTTTTTGAGAGGTGAGAGAAATAGACCTTCTGGAAGTGACCAGCAGGCAGGAAAGTAAGCAGTGGCCCACACTCAGTTGAGAGCAGTGAAGAGGAGCATGAGACATGGGTGTCAGATGGGTCACTCAGTAGTAAGAAATAGTTAGAAAAAGAAAACTGGAGGGTAAAAAAGATAGGTAAAACTGATGAGCAGAACAAAAATAAACTTGTTTCTGCATAGCCTTCAGGTTGAGGGTAAGAAAGGTGGAGTCAAAAAGAAAGCCTAGGCCCTGCAAATGATGCCCTTCTTGCCTCAGCACGTAGTTATTCTGGTCTCTAGAATCACAATGAAATTGAAAATATTAATGTAATGTTTACAAATACAAAATGCGAGCTTCACAACCAAATATTAGTCTTAGTAATATCATCACAGACCCTATCAATCACAAATTTTCCTTACTCTTCCCTTGCCTCACGATCAAACTAAAGCTATCCATCTTATGGCCTTACATTTTATTTCTGAGGCCCTACTTCAATCATC
>NW_005370291.1:4943-5681 GCF_000412655.1 Myotis brandtii | reverse complement strand
AAACAAAGAAAAAATTCTTGAAAGTTCTGAATGACAACACTTTATTTATAAGGAAAAAGTAATTCTATGACAATAGGTTTTCCATTAGAAACCACAAAGTCTAAAAATAAAAAAACTGTCATCAGAGTCCTATTTCCAGTGAAAATATCCTTCAGCAATATGGGGGAAATCACGGCACCTCAGGAAAGAGAACACAAATGTAAACAAGAATTGATAAAGAATAATATCCAAGGAGAAACCAAGATGGCGGCATAGGTAAACACCTGAAATTTCTGCCTCGCACAACCACTTCAAAAATACAACTAAAAGACAAAAGAGACATCATCCAGAACCACAGGAAGGCTGGCTGAGTGGAAATTCTACAACTAGAAGGAAAGAGAAAAGCACACTGAGACTCAGAGGAGGTACGGAAGTAAAGTGCAGAGGTATGGAGGCTCGAGCGCGAGCGGAAAGGGGCTGGCAACTGAGGAAGCCAGTGCCTTTTTCAATCGGAGGGAGGCACAAGCTCCCAACGGCCCTGACTCCAGTTCTGGGTGAGTCTCTGGGGACCCAGACTCATACGGGGAGAAACTGGACTGTCTGGCAGCGGGCAGAACTCGAGGGCGGCTTTCTTTCAGAGGTGCTTGCAGCGATTACCAGGACACTGAGATGCGGGGCCTCTTAGGGTAGGACTGAGGAATAGCCATAGCTACTTGCTCTGCCCTGTTGATCCCCTGAGACCCTGCCCCACCCAAGCTG
>NW_005370291.1:3044-4691 GCF_000412655.1 Myotis brandtii | reverse complement strand
CAAGGCCCCACAGCAGCTTGCATTGCTTCACAGCTGGGCCTCATCTGGGCACCTCCAAAACCCAAACAAGGAAGAGAAACCTGCAGATCTCTCTCCGTAGCTCCTGCTGGGTAGCCTCAGGCAGAGGCTAGATTAGCACCTCCTTAGAGATCCAAGAGCCTGTCTACCCAGTGGTCAGATTGGGACCATCCAGATTACAACTCCTCAGATCCATAAGGGACACACTCAGGGGGCAGACTCAGGGAGCACCAAAGCCCCACTGAAGCAAGTCTTTCCCCATAAGGGTGTCTTCAGCACAGAAGTTCTTCCACTGTAGACACAGCTGATTCTCACAGCCAATTGGCCTGGAGGTCAATTCCTCCCAGTGATACCTACAACAATCAAGGCTTAACTACACAAGACTGTGCACACAGCCCACAAAGGGGTGCACCAAGAGTGTCCACCCCAGGTAATTGGGGAGGCTGAACCACTGGGCCCTATAGGACACCTAGCACAGAAAGCCACTCTATCAACACAGGGAAGCATAAAAAATGCGGAGACAAAGAAACAGATCACAAATGACAGAAATGTGCCAAAGTCCATTTATTGTCTTCACTAGCTGAGTATAGACAGAGACCCTCAAAAGTTAGTAACCTTGAAGACCTAGCAAAGGTCAGGGCTGTGCACCACCCAGTTAATCTAGATATTGGTAGCTGAAGCAACCTCCCTACCTTCTGTGTGTCATTCAAACCACCTTACCCTAGGGCTACCCCACATCAAATAAAAGGTTGGAGTGGCCTGAGCTTCGGTGGAAGTCCTTCTGGACTTGCCCGCCTGGTCCCCCAATATTCCAAAATTATCTCGTGTCATTTCTCTCATTTGTGTGCGGCCCCTCTTTCAGATACCGAACTCTACTCCACGCAGAACGTGGAGGGAAACATACTCAACATTTGGCGCCCAACGGGTAATCTGGAAGTGAAGATTTCGCTAGAGCGAGAAAAGGAAATTTCACCGAAAAGGTGTAGAAAACTCACTGAAAAAAGGTGAGGGGAATTCACCACACGCAATGCCCAGGATCAATTTCAGAAGCCCGGGTCTGTAAGTAGGCTGGGAACGTTTTCTTAACCAGGCTAACGGGGCAGGATTTGGCTTTAAAAAAGTAGATTCGGCTTTAAAAAGGTATATTTGGCTTTTAAAAAGTAAGAAAATTTATTATAGACTTTTGATTTGCATGTTTAAGTTGTTAAAAATTTTAGAAGGTAATCTCTTATATTTTTTGCACGTTATTATAGAACATAACCCTTGGTTTCTTGAAAAAGGTACTCTTTTAGATCGGGCTGAAAAAAGAGTGCCATGGTCATCTTAATGTGTTTTCTGGTCCAAATTAAAATCTTAATTTGTATTTGGAATATAAAATCTGTAATAAGAAATGAAACCCTGCTACTGAATCTCTCTCTGGTTTGGAGAAATTCAAAGGTGGCAGCAGAGGACAGAGCTTTCGGCTCGCCCGCAAAAAGACTAGCTTTGTTTAAAAATTACCTGAGAACATGTCGGGAAGTGCAAAGTCTAGCCAAGGTCACCTTGGGTGCTAGCTATTACTTTGGAAAGCGAAAAAGGAAAAAATTTAAAATCTGTTTTTCTATTAAGCATGACTTTGGGAACAAATAC
>NW_005370291.1:877-1496 GCF_000412655.1 Myotis brandtii | reverse complement strand
CATATATACATATATATATATATATTTGATGGTCTTTCAAGTTGGATTTCAAAACTATAACCAAGGAATGACTTTGAGAAATTTCACGGGCCCTGAAATGTTTTCAAAAGTTTATTCTCTCTTTTTAAAGGATTTTTTAATTTAGCCAAATTTAATATACTTGAAATCACATGGAAAGCTTTATCAAATAAAAATTAATAAATATGTTTTAAGTTTTTACCTCTGAGAAAGAGCAAAACAAGTTATTTTGTTTAATATTTCTTAAAATACAGCAGTGGAATTTTAAGATGTAATTTGAAGTAACAAAAGCTACTTGCTGCTGCATTTTAAATTAGTCTGGAGGTGGGGAAGCGTTTGCCCCTTGTGAATCAGAAGTTTACTAAATACTAAATCTACTTGCTTTGCTTTGCCTTTTTTTAAAAAACATACTTAAATTACTATCCTTGTAAGCAATTGAATCCTAGTAAAGTAAATTCTTCTAAAAAGGTTACTGAAGGCTTCCCATGATTCCTCTGTATATGCAAATAAGCCAAAGGGAATACTCTTTAAAAATATAATTACTAACATTTACAGATTGTTGTTAAAATACTAAATCTGACAATAATTAGTCACCATAAAT
>NW_005370291.1:398-831 GCF_000412655.1 Myotis brandtii | reverse complement strand
CTCAAAAGGCAACCATGTTTCTTACATTTGTTGCTTGTGTGAGAAAGAAGTGTCTGGAAGGAAATAAAAAGAGGTTTCCTTCAGATGTCTAACTAAAATTAAAAATCAATATATTGGGCCTCATAAGCTAAAGTAAATAATTTGTTTTGCCTCCTTAAACAAAGTTTATGTAAATTTATCTGAAGACTAATACCAGAAATTTAATGTCATTTACTGTCCATAACTTAGGACAAGTAAAGTTAAAAGAATAAATGTTATTTCAGACTGATATAAATTGGCAAATTGGGTTAAGTAGATATTCAGGGGAACTTAGCTATCACCTATTAAAAGATAAACTACTACAATTTTTATATAAGACCTCCATCATTATACCAAAAAATACTAGGCAGGAACCAATTCCTGGAGCTTTAACTGTTTCTGATGGGTCGTCATC
>NW_005370291.1:0-292 GCF_000412655.1 Myotis brandtii | reverse complement strand
GATTTCCAACAGCCTATTAATATAATTTCTGATTCCTCTTATGCTTCGGGCCTAGTAAGCAGAATTGAAACTGCCCGGTTGAAATGGCTTAGTGACCAAAATTTATTCTTACTGCTTAAAAAGGTTCAGCAGATTGTGCAGCAGAGAAAATACTCTTTTTATATCACTCATATCAGGGCTCACAGTGTATTACCTGGCCCACTAACTAAGAGAAATGCACATGCTGATCAATTGGTAGCTTTATTAAAAGAAGCTTCAGAATCTCATCAGCTTTTACATCAGCCTGCTAAAA
>NW_005370290.1:0-2741 GCF_000412655.1 Myotis brandtii | reverse complement strand
ATTCCAGAGGAACTCGTGAATTAGAAATGATTTCACCGTGGTGGTAAATGGAGGCTGGTGTACATTTGTAATATTAAGCAATTCATCTTACTCCTGAAACCGTGCATGTGCTGTACAACGTAACATTCGAGAACCGTAAGGCCATTCGTTATATTGTCAGCCACGTACCTCTGAGGCACAGAACTGGAAGTAGTTCTACTTTGATAACATCGTTAATGACATTTCATTGGATGCAGAAAATAAAGACGGCTTTATGTAAAATTGCTAGCATCTTAATTATGCAATAGTATGTCTTCTCATCATAACAGATAATTTTAAGAATTTAAAAGGAAAATGACAAGATTACAAAGAAATAATCATTATATACATGTTTTTCATTCACTTTGATTTACATTTTTATAAAAATACTAGAGGCCCAGTGCACAAATTCATGCATGGGTGGGGTCCCTCGGCCTGGCCGGCAATCAGGGTCGATTGGGGCTATCTCGCCCAGTCCCAATTGGGGCCCATCAAGACTGACTGGCTGGGGTGAGGACCATGGGAGGTTGGCTGTGGCAGCACACGGACCACCAGCAGGCAGCTCCTGCATTGAGCATCTGCTCATCTGCTCCCTGGTGGTCAGTGCACATCATAGCTACCAGCCAGTTGTCTAATCATCTATTCATAATAGTGGCTTAGGTTTTTATATATATAGATATTCAAAGTTGAATAATGGGATACATTTTATTTTTAAGTCTTCATATTATTGTGAACAAGTCATGAGAGAATAATGTTATGATAGAAGGAAACACATGAAAGTGTAATTCATGGTGGGGGGAGTGACAGTGAAGAAGTGAAATAATGTTTAAAGAGCAAAACCTACTTAAGATGTGTGACCCAAATTGTGAATCAAGGCCACAGAAGGAATGTGTGTGGGCTCCACGGGGCCATGTGCCCCAGGTCCTGCGGATGTTCAGGTGCCTGAGTTCCCTTTTCATCAGATCTCTGGTAGGGTCACTTCTCCACAGAATGTCCACTGGGCCCATCTGGTCCCAGCGGCCTCAAGGCCAGTGAAGCATCCACAGCTGGACACACAATCCCCATTAAGGAGATGTTAACATTAAAATATATAAATCCAGAAAACACCCTTTTCAAATTTTCCTAGGATCAAAGGTAATTATTATTATCTATGCATAGGCATGAAGTCCAGGGAAATGTGGTGGTTTGGAAAGGGAAAAGTAAAAGATAAATTTAACAAGAGAAACAGGGTCCTGAAAGAGAGGAAATGAATAAGAAGAATCGTACCATAACCCTGACACTGACTCTAAAATGACACTGACCTACCCCTAAAACTGACCATAACCCTAACCCTAACCCTGTCACTAACCTTAACCTTAACCCTAACCCTGATAGTGACTCCAACCCTAACCCTGTCACTAACCCTAACCCCAACCCTGACACCAAACTTAACCCTAACCCCGACTCTAACCCTAACCCTAACCCTGACTCTACTCCTAAAACTGAACATAACCTTAACCCTAACTATGATATTGACCCTAACCTTAACCCTGACACTAACCCTACCCTGGCACTAACCCTAACCCTAACCCTAACCCTAACCCTGACACTGGCCCTAACCCTGACACTAGCCCTAACCCTAACAGTTTAAGATTTTTGTTAAAATCACCAAACAAGACCAATCACAGATGCACACACACACACACACACACGCTCCTCTAAGCATTAGCTGGAGATACTGATAAGCCATCCTACACATACCTACTCCCTTTATTAATAAAATAGCACTGCATTGCCATGAATGAAGCTTTGGCTTCCCCTTTCGATGTGTGACTTTTAGAAGAAAAAAGTCTATTTTGCTTGCATGGGGCGCCCTCGGTCCTGCCGAAGATAATGCCAAACTCAAATATAAACAAAAGTTCAGAAACCACAGCAGTAGTTTTTTAATACTTTGTGTGACCCATAGGATTACAGTAACCCAGGGTGGTGTTGCCCCTGATGGTGAGAGAGTAGGACAGGGGTCGCCATTCAAGGTGGACGTCCACTTCCCCGGATATAGTGCACTCCCGACCTGCCCCTCTCTCTCCCTGGGGCATCTGGCTTGTTTTCTCTGAGACCATTCTCAGTAAATTGGACTTTTTTCCAGGTCTTGCTGCCCTAATGTTGTACCTCTGTTTAAAATTCATCACCGATTTAATTAATCTCAAACAGCGCTCTTAGCCCAGCTGTCAGAGCCAAGAACTGAGTGGCAGCTGGGCGTCCAGACCCAAGCGCAGCGGCCAGGCGGCGGAGCCTGGGGACTCGGCACATGACAGGGAGCACCTCCAGGGACAGGCGCTCTGGGAGAGCCACGGTTTGCTGTTTGATGGGCTCAGAGCACGTGGCGCGATCGAACCCGCAGGGAACTGTCTGGACGCTGTAGGGCAGGCGGGCTGCTGCCTGGCACTCACAGCTAGTGGTTCTGTGTCTTTGAGAAATAATGAGGCAGGTTGGACTACGCTGTTGTGCAGAACGCAGCGGTGATGGCGATTTTTATGTCAGCTCCGTCCTTTACATCATCTCCAACGTCTTTTCCTGAAAGGAATACCCAAACGTCCACCCATGACTCCAGCACTCATTATGATGGTTCCATGAGACACAGAAGAAGAGAAAGAGTGCCCCAGGTTCAAAGAGAAATGTGAAGGTAGACATCGGGTTTTAATGAACAAGGCCATTAGCATTTTTTTGTGGGGGGGGGGGGGGGG
>NW_005370289.1:0-437 GCF_000412655.1 Myotis brandtii | reverse complement strand
ATCAGGTTTAGAAGTGCCCAGATGAGTCCCAGCTATGCAGCAAGGTAGGCTTGTGCTGGTTCCAGGTGTTGGGCCTTTTATTAATAGGTTTGGGGCTCCCTGACCCAGCTGCAGTTGTTTGAGAGATTTTAGCCTGAGCAAGGACAGGCCATTCATATGCAAAAGCCACTACACACAGCTTGGGTGGGGTTGTAAATTGGATGAGGCAGGGTCTTAGGGAATCACCAGGGCAGAGCAAACAGAAATGGCTGCCAGTCAGCCCTGCAACCAGGGAGGCCCCAGCATAGGAACAATGATCCCTGTGAGCACCTCCGTCTGGGAGAAAGCCGCCCCCAAGTTCCTGTCCCGATGCCAGACAATCCAGTTCCTCCTCGTATATGTCTGTGTCCCCCAAAGCCTTGCCCTGGTGCTGGAGCTCAGAGAAAGCGGGACCTTGT
>NW_005370288.1:0-290 GCF_000412655.1 Myotis brandtii | reverse complement strand
TGATCTCACTCATTTATGGATAATAATGAACATTATACATTGATGAACAGAAATAGATACAGAAGCAGAGAAGCATAGAACAGACTGTCAAACCACAGTGGGAATGCTGGGGAGTGTTAGCGAGGGAGGAGGTAAGAGATCAACCGAAGGACTTGTATGCATGCATATAAGCATAACCAATGGATGCAAGACACTGGGGGTTGGGGGGAGGGGGGTGAGAAGATGTGCCAGGGGAGTAGGGGAGGCTGGGAGTAGGTCAATGGGGAAAAAAAGGAGACAAATGTACTACT
>NW_005370287.1:0-14510 GCF_000412655.1 Myotis brandtii | reverse complement strand
ATGACAGGGTCCCCCTTGGAGTTTAACTCTCAGACGGCCCATGCTGAGCCTCCACCACTTGCCAATTACAGGCCAGTTGTCCCTCTGAGCAGGTTCCCCGGAGCTCTGTGCTCTGTGCTTGTGAGCTGTGTGCCTCCATAGCTGGTAGTCTCTGTATTTGCTGGATGGGCTCTGGAATTTGTGGGGGCAGTGGCTTGCCCCGTGACCCACTTCTATTAAGAGTCTAAGAAGCATGTTGATTTTTCAGTTTGTTCAATTTTTACATGTTTTTAGGGTGCAGTGGAGATTTATAGCTTCTCACATGCTGGATGTTCGTTGATTCTTTATGTTGTCCTCTCCATTCTGTGGGTGAGTCTATCCATTTAAAACTTTTTTTGGTTATTTTATTCTTGAGTTATAAAAGTTTATTTTGTTTCTTCTTTGTAATTTTATAGGTTTTCTGTTGTTTTCATTTCTTTCAAGGGTGATCAGAATTGCTTGTTGAAGCAATTTTATGATGGCTGATTTAAAGTCTTTTTCAGAAATTTCAACACCTGTATGGTCAGCTCAGTTAGCATTTTCCCATTATCTTTTTGCATTTAAATTGAGATATCCTGGGCTCTTGGTATGACAACCTATTTTGAATGGAAACCTGGGCATTTTGTCTATTATGTTATAAGACTCCAGATATCATTTAAATATTGTCTATAGGCCTCCTCTAGCACCTTTCTGGTGGGGACAGAATAAATATTTCCTCATTACTGGCAGGTGGTGGTGGGTATCCAGGTTTCCCACTTGGCCTCTGTCACTGCTGGATGGGGTTGGGAGCTCAGTCCCCAAGAGCCCTCCACTGTTGCCCCCCCAGCAGGGAGCGGGGGAGGGGTGCCTCATTACCACCAGAGTGTGGAAGTCAGGTCTCTCCATGTGGTCTCCTCTTATTACACTGGGTTCAAGGAGGATCTCATCACCAGTGACAGATGAAACTCTGGCTTTCCGCTCAGCCTTTTCTGACCATAGGTAATCTGTGTTCTAATACTTGCAGGGGAAATGCTGTGAAATGTCCAATATTCTCTCCTGGTCATATCATTAGTTAAGTTAATCATGGTAATCACATTGCCTGTGTCATGGACTCCTTCTGGGTTGGAAAAGCCTTAAATGATTGTGGCAAATGATGTATGTTGACTTCTCAGTAAGTGAAACCAGTCTCTCTACACAGTTATATGAAAAAGTGCGTATGTTGCCACAGATGCTAGTGACAGCTTGCTTGTACCAATCAGGATCACAATACGAAAGAGATTTCCACGAGGATAATTTTTTCTTTAAATCATTACCAAAAGGATATGTTTTTATTGATGAGAGAGAGAGAGAGAGAGAGAGAGAGAGAGAGAGAGAGAGAGAGAGAAAGAGAAACATCGATGTGAGAGAGTAACATTCCATTGCCTTTTGTATGCGTCCTGACTGGGGATGGAAACCGCAACATAGGTACGTGCCCTGACCAGGAATCAAACCTGCAATCTTTTGGTGATGGGACATTTCAATCACCTGCGCCCCTGGGCAGGGCTCCACTTGGATAACTTAAAATGAAGATTCTTAATGACAGGACCATTTATGGAAGTGTAACTGTGTTAAGGTGTGAGCAGGTCAAGGGATTTTGCGGTTCCTGGAGACTAGAAAGAGTAGGAAGTCTTGAAGCGAGAGAGGGAGGTGGCAGGAGCTATAGTTTGGTAGGACCAGCCACTGCCAGATAATTGTGTGCCAACCAGGAAGTGGTAGAGGAGGAACACCATGTCCTTGCCTTGTACCAACATTCCAATTTCCTGATGGTACCATCCACTGGCTGAACCCAACTAGAAACCAGCTGGAAAGTCTAACCAAGCGATGCTATCCTTAGCTCAGAGGACACAGAGCAGGACCAATAAGGATAAGAAAATAGACCTAGTAAGCAAACTAAAAACAACCAGTACACTCCTTATAACCACTTGGGGAACCAACTGTAGGATGAAGCCAATGCTGGAGCCAGAAGAGCAGGGAGATAGAAATAACTGGATCTGTGTTGATATGGATAAAGGCTAAATCAATTGACCCTATAGACTGTCCTATTTCTGGAATTTCTATTATAAAATATTAAAAATGTCCTTATTTATGAGCTAGTCTCAATGGGTATTTTTATTACATGAAGGCAAAAGCATACCATCTAATATTAGAGTAATTTACCAATTGCTTGTGTACATGATTATGAAACACATTTCTTTTCTCTCAAATTTCCTCCCTCCTGCACTCTGATTCACCACAAATACAAGTCTGTTGCATAAAGCATCTTTTCAGGCTTATGTTGAGGCTTCATATGTCACAATGAAATGCAAAAAATAAGAGTAAAAATTTCACATTATATATTTTTGTCAAAACCATTTTAGGTTCCTGACTACTCCACTCCTTAGAGTGCCTTGCCTTTTTCCAATTTATTACTTGCTTTTCTTTCCCTCTTTTCCTCACTTCTGTCTCCTTTTCCATCTATGCTTCTTACATTTCATCTTCCATAATTAGATTAAAAATAAGGCCTACATTATTTTTCAGATAATTCATATTATACATTTATGAGAAACATTCAATTAAAATATTTTGTTGTTGTTGATATTATTACAGATATCTCCCATTCTCCCCCTTCCACCTTACCCCTCTCCTCCCAACCCCTACTCACCCCCTACACCCCTAGGGACATTTACTTTTATTGGAAGGGAATTGTAATTGTAACAAATATCTTTACTACCCCAAAACACATATGCTATATGATCTTACATAATTATTTCTAATTATTACAATAACTATGCAATGAAGATTTTGTTTTATTGTATTATAATGAGGAAAGTGAGTCTTGAGATGTTTATTTGCCCTAAAATACTAGTTCATGAAGCTTATATTTAACCATATTCTCTTTCATTGTGTTGTCTTTACCTGGTTTTGAGCACAGATGTACCTGTAAGGGTCCCCATGATCCGTGCTGAGTCACATGCACGTGAGTTTGCACGTAATGTATGGGTTCATCTTTGTTCACATCACAAATAAAGACAGCAAAGTCTTCTTGTTATTTCTCATCTCCGATCACATGTTAGAATTTCTATGATTTTTAATCTCTACCACTTACCCCATCATTATGGAGAGAAAAGGGGGAGGAGGTGGAGCACATTAGATGCCTTTGACCATGAACCCCCTGCCTTTCCCTCTGAAGTGCCAGCACAGAACTGCCATTAAATCACAACATCAGCTCTCAGAGCCAGGTCCTCCTCTCAGTGGGCTCACAAATGGGGAAACCTGAGTGCAAAACACAGAGTCACACACAAATCGATGAGAGAAGAACAAAGATGTCCATTCTTGAATCACTTTTCTTTCTTGGTTCTTTAATTCCTAAGGCATTCACCTTCTATAAGTGAGAGAAAGTCTTTAAATGTTCATCCAGTGCAATTTGATGAAGGCTGGGTTCCAGGCACTGGCTAAGGAACCTCCATAGAAAGAATCTGCCCAGAGACAGATGAGGTGGGTCAGCTCCAGTGCTGATTGGCTCCTTTCCTAGCCGACCCTGTGTGGCCACTCTCACAGGTTTCTATTCTCTGAAGTGGCTGCATCAGCCATCAGGTGGAGCCGGGCTCACTCCCCTTACTTCTTCCTTTGTTCTCCATTATGTCTGGGAAGCCGGCTCTGTGGCCCCCCGGAGGCCCCTGGACAGCAGCTGTGATGGTGTGGCTGGTGGCGCTGAGGGCCCCAGTGGCTGAGGGCGGAAGCTCTCCACGTGAGTGCAGGGCAGCTGCCCCGCCACCAGACCGGGATGGGCTCTGAGGGACCCTTGGCTGGGGCGTGGGGGGGCTATGACCTGAGAATAGTCTGTGATCAGCATTTCCTCTTTGGAAAAGGGAGCTGCTAAGTTCTCATGTCTGCCTTCTGGTGACAAGGAGAGGACATGGCCATCTCAGGGGCTCCAGCCTGGGGATGTCCCAATGGGAGGGAGGAGACTGGCCACTGCCAGTGACAGGAAAATGGTTATTTTTGAAGATAGAATGTTTCCAAAGAAGAGACAGCAAGACTTGTCCCCAAGACCTTGTCTGGACTAAAAACTAAGGGGCTCTGGTTGGGGAAATGTGTGCAGCAGGTCTGTGGTGTCAGATTTGGGGGAAAGGGCTCCCCGTCCCTGAGTCTGAGCAGAGGGCTGGCAGCAAACCCTGGCATCCGGGCAGCTGACCTGGTGCCACAGGCAGGGGCTCAGCTTCCTCCCAGGGACTTAGGGTCACACAGTGAGTGGGTGGGATTTCACCTTGAGCTGATGGTGGAGGGAACTGAGGAGAAAGGGAAAGTGAAGAGGGGATGATGACATGCTGAGAAGCCATTTATTTCAGACAGGATTCTGCCTTCCTGTAAACTCTGTCAGTCTTCCCACCACCCCTGGTGTAGGTGTCCTGGTCTTTCTACACAATTACCTTTATGCTATGGGTGCTCTGAGCAACTGCCCAGCTGGCGGTTGGCACAGTCCCCCTGGGATCTAGCGGATCTAACTCGGAAGCCTGTGCCCTTTCCATGATGAGCCTCCCTTTCTGGGGTTGGGAGGTGGGTCCCTAGGACAGCACTGTTGGGGGGAAGGTCTGTGCCAGGAGGAGGGGCAGCGAGCCTGGCTGGGTTCCAGGCTTTCTGTCATTGCTCCCTGGACTCTCTGGCTTGTGGTCACTGGTCTCTGAGGTTCCGGGTTCCGTGGGAAATGTGACCTCAGGGGAGGGCGTCCTGACCGCTCTAAGGCGGGGCCTGGATGTGAGATCCCCGACCACCCACCCAGCTGGTGTCAGGCTCAGGCGGGATCCAGGCCCAGGTCGTCCTGGAGACTGTCTCCTCTGTGCCCTCCCTACACGCGGGCAGTTCCCATGGCCATGCCCGGGCGGGGCTGGGATGGGGCGGCAGGAAGCGAGGCCCAAGGGGCTGCAGGTCTGTCAGCTGAGGAAGGTCCCTAGCGCTGGCCCCAGGGCCAAGGTCTGATGAGCGGCTCCCCGCAGGGGACTTCGTGCTCCAGTATAAGGCCCTCTGCTATTTCACCAACGGGACGCAGCGCGTGCGGCTCCTGACCAGCTACATCTACAACCTGGAGGAGTACGCGCGCTTCGACAGCGAAGTCGGGGAGTACCGCGCGCTGACCCCGCTGGGGCGGCCCACAGTCGAATACTTCAACAGCCAGAAGGACATCTTGGAGGAGACGCGGGCCGAGGTGGACACGGTGTGCAGACCCAACTACCAGAGTGAGGCCAGCACGACCCTCCAGAGGCGAGGTGAGCCCTGCTCCCCTCAGCCCGCTGTGGCCCAACCAGTCTCTGCTGGGCCTTTGCGACCCAAGCTCAGCCATGGTGGGGAGGAGACCGAGGGCGGGACTGGGAGGGGGGGAGATGTGGGCGGGACTCAAGGGAACCAAAGGCATCACCAGCACAGATCCCTCAGCTGGTCACGTGCTCAGGAACCCGCCTGGCCTGCCCAGTGGGCCCGCAGCATCTTCTCCTCTTTCCACCCATTCTGCACCTCCCTGACACAGGTGTTTGTGCCTCCTTGTCTTTCACTTTGCCAGAGCTGTCCCCGTGCTGCGTGTCCCTGTGCCCTCGTGCCCTTGTGCCCCATGTCCCTGTGCTCTGTGTCCTCGTGTCCCTGTTCCCCGCCCGTGTCCCTTTGCCCTGTGCCACTATCTCTGTGACCCGTGCCCCTGTGCCCTGTGTCCGTGTGCCCCATGCCTCTATGTCCCTGTGTTCCGTGTCCTCGTGTCCCTGTGCCCCATGTCCTAGTGTGCCATGTCTTCCACTCCTGCACTGCTGTGAGCCGGCAGCAAGGCCCACCTCCTGTTTAACTGCCTAGTGCAGTGATGGTGAACCTAAGACACGCGTGTCAGAGGTGACATGTGGACTCATTTTTTTCGTTGATTTTTCTTTGTTTACTCTGCCACACCTTCTTATTGGAGATATGGCAATAGCATCCTACACCTTATTCTAATATCTTATTTTCCATCTCAAGAGGAGAGTGCAGCCTTTCAAAAGGAAATGAATTTTAATATCCTGAATGTAGGGAGGGCATGTATCTTTTCCTTATGTATGAGTATTTAATAACATTTATAGTGTACCTCCTGGGTATAAGAAAGAAACGATTAAATGCAGCTTTTATAAAATTAATTTTTAAATGATGATTTAATGATGACACTCTTATTTTAGTCCCTGTAAATCTATAAATTTCTGTAGCTCTTACCATCAGCTTCTGAACTGAGTCTAATCCTGGACAGAAACCCAGGACATTCCGAGGTCATTTGGAGTGTTGCGAAAACCTGACCTGCTGTGCTTCTCTTCTAGCATCCAGTGCTTGACGAGCCCATAGCTGAAGCCGTCTGTATTATCGCAGACACGGACAAGTGGAGTGTGCAGGTGGCCACCAGTCAGAGGAAAGTGATGGACAGCACGAAACTAGGCCAGGATGTCCTGGTCTCTAGTCAGGTGTCCAGTTTACTTCAATCCATTTTACAGCTTTACAAGCTTCACCTCCCTGCTGATTTTGTAAGTATTTGTTCTCACATCACCAAAGAAATATAGTTTAAAGACACTTTTTTTCCTTTGCAATAATGGTTTTAACCTACTATTGATGATAAGTTTAAAAACACTTTTAACGATACTTTTTAAAATAATAAATTCACATGTATCCTTTTGGGTACAATTAGACGATAGTCTAAGTAAATATAGAACATTCAACATAAAACCAGCAAATGATAGACTTTAGAAACAATAGCCCTTCCATGAAACAACGTAGAGTGACAAATCTTTTTCAACAGGTAGTTAAACCTCAGTTCTCGAACATCTCGCATCTTGAACATTTCGGTTTTTGACGAGGTTGTTCATGGAAAAAAATGTCTCAGTCTTTGAACAAAAGTTTAGTTCTGGACCTGACAGCCCTTTCAGCTTAACAAAAAGCATCTCTTAGGCCACAAACAAAGGAGGGAATGCCAGTCAGTTTACCTCTAAATCTCGGAAATTGTGCGGTGAATATTTTTGTGGGTTTGTTGTTGTTGTTATTGTTGTTTTGCCTTTGTTGCTGGCAAAGTGGATGATTAGCACAATTTCAAAAGATAAAGAGGCCCTATCAACAATTAAAAATATATATTAAAAAAATAAATAAAGAGGCCATCAGGAGTGCTTAGGGCAGTGATGGCGAACCTATGACACCTTTGTTTTAGTATGGTTGCAAATATCAAAAAATTTCTATATGTGACACGGCACCAGAGTTAAGTTAGGGTTTTTCAAAATGCTGACACGCCGAGCTCAAAAGGTTCGCAATCACTGGTAGTGGGTTCAGGGCTCCACGCTGCCTCCAGGGCCCCGTGCACACATGCAATATATTACAGTCGTGACGAATTATGTTTTGGCTCTTTGGTGTCAAATTATTATTCATGTGAATTCTGTTCTCTAAATGTCTGTTGCTAGTCCTGCACCTCTTTTAGCAGCGACTGTGAGGTAGGTATGTTTCTGGGCCTCTGCCTACACATTCCCTGGCCAGTGAGCTCACTCAGCCTTTCTGAGATGAATGAGTAAATTCTCAGCCGCCACCACTGCGGCTCAGTAGAAAACAGAAGGACAAGTACTGCCTTAAAAACGGACTTTATTAATTATTTTGTGCTATTTTGCTTAATGCAGTAAACTCTTTTTGACTTGAATCTTAATTTAGAATTTGTAAATGCAAAGTCTGAGGAAAAAAGTGTTTGCTAAAAGGCAAAACAACACTTCAGTGGTTCATAAGGCAGAATTTTTGTTTCTTAGGAAGCTCAGCAAATGACACAATAGAGCTGAAGTTTGAAGTAAATAAAGTGATACTATTAAATGAGTGAATAAAATTTTCTCAGGTTTCTTTTGACTTAGATCCTGCCTCTCCTTCCCCCAGTCACCATCCGTGCAGGAGTAGATATTGTGAATGGTAATTATAGCCATTTAACGAGCATCTATTTCTTGACAATCACCTTACCAAACACCCTCCGTTTAATGCTATTTAACTTCACAACTACTTGTGTGCTAGGAGCTAGCATGACACTTTAATATGCTAATATTGGTACATAATAAATACTTGAATTAATTAGCCCAGTTATTCACTACACAGCAGTCACTCTGTTCTGTATTGCATGTGTGTACTACATGTGTATCATGGGAGCACAGCCTCATGAAAGCAGTTATGAGCAGAAGCAGCAAAATGAGTCTGTTCTTGCCTGTTTTCAATGTTGGTGGGGATGGAAAGTTCACTAGTGAATCCCTAGTCTGACCCCAGTGTTATCTGCACACGTTCACATAACTTTTGCTGACAAACTCTCTCACCTTCTGACCCACATCCTAATGCCACCAAGTGCTTATATTTTTGTTATCTCAGGTCTTTTTTCTTAAAAAATATTCTAACATTTTTCTTTTGAACTTATGCCTGTTTTTTTAAAAAATATTTCTTTATTGGTTTCAGAGAGGAAGGGAGGAGAGAGAGATAGAAACATCAATGATGAAAGAGAATCATTGATCGGCTGCCTCTGGCACACCCCCTACTGGGGATTGAGCCCGAAACCCAGGCACGTGCCCTTGGTTGGAATTGAATCTGGGACCCTTCAGTCCGCAGGCTGACGCTCCATCCCCTGAGCCAAGCCAGCTAGGGCCATGCCCTGTTTTTTTACTCCAAATCTGTCTACTAGTAAGCTGATATATTTTGTAAATCCAGCTAGCTGACCATGCTTTTAGTCAGTCCCCAGGAAGGAGAACCTGACAAGAGGTTAAGTGAGCCTGGCTGGTGTGGCTCAGTGGTTGAGCATTGTCCCATGCACTGGAAGGTTGTGGGTTCAATTCCCGGTCAGGGCAAAGGTTCAGTTGTGGCTTCGATCCCTGGTCGGGTGTATGCAGGAGGAACCGATCAATATTTCTCTTTTTCCTCCAACTTTTCTCTCTAAAATAAATAAATAAAAACACATTTCAAAACACACACATGAACTAGTTAGAATAGTTTCACACTATGGGAATAAGGGAGATGCAGTAAGATGGCAGGAGAGGCAAAGGATAAGATGTGTAAATAGGGAGGAAGAGTCCTGTTGTATTCGACCAGGAGAGGCAATCTGAGAAGATGAAGGAATTGAGACATGGGCAAGCGTGATGTTTATCAGTGTTACTTGTTTTCAAATTTCTCTTTTCCTTCAAAAATTACAAGTTTTGAAATAACATTTATTTTTTTGTCTCTGTTACTAGATTGCAAGTTCATAAGGGCAGGGACCATGGTCTGTTGTTTATCTTTCTTTTCCTAGTGCTTGTGGAATTTATATTTGTTGAATGAATGAAAATGAATCAGTAAATGGATAAAACATAGGTGGCATAGGTGATGTGGACATGAAGTTTATTATTTAGCTAGAGGCCCAAAGCAGGAAATTCATGCAAGAGACTTGGCCCTCACAGCCCTGGCTTCGTCTGGAAGTTCGTTTGGCTGTCCTGTCTAATTAGCATATTATGCTTTTATTATTATAGATAATACAATTTAATGGGAGTTTGCCACAGAATGGCATCTGAGCTGGGTTAGGCTAACAGCTGAGAGGAGTTTGTTGATGGGTGACATGTGAGAAGTGCTCCTGCCCTTAAATCCTGTCCGTGTTTCCTGCTGAGAATGGTAGGGAAGAGCCTGTTTGAGAGCATTGCTTCGGAGGAAGGATGTGATGTCACTGCTGTCCTGCTCTGTTGGACATAGAACTATCTGTAATATTCCTAATTCTCAGTCCGTGTTACTGTTCATGGAGCTGTGACCAGTGCTGATGGGCTCATGCCTCCAGAGATTCAAACTGAGGTATTTTCTCCACTGTGAGGAGCTGCAGGACCAACAGGAAATGGTCACTGCCCAGGTGTGAGTCCCTAGAGCTGATCCCCATGGTCACCATCAACAGGTGGAGGGAAAAGAAGTCCAGGTTTTTCATCTTTGTGAATAGTGGCCTGTATAACCTAGCAATTTAAACATTTAAAAGCTTCATTTTTATCAGTTGGTATCACAGAATAACTCCCATAAAATGATTGCTGTTAGCTCTTGACCCTGAAAAGTTAACTGACTCAAGTGTTTACTTGAGCTAATCAAGTGGCCCAGCTCGGGTTCTCATCTTGGACTTGGAATCCAGGGATCTTTCCCGCTGGTTCAGGGAGGACCCTCCCCATGGGAGACTTGCCTGTGCCCTCACATCTCACTCTCTATTATCCTCTCTGTTACCCCTCCCCTCCCAGTGGAGCCTACAGTGACCATCTCCCCGGCCAAGACAGAGGCCCTGAACCACCACAACATGCTGGTCTGCTTGGTGACGGATTTCTATCCAGCCCACATCAAAGTCCGCTGGTTCCGGAATGACCAGGAGGAGACAGCTGGCGTCGTGTCCACCCCCCTGATTAGGAACGGGGACTGGACCTACCAGGTCCTGGTGATGCTGGAAATGACCCCGCAGCGAGGAGACGTATACACCTGCCGTGTGGAGCACCCCAGCCTCCAGAGTCCCCTCACAGTGGAGTGGCGTAAGGGGCAGTTTCTTTCCTGCACCCTGGTCCCCACAGACAGAGGGCAAACAGCTGCCCCTGGTTGTCCCATCACATCCTTACCCGTGATGTCACTGCTGAGTGGACATCACAGGATGCTAGGCCTTTTCATTTCGTGGCAGGGGCATCAGAAGATTCCTGATATCATGGTGTTTCCAGACACTAGGGAGGTCACTCTACACCACAGCCAGAACCCAGCCTGAGGGCTCTGAGGGCTGACTGTGGCGGCTGGTGACGGGGCTTGAGGCCCAGGGTTAAGGACGCGTGTGAAGGAACAGGACCCACCCCCCCTGTCACCACCAACGGTGTCCAAGTGTTTACTGGCTGGTCCCGCCCTAGGGATGGAGGCTTCCAAAGGGCCCCTGTGGGTTGGGGACAGAAGCTGACACACAGGCTCTGCTCCCCAGGGGCGCAGTCTGGATCCGCCCAGAGCAAGATGCTGAGCGGCATCGGGGGCTTCGTGCTGGGGCTGATCTTCCTGGGCCTGGGCGTCATCCGTCGTCACAGGAAACAGAAGGGTAAGCAACTGGGGAAACGGGAGGATGGGCTGTGCCCGGGACCCTCTGTTGAGGGATCCAATGCTTGTAGTTGTAACTCTCCTCCTGACCTGGAAGGCAGGCAGCCGGGCTAGTGGTGGGAGGAGACAGACAGCTAGGCCAGGCTTTGGACTGGATTTTACTGGTTGAAAGGCAGCCCTGCCACAGGCATGACGGTGGTGAATGTCCTGGGGCTGAGAGCTCATCACTGTCTTGCTGGCCCCTTTCCAAAAGCTGCTTCTTTAAGAAGGTCAGCGCATTGGCTTCCCTTCCTTCTAGCGACAGGTCCACTCATTTGGGGGTTGTAGCTTAGGGGTAAGACCTTGTGGCTGATGGGTAGGGAGAAAATAGATTTTCAATTAAGTTGCTTATCTCATTTCCTGGCTGTTTGTGCGATGAGACCTTTCTCTGTGTAAAGTCCTTTTGTAGGATCTCATGGACCTCCGCCAGGTACTGTCTCTGCTCTGATTTAATGGGGGAGGGGAGGGTGTGTGAGGACAGGAAAAAGAAGAAGGAGCATGAAGTGAGTGTTCCTGGTCACAAAGGGCGCGGTTCATGGCCTATTCTCTGCCAGGGGACCAAGGATTCGGGGAGAAGCTCGCCCAGTTTCTGAAGGAAGCTCTGGGCTTGTTATCCAGAACCCAGGTTTAACTTTGGTGAATCTTTCTGTGAAACGTGGAGCCAGATCCACGTCTTGGGTGGTAGACACGGGGGTGATGCCCACTTTGTGCCACATGCTGGTGCCTCCTGCCAGTGGGCATTTATAAGTGATTCCTAGTGGTGAAAAGAAGGTTAGTTAACATTAAATTTGCTAAAAAGATGAAATGCTCATATCCCCCAAGAATAACAGCTGTTCCCCCACCTCCTGCATGTCTGCGTGAGGCTGAAGTGCGTGTCCTCTTCAGCTGATTTGACCCCAACACAGATTCTGGGGGAGGTGAGGACCTTATTCTCAGATCTCAGCTTTACCTGATGCTGCAGGGCCCTGAGAGGAGGGGACAGGGTACGTCCCAGGTGCCGGGTGCTGATCACTCTCTCTTCTACAGGGCTCCTGCGCTGACTCCTGAGCGTACTTTGACTGGGATCGGCTGTGTTTCCTCTTAAATGCCTGCTTGTTGTCCTTGGGCAGACTTCCCAGCTGCCTGTGAGCCTGCTCCCTCTGAGACCAGAGTCCTAGTTACTCTGAAGCAGTCTGCCAGTAAGCTCCTGTGACCCCCCTCGAGGTGGCTGTGAGCTTGGAGTCTGTCCTTTGGGCTGCCAGCTGAGTCTACTCAAGGATCCCAAGGCATTTTTCTTTTGTTTCTCCTACGCTCCCTCCCTCCCTTCACCCCCCTCCACTGTCAAGAGAAGCACGTTAAAGCCTTTACCTG
The DNA here is from genome assembly GCF_000412655.1 of Myotis brandtii. Classification (NCBI taxonomy): domain Eukaryota; kingdom Metazoa; phylum Chordata; class Mammalia; order Chiroptera; family Vespertilionidae; genus Myotis; species Myotis brandtii. The sequence goes on along the minus strand of NW_005370287.1, from coordinate 2,051 downwards.
ACTCCAGAGCTTTTGTCATAATTAAATATGTTGTCTGTATCCCGAGCCTTCTTAACTGGTTGGAGCCAGGAAGCCACTGTAGAATGAAAGGAACATATTTTGCTCCTTGAGGGAGACTAGAGCATCTTGGGGTGCCGTGATAAATGTGGGCAGAGGGAACAATTCAATCGTCCTCCTTCCTGGCTCTTTGGTATTGATGTTCAGTGCAGTGTTCTTAGGATGTGCCAGCCTCTCTTCCAGCCTGGTGGGTAGAGTGTATGTCAGTATGGAGGAATTACCTGGGGCCAGGTATAGTGGCCCCTGGGGTCTCAGAGAACCAAACTCATGTCTCAGATGTCTTGGCAAGTCACATTGATCAAGGTCAATTTTTGTTTTGGGAAAAGTAAAACCAGCAATAAAAGTAATATTCTTGGTTCCAAATGATTGAAACCCAACTGAAGTTTAGTTTGTTCATGTTACAATGAAGCCTGGGGTCAAGTTGATTTCAGAAGAGACTGGATCCAGGTATTCAATGAGGTCTTTGTCTCTCCTCTTTCTGTTATAACTATTCATGCACCTTTCTCTTTTCCTGCATTTCTCTTTGTTCCTGTATATTTTTTAGTGTGTCTCTCTGCATCTTTTTCTGTCTGTCTCTGTGTCTCTCACTCTTTCATTGCATCTCCGTCTTTATTTCTAGCTACACCTCTGCCACCATTTACCTGCATCTATTGACATCTCTCTGTTTCTTTTTGCATCCTCTCTAATTTTTGCATCTTCTTATCACTGCACAACTTATCTTTGTTTCTGTGTATGTGTGTGACTGCCTGTCTCTGTTGTGTGTTTCTAGAGTGTCTACCAAAGTTTGAACAATTTTAGGAAAGATTCTGGTTGACCACCCTTTAGTAACATGCACACCTCTCAAAAACATCATGTGCATGGATGTAGACAGCCTTACCTTCACTCCTTTTAGTAGGAACATAGACTGGATCTCCCAGATCTTGATGATCCTGTAATGACTGCCCAGGGTGAAGGTGTCTACACCCACCATGTGCAGCACCCCAGCCTCCAACCCCATCACCGTGGAGTGGCATATCGGGCAGTTTGTTTCTGTGGACCCACGACATGTGTGCAGTTTCTCTGCTCTTTGGGTGCATTGCTGAAAGTGCTGATTCATACCCATCTCACCCCTTGTCTCCTGCATTGCCACTTATCCATGGATATAGTGACCTGTTGATTCCTGTTGATATTCTCTTCTCGGGTGTTACAGAGGTCCCTGCACACTGAGGCTCACTTGACATGGGTCAGCACAGAAAGCTAGTCTCCATCTCAGTCTCTGGGTTTGTTATACGGCCAGGTGGCTGAGAGCTTGTCTTTGAGGTAATGGAAGGCCTCCCCTCCTCCCTGCTCCTTCACCCACTCATTGGGCCTGAGGAGCCAATGGTTGCTCCTTCCCTCTCCTGAATGAAGTCAGAATGGAGAACAAGGCTTTTCTGGGGCCATTGTCTTCTGTACCCCAGGCTGTAATGCAGGTCACCAGACATGGGCACTGTGAATGTGTGGGCAGATACACTCAGGAGCAAGGCTTTCTTGGGGCCATTGTCTTCTGTACCCCAGGCTGTAATGCAAGTCACCAGACATGGGAACCTTGAAGGTGTGGGCAGATACACTCAGGAGGACTCTGCTCCCCAAGGTCATAGTCTGAATCTGCCCAGAACAAGATGCTGAGTGGTCAGAGGTTTTGTCATCTTCTCAGGATGGACACTGTCATTTATCAAAGGAGTCAAGAGGGGTGACACTTGGGGAAATGGGGAGCACTTGTGTGGGTGTCTAGGGAGCCCTTATTCTCTTTATGTAGCACTTTGCTTTTGATGCTGCAAAGACAAGAGGCAGGGCTGGATATTGAACCTGACCCAGAGTTTAGGCAGACATTGAGATCTGACTTTTCTAGTTGAAACATAAGTCCTCTTATAAGGGTAAGTGGTAGAGTATATTGTAGGGCATTCTTATGGTTCCACACTGCCACACTAGCCACCTGCTGGGAGATTCTTTTTAATGACAGGGTCAGAGTCTTC
>NW_005370286.1:4106006-4107563 GCF_000412655.1 Myotis brandtii | reverse complement strand
AGGGGCTGACTTAGGAAGAGGATGGAGCTTGTCTAGGGGAGGATGGATGGGGCTCTGCATGCCTGGGCCGTCTCACAGTGACAGCTCCCCTGTGGAGGGCTCCCTCTAGGCCTGGCACCAGGGGACACCAGGGGAGAGTAAAATGCTTAAGGGACCCAGAGGCCTTCTGGGAGAGAAGCCTAGACCCCAATTTTGAAATTCTGGAGTGGGGATGGGGTCTGATGAGCAAGGCCTGGGAGCAGGGCAGAGAGGTGAGGGCATCCGGTCTTGAGCCTTAATTGAACTTTTCATGTTTGCCTTTTTATTGTTCCTTTCTGGTGCTGTTAGCTGTGCTCAAAGGGAAGCCCAGGGCCTGTGAGGTTTATGTTAGCAAAATGCTAGGCTGGCGTGGCTCAGTGGTAGAGTCAACCTATGAACCAGGAGGTCAAGGTCTGATTCCCGGTCAGGACACATGCTCAGGTTTCGGGCTCGATCACCACTGTGGGGTGGGGATGTTTCTCTCTCTCGCTCTCCTTTCCTCTCTGAAATCAATATATATATTAAATGGTAAGCCACACCCCTTTGTGACCATTACCCCATTTAATCCTCCCAAACAACCTCATGAGGAAGGCATTCTCATTTTATAACTTAAAACTAAGGCTTAGGGTGCCCAAGTTTCACATCACCAATGTGATGACACCAAAGCCCAGCTCTCAGCATCCTCCCTCCATGTACTGGCTCTGTCACATTCATTATACTTTTGTGTTTCCTGCTTGTGCTCTCTTCTTTCTTGAACCGATTCGATGTAGAAACCATGGTGCTAGAGCGAAGTGACAGCCACGGCTGAGAGCCTGTTTAGAACCAGCCAGTCACCACTCCTGGGCCCCTAAAATCATCTAATGGCCCAGACAGACAATGCTCTGGCAATTATAGGCTGGAGAGGAGAGAAACAAAAAGATAAAGATTAAGGAAAGAATCGCCATGCAGAACGGCTTCAACAAAAGGAGTTACAGATTTGCACATTGAACCTGGTGATCTTAACCTTGAAGTTGTAGAAGAATTAGATACTACTAATCAATTTTTTAAATCGCCTTTATTCAACTTTGGTAACTTCATTGGGTGGTTGTTTTCTTGTGTTTTACAGAAGCCATTTTTTACTTTCTTATTTATTATTATTTTAAATGTTGTGTTTTTTTTTTAGAAAGAGAGGAAGGGAGAGGGGGAGAGAGAGAGATAGCAACACCAATTGGCTGCCTCCTACACACCCCCTACTGGGGGTTGAGCGTGCAACCTGGGCATGTGCCCTGACCAGGAATTGTACCTCTTGGTGCAGGGGATGACACTCAACCAGATGAGCCACACCTGCCGGGCCAGGAGCCATTTTGTAAAGATTGGTATCAGATGAATTAGTGCAGTGGTTCTCAAACTTCTGGCCCTTTAAATACAGTTCCTCATGTTGTGACCCAACCATAAAATTATTTTCGTTGCTACTTCATAACTGTAATGTTGCTACTGTTATGAATCATAATGTAAATATCTGATATGCAGGATGGTCTTAGGCGACCCCTGTGAAAGGGT
>NW_005370286.1:4103260-4105694 GCF_000412655.1 Myotis brandtii | reverse complement strand
GCATGTGCCCTGACCAGGAATCAAACTGTGACTTCCTGGTACATAGGTTCATGCTCAACCACTGAGCTACACCAGTCAGGCTCAAATAAGGACTTAAAATACCATTTCTTCCTGATTATGTTAATGATAGCTGTTGCCTGTGGAAAATTGGTGGTGGGGGGACACACAAACAAGAAAATAAAAATGACCGCTAGCACCATCATCTAAATAACCATTGTTGGCATTATGGTTTAGCTCCCTCTACCCACCCTTTAAAAAACACACACACAAAAAAAAAATAGGATTTGTGTGTGTGTACACATATGGGTTTGCTGTTATGCCTGTTTTTTTGCCTGTACTGTATCATGTTTTCCACAGCAGCATTTTTCTATCACACTGTTTTTGAATAATCAGATAGACTGCAATCCCAGCTCCCGCCGGGTTTGGGCGGTTGTTCTGGCTTGTTTGACACTCACTCTTTACACTCCTCCTTGGTTGTTTCCCTGGACAAGGGTCTTAACCATTTCTGTGCCAGGGGCCCCCTGGCTGCCTGGAGAAAACGTGGGCCTCTTCTCAGAATAATGTTTTTAAATGTAAAATAAAATACAGGAGCTGACAGCGTAAACGAATGATATTGAAATGGTAACCAAATAGTAAAAAGAACCCATTTGTGCAATAGCATGTTCCTTTAGGCCTGTATTGAACAGCAGCATGTCAGACAGTGTGGTGGCTCTAAGAATCACAATCATGGTAGAGTAGTGATCGCAGTAGCATCATCTCCAGCTGTTTGTAACGAATGACATGAGTGTGAGGAGGTGTGAGATTTCTACTGGTCTAAGGTGACAGGTAGGGCTGTGGTTGTTCCCTACATTCATGAAAGCAAGCCCAAGTTTCACTCAGTGAAAACCAAGATATAACTTCTTTTTCTCATCAAAGTTTGTTTTTTTTTTCTCATCGAAGATTTGACTCCTGGTTTCCACCCAGGGGACACGGGGGTCCAGGAGCCTCGTGAACATCCCTGCCCTGGGAGGACCCCGGCAGGAGCTCCCCACATCGTCGGGCTTCACGCATCTTCAAGCCTTTTCATGCCGAGGCCTCACTGCCCGGCAGCTGCTTCCATTTCTTCTGAGTGCCCACGAGGGCGGGCAGAGAGCACCTGGCAGCAGCAAGAGGCAGTTAGCCAGTGTTAGGGGTAGAATTGTGTCCCCCAAAACAGGTATGTTGAGGTCCTACACGCTGGTACCTCAGAATGCGACTTATTTGGAAACACGGTCCTTGCAGACCTAATGAGCGAAATTTAGATGAGGTCACACTGGAGAAGGATGGACCCTAATCCATGGTGACCAGCGTCTTCGTAAGAAAACACAAAGACACAAAGCCATGTGAAGACACGAAGACACAGAAGGGTGCCCACTGGAGCCCCAGCCGGTTTGGCTCAGTGGATAGAGCGTCGGCCTGCGGACTGCAGGGTCCCGGGTTCGATTCCGGTCAAGGGCACATGCCCGTTTCAGACTCTTGATCCCCAGTAGGTGGCGTGCAGGAGGCAGCCGATCAATGATTCTCTCTCATCATTGATGTTTCTAACTCACTCTCTCCCTTCTTCTCTGAAATCAATAAAAATACATTTTAAAAAAATACCCACTGGAATTATGCACCAAGGACCACCGGCACAGCTTCAGGAGCTGGGAAGAGGCAAGGAAGGATTCCTCGTTAAGGTTTCAGGGGGAGCCTGGCCCTGCTAACTCCTTGAGTTTGGAGACTTCCAGAAATTTCTGCTGTCTGACGCGGCCCAGTTTGTGGCCCTCCACTGCCAGCGGGGCTCTCCTGGGGACTGGGATGCTGCACACCCAGGGTAGGGGTGGGTGTGGCCTCTGTGACAGCCTGGGGACTCCCAGGTCAGGACGCTGATGGGGACCGCCAGGTTCCAGGGCCGGCAGGGCTTCCATCACAGCCTGGCCCAGGGGCACCGTGTTGCCTCCGGGTTAGGAAGACATGGGCCCCACCTGGCTCTTCTCTGGGTCGGAATCAGGGAAAACCCATCAGAAGCCGCTGGGATGCTGAGAAGTACACTCTTTATTCCCACAGGACAATAAAAGGTCTTTATCGCTCATGACACCCACTCCAACCAGTCAGGGTGAAAGGGATTCTCAGGTACAAATCTCCCTAGTCCTGCTGGGGGGTGGGGGGAGGGGTTCTCCTGGGAGACTGGGAGCTCCTGAGCGCCCCCTAGAGTCCACTCTCCCTGGGCGGCTCTCCGAGGTGGTTCTTGGCTGAGGACATTGGCTCCAGATAGAGCTTCCTGTTGCACCACTGATTTGGTCTCTGAGCCCAGCCGCACGTCCCCGAAGGCTGGGGGTGCTCGGTCAGGGGTATTCCAAGGCCAGGACAGCTGCTGTCTGCAAGACAAACCGTCCGTGGGTGCAGGCAGGTGCCCAGCGGTAGATGCTAGTGTGCC
>NW_005370286.1:4097970-4103248 GCF_000412655.1 Myotis brandtii | reverse complement strand
GCCACCACCACCCCCCTCCCCCCTCCCCCTGTTTTAAAAACAGCAGGAAGGGCCCCGGGCCAGTTTGGCTCGGTGGATAGAGCATTGACCCGTGGGCTGAAGGGTCCAGGGTTCGAATATAGTCAAGTGAAAGGTCCAAGGTTTGATTCCGGTCAAGGGCATACCTGGGTTGCAGACTCAATCCCCGGCCCCGGTCGGGGCGCATGCGGGAGGCAGCCAGTCGATGTGTCTCTCACATCAGTGATCCATGTTTCTCTCTCTCTCCATCTCCCTCTCTTCTAATCTCTCTAAGAATCAATGGAAAAATATCCTTGGGTGAGGATTAAACAAAAAGAAAAAAGAAAAAAAAAGCCAGCAGGAAGGGAGGAGAGCCCTGGCTCACCTGGTACGGAAAAGTCCGGGTATTTCGGCAGCCATTCGTGCTGCAAAACTTTTGGAGAAGGAGCAGGAGGAGGCTGCGTGGACCTCCCTCCGTATATTCTGAAATAAGGACAAAAGTCATGGAGTCACTCCTTTGATTAGTAATGGAGAAGAATAAACAGAACCTACGCCGTTTCCGTGTGAGCCCGAGATGTTTATTTCTAATCCTAAAGGTAAGGATTATCATCTCCATTTTACAGAAGGGAAAACTGAGGCCACACGAGCCACCCTGTGCCATGCCCTGCCCCTGCCCTCCCTCGGCACCCTGGGGCCTTAGGCTGCTGCCAGGAGGGTGACCCCGTTGGTTTTCACTCCCAGCCTCTCCCTGTAAACCGGCAAGAACCACAAGCAGGACTTGCGGAGAATGCTGGGCACGGCCGGGGAACGCGGGGTGGCTGGCCACGAGGAAGGCCGGGCAGTTACAGACGAGGCCCGTGGGAAACAAACCAGACACCACATCGTCCTGGTGCTGGGATGGGGCAGCCGGGAAGCCCTGGCCCGGGTCGGCCCTGTCCCTTGTCGCCTGCGTCCCGCCCGCCCGAGCCAGACTTACTCCGCATAGGGCTTCAGGTGCGCTCTCTCGGACCGCTCCAGGAGGTCCAGGAAGTCCCGGTAGCAGTTCTTGGCCATGACCGAGTACCGGGTGGCGCAGCCCAGCTCGGTGACCCTGGCTCTGGGCAGGTAGCCCGCCCAGCCGGGGATCGGGGGCTCCTCCAGCGGCTTCCTCAGGTGTCGGTATTCTGTACAGAGACCCACGCCTCCTGAGGGCTCGGAGAAGCCACCCCTGGGCAGGGCCCCCGGCTGGCTAGCACCCCAACAGTTAGCCCCGGTGAACCCCTAGGCCTGTAGGTGTCCTAATGGCAGCTGCCACTGGCTGGTGGACTCTCTGTGCCAGGCACCTTGGTTGGAGTTACACATACAGCCTCCCATCTCATTCTCTCACAAGCCAGGAGAAGTTGGTGCTATTATTACCTCCACTTTATGGAGGAGGAAACGGAGATTTTAAAGAGGTGAAGAGGCCGGCCGGCGTGGCTCAGTGGTTGAGCATTGACCTATGAACCAAGAGGTCACAGCTCGATTCCCGGTCAGGGCACCTGCCCAAATTGTGGGCTCAATCCCCCGTGTGAGGCATGCAGGAGGCAGCTGGTCGATGATTCTCTTTCATCACTGATGTTTCTATCTCTCTCTCCCTCTCCCTTCCTCTCCCTGAAATCAGGAAGGAAGGAAGGAAAGAAGGAAGGAGGAAGGAAGACTTTATTGTGTTAATCATTTAGCAATATAGACATGTATCAAACTATTACATTGTACACCTTAAATTTATACAACATGATAGCTCATTATATATCAGCAAAGCTGGGGTGGAAGGAAGAGAGGGAGGCAGGGAGGGAGGGAGGGAGGGAGGAAGTAAGTCAGTCCCGGGAACCTGCCTGCAGGTTTGACTGCCTGGCTGGCTGACCTCGGGCACTTGCACATTTGTGAGGTAAAAGGTTACTGCCCATCAGCCTCCTCCAGTGGCTGTAAAAATCCAATTAGGCCACTGAGTCCCATAACCTCAGAGCTGGAAGGCACCTTAGGGAACATCTAGTCCATCCTTCCAGGCCCTGGATGTAAGAATTGGAGCCCGGAGAGGGGAAGCAACCTGCCTCAGGTCCCACAGCAAATAGTTGCAGAGCTGGACTAAATCACAACCTCTTCGGCAAATGCTCTCTGCAATGTCTTACCAGGGGTCCTCAAACTATGGCCCAGGGGCCACATGCGGCCCGCCGAAAACATTTATCCGGCCCGCTGGGTGTTTTTGCCGCCACTGTGTGCATAGGAATTTGTTCATAGTTTTTTTTTAAACTATAGTCTGGCCCTCCAACGGTCTGAGGAACAGTGAACTGGCCCCCTGTTTAAAAAGTTTGAGGACCCCCTAGACAATTGTGAAACACAAGAATCGTGTCCTTGAAAGTCCTCAAACAATAGTAATAATAATAAAGACAATCAGTCCATTACGTTCCCTATAAGCCTTTACCCCTGAAAAATGGTCCCGGGCAAATCACTGTTGTGATGATTAATGGTACATAATTCTATTCTCAGTGGGTTCTGTGGTTACCAGCGCAAAGCCCTGTCCCACCCAGCTGGGACCTGGAGGAGCTGCGTTCAAACCCAGGTCTGACCTCAGACAAGGGACATCCCTCCCGGAGCCTCACTTCCCCCGTCTCTGAAATGGGAATGACAGCATCGCCCCTCGCAGGGCTGCTGTGGATGGTGGGAAACAATGGTGCCTGGCACAGAGCCGGCCCAGAAAGCAGCGGCCTGACCTTTGTGGTGTCTTACTCAGGGGCTCCTGGTGCCCAGCACCCTGTCCCCAGACCTGCACCTGTCTCCCCCGGAAATGGGTGTTTCTCATTTTAAGAATCTGGGCCTTGCCATTTTCACTGCCGCCTGGGGCTTTGGGCTGCGCTGCATTTGGAGCGCTCGGAGGCAGCTCCGTGGGCCTGCCAGGCCCTGCAGTTGGGCCCCAGGGGTGAAGGGGGCTGCCTTCGGGGAGCCAGTACCCAGAAGCAGGGGGTGGTGCTCCTGGTAGTACTGGTGCAGCGCCCGCAGGACCGTCTCCTCCCGGCAGATGGGCTTCAGTTTGGGGGCAATGGCCACCGCGTGGCAGAATTCCTTCTGCTGGTCCTTGTAGCGCTGTGTTTTCTCCCGGAAGGCCTGCAGGCAGCGGGACATGTGGTCCTCGCTGGAGGTGCCCTCGCAGCTCAGGTAGGGGACGAAGCCTGTGGGAGGGGGGGAGCAAGCCTTCAGCAAGCGCGGCCCAGACTCTCGGCCCAGAGCTTGCCATGTCTTCCTGGGCCCAGGGCGCTGCATTTCCCTAAAGGCCATTCAGACAAGCTGGGCTGCTGTTAGAGGTGGGGTGACCAATTGTCCAGGTGCCAAGGCATTTCCTGGAACACAGGACTGTCCGTGCTAAAAGCGGGGCCGTTCTGGGCAGCCGGTCATCGTCCCTCACGAAGACACAAGGAGGAACGGGACCGTAGGCACAGTCCATCGGAAAACTCCAGAGAGCCCAGCTGGGGAGGAAGGCCAGGGCCTCAGCACTGTGTCCAGTCTGGTCCGGATGCATTTGGTGGACGTTAGCTCAGTGCTCCCTGCACACCGGGTCCCGTCCGGGGAGATTTGGCCTAAGTTGTAGCTCTCACTTATCAGAGCCCAGTGATCAGCCACCGTCAGCAACGGGGCGCTCTTACCACGTATCTTAAAAGCCCAAGCACTTGTACTGGCCCCGTCGGCCAGACACACACGGACAATGGGCCAGAGCAGGGCCAGGAACCAGGACTCCGGCTCTCGTGCCAGGCCCGTCTCTGCACCACTTACCACACCACTTACCACTGTAGCCTGGGGTGACTGGCAGCTGCCTCATGAAGACCTGGGGCGAGTCCATGGCGTTGCACTCGGCTAACAAAGGGAAGACGGGAGGGAATTCGCACCCAACGCCCGTGCGTTAAGAAGTCACGTGGAGGGAGCTGGAGCCTTGGGAGTAGAGTGAGCTTGCCAGGGGGCTGGGAAGGAGAGGCAGCTCCGCCTATGTAACCAGGACTCGGACGTGAACTTAGATCACAGGTGTGCAGACCTCCACCCACCAGTGTCCCTGCTGGAGGACCTTAGGGGGGCAGGGTGAGGCGCACTCACCCCAGAGCCTTTCTTCATCCGGGGAGAATCAGGTCCCCACCCCCCACCCCCTCAGGACACCTGGCAAGGTCTGGAGACATTTGGGGTTGTCATGACTGGGGGATGGGGTGCTACTGGTATCCAGGATGCTGCTCCACATCCTTCAAATCACAGGGCGTTCCCACAGCAGAGCAGCAGAGCAAGCTCTGGCTGAAGGGGTCGGAAATCCCCAGAGGCTGGCGTGGCGTCCAGGGTGGGTGAGGGAGGGAGGTGGGGACCCTGAGCATCAGTTCCTGTGGGTGCTGTCCCACAGCCAGGCCCCTTCCCTCCGCAGGGATGGCCGGCGGGCCCCTCTGAGATGGGCAGGTCCAGCAGCGCGTGTGGATGCTGCCAGGCCCACCCGCCAAGCCAGGTCATCTCTTAAAAGGGATGCCCTCCCTCCCGGGCCGGTTTGGCTCAGTGGTTGGAGCATGGGCCCCTCGGACCGAAGGATCCTGGGTTCGTTCCAGTGGGAGGTGGGGCACCTACCGTGGTGGCAGGTGGGATGCCCGACTCCAGTTGGGGTGCATGTTGGAGGCAAGTAATCCATGTCTCTCCCTCACATGGATGTTCCTCCCTCTCTGACTCTCCCCTCCCTGCCACTCCGTCTAAAATCAATGGAAAAAAACATGTTAAAAAAAAGTGATGCCCTCCCACTGGGACACGGGGCCTCAGGACGTGAGGGGAGGGTCGCGGTGTCAGGTTTAGTGGGCAAGGATGGGAACCTAATTTAAACGGTTCAGACATTTACAGGCCGCTTGCTAGGGGACCGCGGGGCTGCATTCTGGTAAAATCCTCACAGCCACGCTAAGGGTTCGTTCCTATTCGGGTCCCCATTGGACAGAGGGTGGGTGGGCGGCACAGAGGCTGAATAACTGTGTGAGGGCTGTCGCATCCAGGCAGGGTGACGGACGATCTCTAAACTCCGAGGGGCAGGGTTCTGTTGCCCAAAAGTAAGCCGCTGGGGTGGGAGCAGCGCCCAGCACGGAAGGTGGTGGGCTGGGAGGCCTGCCTGGAGGAGGGGGCAGGGAGGAGCTTGGAGAGGAGATGTGCGAGGGGGTCGGGGGCTGAACGCTGGGACACCGGAGCCCACCTCCCGTTTCGGAGCCCCTCCCGAGTCGCCCACCTGGGCAGGCCCGGATCGCGGCCAGCGGAGCCTCCTGCACAC
>NW_005370286.1:4072601-4097959 GCF_000412655.1 Myotis brandtii | reverse complement strand
GCACACGAGTGGCCTCGGCCCCGCCTCCAGGCCTTTGTGCGCTCACCCTCCAGGGAGGGGGGAGGGGGAGCGTGACGGTCGGGCTCCTCAGCCTGCTCCTTCCCCGGCCTCACCCTCCCGCAGCCCCACATTGGTGCTAGGGAGGCGGGTGAGCCGAGTGAATGCGGGGGCGCTTGCCGCTGCGCCCCGCTCAGTAGCCCCACAAATGCCTGGTCTCCAAAGCAGACCTCCTTCCCGGCCTCCCCCAGCCCGGCTCCCCGGGTTTTGGAGGTGGGGGGAGGGGCACGCGAAGGGATCCAGGTCAAACCGCCTTCCAGTGATGCGACCACCTGGGCCTGAGTTGGGGCTGAAGGGCCTGGTGCGAGGAAGAGGGTCTCCCTTCCTGCGCCCGGTGGGGCCCCAAGTCCGCACCCGGTGGGTAACTGGCCGGGCAGGAAGCAGCCTGGGCAGGAAAGGAGGCCCATCCTGGCGGCTTTCAAATACAGGTGTTCCCCTTGGGCCCCGCCCCGCCTTTGGTCTGTTGGCAAAGGTGGGTGTCCAGGTATCCTGGACAGGCAGCAGGGAGTAGGGGCAATGCACCAAAATGGGGGGCCCGCAGTCCCTCTAACCGGCCTGGTCTTGTGGGCACTGGGGCGGGGGACCTGAGCCTTCATTGCGTTGGATTGACAAGAGGCCCACTGGCAACTCCGAGGGGATGCGTGGCCTTCAGCCTGCTGGCCCCAGCAGCTCCCTAGGAGCAGGCAGTGGAGGCCTGGCCGCCTGTGCACTTGTCCAACACTTGTGTGCTTGTCTGTCTACTGCACTTCCCAGCCTCCCCCAACCCACAGGACCCAGCAGCTTCTGGAGCCAACTCTGGAGGGCGACCAGTGTGGTGTGTCCGCTAGGACGCCAGAGGCCCAGGCACCGGCGCCTGACCTTGAGCCATTTTTTCAACAGCCTTTTCGTTTGCCTGCCACGGAGTTGCCTGTGGCCACGCTGGTTTATCTGCCTTCCCTCCCGCTTGGAGGGAACGGGGCTAGAGACCTCAATGGAGCCTTCCTTCCCAGCGAGCAGAGGGGCCCCTCCTGTTGGAACGAAAGTTAATGAAGCTGGCCACACCTAAGGACGCACCTGAAAAATCTACCTCCACCTGAGATGGGGAGGGGGAGGTCGGTAGTGATGGATCTAAAATTCCATTTACACATTCAGAATCGGGGGGAAAAGAGTCTGGGCCATGAGAAATCCAGAGCTTTGTTTTATTAGAATCTGTGAAGACAGTTTGCAGATACAGTCTTGTTGAGTCGTGAGTTGCCACAAAGTTCTGTGAAGCTTGAACAAGACCCATTTGAGAATCTAGTTCCTTATTCCAAGCAGACGAGAGGTATAGCATTACGGCCAACAACCTTTATACTAGTCATCCCGTTAGGCCATTTCCCGGCATACGTATGCGGCTTAATCACAGCTATTTTGTCTCTACAATGTGAAGTTCGATCGCCGACTAATATTGCATTTTGACTCCTGGGTATATTGGTGCATGCGATTCTGGGCCACCCTGGCAGTTAACCAGACCTGGACGCTAAAATCTAAACTTGATCTAAATATCATTCTAGGGGGAGGGCAGGCTCTGTGAACTGGACGCATCTTGGCCACCGCTACGCACACACGCTCGCAGGGCTCCTCCTCCTCCCTCTCTTGTCTGTCACTCGTCTGCGGTTGAGCACAGACGAACGCCTGCTGTGTGCGGAAAGGGCAGGTACAAAGGAAACCCTTTGACCGTTCTGCTTCCAGGAAAAGTGGACATCGGATAACACGCCAGGGACAGCTGAGTGATGTGTCAAGACAACAGGCCTTGCAGCAACTTCCTAAGGTTAGAAAACGTGTCCGAGTGTACTTGCCCACCCAGTCTGCTTACTCGCGAATATTTCCTCGGGGTAAAGGGGAGCAGGGATGGGTTTGGGGGATGCCTTCTAAGGAGTTCCACTCTTGGGACTGCATCTCTGGGGCCAGAAGCAAGTCCAGTAAAAGGACCACTCCCTCTCCACCCTCTATTTGCCCACACTTCCCGTTTCAACCGGCTGACAGTAAGATAAATAGACAAGGAGACGGCCTTAATGCAAGGCGGGAAAGGCCTTCCTTAGCCAGAAAGAGGGGGACTTGACCATGTCAGCCACCCTGACGCCTGATCCAGTGAAAGAGCTGGATCTGCTCCCACCGAGGCCTCCTTTGACCCTGGCGACCTGAGCACCTCACACCCGTCGACCCCACTTGGCCCCCAGAGGGACTGCTCTGTCCCACCAGGAGAGCGGGGCAACCTGCAGGCCCGCAGAGCGTTTCCTGCAGAGCCCCTGCTTACGGAACCCAGCGTTCAGCTCGGAGACCGGACAGGAGAACCTACACATCATTATGCTCCCTGAACTGTAAACGGTGACCCTTTGGGAAGGACGCGTGTGTAGACGAGTCTGATGAAGCTGCTGACCCGGAGGCCCATCTGCTCCGCGTATTCGGACCCCAGGCACCTCTGTCTGTTGCTCGGTCTTGCGTCCACAGTCCATAGGGTAGTATCGGTACAAACTGAGGAGCGGTCAGCGCAGGGAAGAAAGGAAACCAGGGGAAGTTAAAGGCAGCAATGTCATCAACAAAATGCAAAGAGCATTTTCCTTTTGTTTTTAAACAAACAAAAAAAAGCACATTGTAGAAATAAAGAATCTGTACAATATTCTGATACTGTCTGTACATAAAATTATGTTACTTATAACGAAGTTGAAAAGTCCTGTGTGTAGAGGATGGCTGGTCACACCGGAGACCCGGAGCAGGTGCTGGGGAAGCAGAGCAGGCAGCAGGGACACCGGCAGCACCTCTGCCCGACCAGCGCGCCCGTGGCGGAGGCGTGACTAGCACCCCCTAGTCGTGGTCCGTGGTGTTGCGCGCTCTACTAGGGAATTCTGCGGCAGGCGAGGTGAGGAGGGAGACATGTTAAAATGACATGAAAATGCTCGTTCACATCTGCGTATTGGCTGAGGATGGGTTTGAGAATCCAATGCGCATGGAAGTAGGTTCGCTCGGCCTCCCTCCGTGCGTTACGCATGCTCCCAGGGATTTAACACGGGAGCGGGCTCCAGCGGGCGGGAGAGACGGCTCTGAACAGATCGGGTGGGCTGTGATCAGACCCGTGGTTCTTTCTCAACTGGTCCCGGAAGGTTGGAGAAGACTGTCTGCGAGGCGGGAAGGAAGGAGAGCGCAGGCCCCACCGCTGGTTCCTCAGCAGCCCCTTTCTTAGGCGCCTTCTTCCTCCCCAGGCCCCTCCCGTGAGGGTCAAAAGGGCCTCCTCAAGCCGGGTGGGGCCCCAGCCCCACTCACCAGAGGGCAAGTGTGGGATGGCTGCTCTTCCTGCAAACCCTGCCCGAGGGGAGCCCGGACCGACGGGAAGGCCCGGCGGCAGCTCTGGTTTGTGTGTCAGCTTCCGACAAGACCCTAGTGAGGAGCCCTCACGCACAGGCACAGCTAAACCGCAGTCCCCGCAGCGTCTACTGAAATCGCAGCCCTGGTCGCCTCACCAAGACGGGACTTCAGTGCATAAAAGGGATAGGATCCAGGAAACTGTTTTTTCTTTTTCCTTTACGTCTAGCTGGTGCACAGTATTATACCAGTCGTAACAGTTCCAGGTGTACACGGTAGCAATTGGACATTTCCAGGAACCTGCGTTTAACCAGCGCCCTCATGCAGGAGACTCACAGAGCGGCTTTGGAGGACACCTGGCTTGGCCCATCCAGCGTAGACCTACGGATTCCTTTTGGACGGACTTTAAAACTGATGACTTCAATCAAACGTCTCATAGAACAGATTCGCTGCCCATGAACTACCAATATATCCCTTTGAAAATGTAGGAATAAATGGCCAAACCCTTTAGGGGGAGGAGTGTGAGCTGGGAGGACGGAGTTCATTTGAAATATGCATGTTTTCAAGAAGAGGAGCTGTTCCGGACTCCTGGGCAACCACATTTCCTCACCGGGACGTCCTGGAATTACTGATGAATTCGGAAGTGGGGACTTGGCCTTCTGACGCCAGAAGTGACACGGCGTAGGGGACGTGCCGGGAGCTCTTTAACGTTCGTTTCCATCGCAGCGAGCTTCTACCTGCTGAAACGCTGAGGTGTCAGCTCTCCCCTCACACCAGTCCCCGGGGACCAGCCCAGCCACAGTGATTCTCCACGGAACCAATTTGGAATTTAAACGCGAACCTAAAATAGCGCCCAGTGTAGGCAGTCTCCTCCCACCCGTGAAACGCGCTCCGGCTTCCCACTGAATCTCCACTCTCAATCGCATGACCAGGAAAAGCAACGAACTGCAGATGGGGTGGGGGTGGGGGGGCACTTTACAGCAACTGCCGCCAAAAAAGGCGAAAGGAAAAGCCTCAGGAAGATGGAGAATCTCGTCCTGCTCAGCGCTCACCTTTCGGCTCCAGAAGGACAGCCGCAGAGCATCCTGGGTTCTGCTCGGCGGAGGGGTGTTGAGAGCGAGCTGAGGGTTAGGGGTAGCCTTTAGGTGCAGAGATGTCCCGGCTCCCTCGCCGGGTGGGTGTTCCGCCACGGGGGCCCATGCAACCAGCTGCTCTCCCTTGGGTTTCTTACCCCCAAACCTCAATCTGAATTTCCCGACGCCGGTGCGCCCTCAGAAACCCCTCCGTGCTTCTGGCCCTGGTATTTCCAGCTCTAGTCTCATCCGCCCTGCTGCAGCTCGGGTGCGCCGTGTCAAGGGTCAAGGGCAGGGAAAGGACAGTCAGGGTTGAGGTCGGCAGATGCAGGTGGGCTGAGTCCGAGGGTCAGGCCGCCGGGAGGGCCCGTCAGTAATTCAAGAAGTCGATCCCCACCTTGACGCTCTTCGAGGTGGCGACGTCGATGGCCATGGCCTTGATCTCGGTGTCCCCGAACTGCATGAGGGTCTGGATCTCCCTCCGGGCGGGCGCGGTGCCGCCGGTGCCCGTGAGGTCCAGGCGGAGCGTGCCGCACTTGCGCACCCCGGGGTCGGTGATGAAGCTCACGTTGTCGCGCTCGGAGCTGTACACGTTGATGACGATGACGAGCTGGGAGGGCTTGGCAGGCGTGTAGCTGCGCTTGACCAGCTCGCCCAGCGCCACGGACTGGTCGGCGGCGATGAACTTGTCGAAGACGTCGGTGCACCAGCGGGTGCCGTCCTTCACCAGCAGCTTCTCGGGCGGGTGCTTGCCCTCCACGTAGCGGTTGAGCACGCCCACCCCGTAGGTGAGCGGGGACCGGCGCACCTTGATGACGGCGGGGTCCAGGCCGAAGAGCACGGCGCCCTTGAGGATGGTGAGGCCCACGTCCTGGGGGATGATGATGCGGCACTTGTCCCCGAAGGCGGCCTGGACCGCCTGCTGCAGGAGGGGCGCCTCCGCGAAGCCGCCCACCAGGAAGAGGAACTTGACCGTGGACACCTCGGGCTTCTGGAACAGGTCCCCTGCGAGGGGAGGGAAGGACACCGTCCTGTCACCAGAGCCAGCAGCGCAGGGACGGGGTGGCCTGAGCATGTGGGGCGTGGACACAGCCACCTGGAGGACAGGCTCGGTGTGAACAGAATTTGTGGAGAGCTGGTCCTTTAGAGAGAGGGGGTTTGCACACCACTATGCTCGGAGCATGAGCCAAAGCTACTAAGTAGACACCATTTTAGCAGAGATGGTGATCATGTAAAGTAGTCATTTGCGATGCCTAGAGGCTACTCCTAACCCTCACAAACCTGTGGCTCTGCTAAGGAAGGCAAGGCAGGCGCTTATAATGTTACTCTGTGGGCCCTGGCTGGTGCGGCTCAGCTGGGAGTTGTCCCAGGCACCGAGAGGCTGCTCCTTTGATTCCTGGTCAGGGCACCTGCCCGGGTTGTAGGCTCAATCCCCGGTAGGGGGCCTGCAGGAGGCAACGGATTGATGTCTTGCATTGATGTTCCTCTCTCCCTCTCCCTTTCCCTCTATCTAAAAAGCAATAAGAATATTAAGTAAATAAACAAACATTATTCTTTGGTTTTCGTAGGGGTTGTGATTTGGTAGGTGGGGGGTAGGGAGTGGGGGGGGCTTAGATACTGAAAAGGGTCCCCGGTGAGTCCCTGTGTGGCCCCGGGGGAGGCCACGAGGCAGCAGAGAGCAGCGTGGCCAGACGCTGTCTCCCCTCCTGGGGACCTTTCTCTGGCTCACACTCAGTGCCTTCTCCCAGCCAGGGCTGTGGTTCCTGATCTTTCCACAGAAAGCAAAGACCACATTGCCCAGGGCCCGTGGCTGGAGGTCATTCTGCCACACAGCCCCCAGCTCACTGCCTGGGGAGCCAAAGGGAAAGGGGGGTGAGGACGGTGCTTGGCTGCTTCCGGTCCCCGAGGGCCTGTGGCTGCCAACCTGACTTCACATGCCTGGTCGGTGATGCTGGAAAAGTCAGTCCCGTTCGCGGCTCTGCCCGAGCCGCCAAGCCCCGGCTGATACTCACGCAGATGCTCGATGATGCTGTCGATGGTTGGCTTGAAAAGGGCGTTCATGGCATCGGGGCTCATCCTCAGCATCCCCTGGGAGGACCACTTCACAAAATCCACGCTGTGGGGGGTGGCACAGAGAGGGACAGTGGTGAGCGGACAAACTACACCCACAGGGCAGACACGGCCCTGGCAGCACAGCTGTCAGCTCCAAGCAGCGGGGCAGGGGGGCGGGGGGTTAGGTTCTTGGAAATACCCTCCCCTGCCAGGCCTGAGCCCCTGGACGCTCCAAGCTAAGACTCAGCCTCTTCTGTTTCTCTTTGCCTCCATGTGGCCACCCTTCCCCGGGGAAGTGGGAGCCGATGTCAAGTGCGAAGGACAAGGAGGTAAAGGGATTGCATCGCTCTCGTTTGGATGACCGCACTTTGATGCAACAATGGTTGGATGCGAGTCCATTAGCGGCTCACTGTGCTGCTACCTAAGGCTACCTGTGTGCTCGGTGCAGGCACCTGTCCCAGGACAGGGAGAAGCCTGCTCCTGCCGGTGCCCCTCACTGTCCCTGTCGAAGGGGCAGCGTGCAGCAGCAGGAGCACTGGACAGGGAGTCAGGCTGCTGGGCTCCAGCCTGGCCCCACCACTCAGTAGCCATGGGACCTCGGGCAAGCATTTTCTCTGAGCCCCGGCTTTTCGTCTGCAAATCAAGGCGAATACCATTTGCCTTACCTCCCTCACAGGGTTGTTGTGAAAATCAAGTTAAAAACCACATCTGGGAAAACACTCTGGAAACTTCCTAGCATGAAAGGAACGTCAGGGACTGCGGAGTACAGTGCGCACCCGCCTGCTCTCAAGGTCAAAGGGGCCGAGCTAACGGTGGCTCCGTCCCGGCAGCGTAGCACCTCCCGCTCCTCCAGCAGCACGTTCTAGATGCCGCCCTGTCTCAGGGACCAGGAATCCTCCCAGGACCTGGGCCGGAGGACAGCGTGTATGGTGTGGGGTGACCCACGGGCTGGCCGCAGCCAGTCTCCGCAGAGAGGGAGGCCCCGGAACTGTGCGGACAGGACATGGGAGACAACCAGACGCAGGTGCCTTCTGCAGGGGCCAGGGCAGAGAGAACGGCAGCCTGGGAGGGTCTGGCGAGGACCCTGCTCCCAGGGCACAGCAGCCTGGAGTCAAGTCCGCTTCGTTTCCCCTGAAAGGAGCCAGGGCGTCTCAGAGAGCAGCCGATCGCTGGTGTGGTGGGGAACGTACAAGGTGAGTCAGGGGCACCTCACTGACACAGGCGGAGACTGTTAGAGACCACAAAGGGCCTGGCCAGCGCGGCTCCCTGGTTGAGCATCAACCTATGAACCAGGAGGTTACGGTTCAATTCCTGGACAGGGCACATGCCCAGGTTGCGGGCTTGATCCCCAGTGTGGGGCGTGCAGGAGGCAACCGGTCAATGATTCTCTCTCATCAATGCTGTTTCTCTCTCTCTCTCCCTTTCCCTTCTTCTCTGAAATCAATAAAAACATAAAAAAAGGAGAAGGAAATAAACCGCAAAGGCCGAGGCAGCGGGACTCAGGAGCCAACCTGAAGGGGCTCCCACCGGCCAAGACGGGACAATTGGAGCGTCACTGAGGATGGAACCGCCACGGTTACACATGCATCAGATGTGCTAAGTCCATGCGTTCTTCATGGCACTCCCCCCGGCGCCCCGCAAAGGGGAACAATCATTTGGAGGAGGCTATGAAATCAATAGTTCTTTACACAGAGACTGTACAAATGGAAAGAGAGAACCCAGCAGTAGCCCTGTCTTCCTCCTGAACTATGAGTGAGGGCAGCCAAGCCATGAGGAGTTTCTCTCGGCTCCACTACCGGATGCCCCGGGCCAAACGCAAGTCCAACTCACTTGCTCTTCCGCAAGGCGTGCTCCACGCTGTGCCCTCGGAACTTCTTGTAGTAATCGATGAAGGAAAAGGGCAGGGTGATGTTCAGCGGGTTGGTGCGGTCCGGGGCGGCCGCCCTTTTGCGAGACTCGAACGCAATCATCAAGTCCACCCAGGCGGCGGGGCGCTTGATTTTGAATTGCTCGATGAAGTCCTCTCCAAAAATCTTACACAGGAGCTTTTCAAATTCGTAATCGACTCCTAAGGATCCATAGGGTCCCCCTGCGCCAAGAATGAAACGGAGTCGCCGTGTTAGAAACGCTGAGAACAGGGCCCCGATTCTGAGGCCACCCTGCTCTTCTCCCAAACACACAATGGAGCACAGCTAGGACCTCACTGGGGTTCTCACTCCTCATGGGGAAGCTTTCCTCCAGACGCCACTCGGCAGTAACCTGTTTGCAGTCAGTTACACTTTAAATAAAAGCAATACATTTCAGTCACTACGAGTATCACGGTTTCCTCTGCGGTTTCCTCCGCAGACACCCAGGACAGGATCGGGAGCAGGCAGGCCTCGCTTAGCCCCTGGGTCTACTCACTCCTCATCACCACCTCCCCGACCAGGGGTCCTGGGGCCCTCCCAGAAGGCTTAGCCATAGCCCCGAGCCACACGTGTCTTCCGGCTGCTGTCACATCCTTCCATAACTTCCAGGAGCCACTTTCTCGGCCAGGATGTGAGACAGGCTCCCTGGATGCCAAAACCCCAGGGATGGAGGTTTGTGTTTGAAAGGACATGGAGCTGCGCTTTTGCTTTCCAATGTTCAATAAGCCTCAGAGCCGCCCGGCCGGCGTGGCTCAGTGGTTGAGCATCGACCTCTGAACGAGGAGGTTACGGTTCGATTCCCGGTCAGGGCACATGCCCTGTTTGCAGGCTTGATCCCCAGTGTGCGTGCAGGAGATGCCCTGTTTGCAGGCTTGATCCCCAGTGTGGGGCGTGCAGGAGGCAGCTGATCAATGATTCTCTCTCATCATTGATGTTTCTATCTCTCTCTTCCTCTCCTTTCTCTCTAAAATCAATAAAAAAATATTTTTTTAAAAAAAAGGAATTATGAAACTTATCTTAAAAAAAAAAAAAAAAGAAGCCTCAGTGCTTTCTCCTGCCGACTGTCCCATGTGCTGGCAGCACCGAGACAATGACAAACAGAGAAGTCGGAAAGGAGTGGCCCGGCTCAGGTAGGAGAACATCCGCCGTGCAGCGCTCACCTGTGGCTTTATACAGTTCCTTAAGGTGTCCCTCTGGTAACCGTATCTGATGGACGGTCAGGTCTACGGTGCCACCGCCACTGTCCACAACCACATACTTGTCACCTGGCAAAAAAAAAACACCAGCCATCCTTCACATAGACCGCTTGTCAACCCGTCCTGAAACGGGCTGGTGGGCGATGACGGGTACCCCACCCTTCTCATTAGTGCAATGGGTTTGCTAATTAGTGGTGCAGCGGGTTATTCGTGACTAAAGAGAAGGCAATGATGTCTGCTAGGAGCGACGGTTAGCATGGACGATCAAGAGCCCAGATGCGTGGATCTTTAAAACTACAGCATTCGTGCCACGCGCTGCTGCATACCTGGCATGACCCAGCGGACAACCTCCTGCCAAGTGAATAGCACCAGCAAGTGGCCGGCTGTTTAACTGAAGACTTGTCCATCCTGGAACCAGTGAGTCCCAGTCCCTACCTTTCCTCTGAAGAGTCTATGGCTTTAACACATGCAAAACCACAGCTCCACAAAGAGCCCTCCCTGGGGGAGTGGTCTTTAAAACCGAGTGATTTTGAACATTCTCCAAAAGTGCAAAAGGGACAAGTAGGAATGCAGTTTTGCCAGCAGCAGCAGCAACACACACACACACACGCACACGCACACATATACACACACAATCCAGCAAAGGCAAAGGACATTCAAGGACGCTACCTTCCTCCAGCTCGGACCAGATCTCGCCTATGACATTCTCCACCAAAAAAGTCCGGCTCTGCCGATTGCGCCGTACGTGTTCCTTAGCTAGTGGCCGACAGAAAGAAAATGATGGCGGGTGAGAAAGCAGGACAGAGCGGCCGTCATCTGCAGTCAGTGGAGGCAGCAGCGTGAGCAGGTCAGGGACAGAACACTCAGTGAACCGTGACCAAACAATTACAGGAATGCCACCCGGGAATTCCAAAATAGTTCTCCCAGGACGAGCAGCTATCGCCCCGGCCTTCACCGCCCCATCGGTGGGGCAGCCTCAGCCTGGGCCCTGCTGGAAAGCTCACCTCGCCGAAAGCCCATCCCCCAGTGACTTTCAGGGGGATGGGTTAATAAAATCGACCAATTTCCTGGCTTTGCTGTACCCGGGAGGCAGCTGTCTGCCAAGCAGCCGTCAGTGCACTTGGTTAAACAATTTCACACCAAGGAATCCTGATACAAGGAGAGTGGGTGCTGATCAGGATCCTGGATAAACTGGACGCGAGTCCTAATCTGGATCCTGGATCAATTGTATAGGAGCCATTTCCTGACCTTGTTGAAGCCAATACCCTCTTTGACCACAAGGTGGCGCATCAGCCGCTGGCAAAGCCAGGCACCAGTTTCCTAGGCCTGCAGGACAACCTGGCGGTGACACCATGCGTGGGGATTTCGCCTCCCACTGGCCTCCCCACAGCGCTGTGAGGTGGACAGGGCATAAATCATGGCCCTACGTTAAGGTGAGGAAACCAGGTCAGGGAGGTTAGGAGACCAGTTCCCACACTGTCTTGCAGCCCCAAATTAACCCTCCATCCAGGGACCCTCATGCCTTTGAGATTTAGCAGTTTACAGTGAAGTCTGAAAAAGCAGACTACAAATGTGAAGAACCAGGAAAGGTGCTGTGAGAGGGTACCTGGGAGGCAGCCGGGCACAGCCACGGTGGGAATTTGGGCAACTCAACCCCCCACACCGGGCCTCAGTTTCCTCATCCATAAAATGGGTATAATAATACATGGCCTAAGTTCCTCACAGGCAGAGCAGGGACTGGCTCTCTGATTTGTCCTAAGCAGCCAGTGTGACACCTGCTCACAGTAGGTGACAATGAAGGTGAGCACCAAGTCTGAGACCCGGTGCCCACCAAACCATCACTACCACACGCCATGGAGAGCGAGCACCTATTTTACAGATCAAGGCTCCGCCCACAGCTCTGCTGCTGTGAATTCTTTAGTCCCTGGGAGGGTGTTGCAGACCTTGTATCTGTCTGCAGCTGTTTATCCAACAAAGGACCCTTGACCCTCTAGCCTCTCAGCAAGGAGCAGTGTTTGCAAAACAACATCTCTGGGGGTTGGGATGGCAAGCACTGGGCCAGCTCCGAGTTCCTCGGGCCCTGCTTTACGGTGGAGAGGCTGTCCCGGTGAAAGAGTCTCTGCAGGCTGGTGTGGCTCAGTGGTTGGGCGTCGTCAGGTGCACAGAAAAGTTGCTGGTTCGATTCCTGGTCCAATTCCTGGTTAGGGCACATGCCCAGGTTGAGAGCTCAATCCCCACTAGGGGGCATGCAGGAGGCAGCCAATGGATGTTTCACACTCACATCAATGGTTCTCTCCCTTCCTATCTCTCTAAAAAGCAGTGGTTCTCAACCTCCCTAATGCCGCGACCCTTTAATACAGTTCCTCATGTAGTGGTGACCCCCAATTTCATTGTTACAAATTGAACATAATTAAAGCATAGTGATTCATCACAAAAACAATATGTAATTATATATGTGTTTTCTTAGGCGACCCCTGTGAAAGGGTCGTTCGACCCCCAAAGGGGTCGCGACCCACAGGTTGAGAACCGCTGCTAAAAAGCAATTTAAAAAATCTTTTTTTTGTTAATTCTCACCCAAGGATATTTTTCCATTGATTTTTAGAGAAAGTGGAAGGAAGCAGGAGAGACAGAGAGAAAGATAAACATCAATGTGAGAGAGACACATTGGTTGGCTGCCTCCCGCACGGCCCCGACCAGGGCCAGGGATCGAACCTGCAATGGAGGTAAAAGCCCTTGACTGAAATCGAACCCGAGACCCTTCAGTCCTGGGGCTGACACTCTATCCACTGAGCCAAACTGCAGGGCAATAAAAAATATTTAATAAATAAAAGGAGTTCCGTAGGCCTAGGAGGGACCCCCACACGGAGGCCTCTCTCCTGTTCCCAGCACCGGCTCCAGATGAATTTCTATTGCAGATCTTTAGTGGGCATTTGGTTTCCTAAAACAACCTGGATGACTAATGAAATGGCATTCATAAAAAACAGCCAAGCGAAGCTAATAAGACATGTTCTGAGCTCTCAAAAAATTTATCCTATTTTTCAGGCAAATTAAGCCCATTTTGTGAAAAATGTGCCCTTTACGGCGCTCATTAAATCCTCCTGGTGTAAAATAAAATACCCACAGCAAACCCTGCAGTGCGGGGGGCAGAGTGCTGGCTCCGTTCTCCCCCACGGGGTCCTCCAGTTCCACCTGAAGGAGCCCCCAGCAGGGGCGGCCGGGGGAGGTGTCTCGGGCACCCCACCCTCCGGGTACTCCTGCTAAGTGCTCTGCCAGGCCTCCGACAGCACCGTCTTCCTGGGAGAGAGGTCCCAACTGCAGCCCGAGGCTGAGACAGAGCCCTGCCTCCTGCCCCTCGGAGGGGCGCTGGCCAACCACTTGGGGATTTAAAAACCCTACAGACCCTCTGAGCACATGGGACCACAGCCAAGTCCACAGGCACAGGATACAGGACGGGGCGGGTTGGGGGAGACGGGACGTGTGCGAGGAAAGGAAGCCAGGCTGAGCTCCCGGGGAAAAGCATTCCAAACAGCTTTCCCCTCAGGTTAGGGGAAATGGTGGGAAGAGCGGCCCTAGAATTAGCTAATTCTCCTGGATTTCTTTTTATGAACAACTAAGGGAGAACCAGCAAGTGAGAGAAGAAGCCCAGTCCCTCCTGGTCTTTTCCATTAAAACAATGAAGGTGGAGATTTACATAAGCTTGTCATTCCGTGTGCTTTAAACAGCGCCGTCCCACTCTTTCACTCTGTGCGGGAAGAAACCAGGGCTCGGAGAAGCAGGGTGGCCTGTCCCGGGTTCCTGGGAGGTGGGCCTCTCAGTCTCTTAGGCTCCAAGGTACCTGACCCGTAAGCGGCCGAGCGGCCCCGGCCCAGATCTCGCGCCAGCTGACCTGGTCCGCAGCAAGGCTGCCCTCGGCCTGTCCTGGGGCCCAGCACTGCTACACAAGGGCAGGTCAAGCCCTGGATTTAAAGGGAAGCCTGCTCCCCATATTCCGGGTGACTCAGATCCGAGGTGCCCACATCGGGACCTGGCAGGCAGGGGCAGCAGCTCGGGGACAAGTGAACTTTGTGCCACCGTCTGGTGGCTGAGGCTCACAGATTCCCCGGTCCTGGGTGAAAGTGCAGGGCATGGGCCCTGGCGCAGCGACCCCGCGAAGAGGAACGGGAGAGGCCCGTGGAGATGGCCTCGGGGTGGGGACCACGGAAAACTTAGGACGAGGGCTCTAGGGGGAGCAGCCTGCGGCAGCCCTGGCTAATGCCACCCCTCTCCTCCTGGGCCTGGCCTTCCAGGGGGGTGATGGGCGAGTTTGTGCCCTCAGGGCCCTCCCCCGGGGACAGAGCTCAGAGCTGTGCGCCCCAACACGCTGATTAGCTCCCAAACTCACTCACAGAGGTGGCTTTGACCCTGACCTAAGGGGTCTGCGAACTCTGTGGCCCTGAACAGACCCACAAGCGCTGGACGGACACCCGGGAAAACAGTTCTGGGGACCAAGAGAGGGGCCGACTTGCACCCAGGAAAATAGGAGAGAAGAGGCTCCTTAGGGTCCCCCCGAAGCTCCCGAGTGTCCCTAGGCAGGTGACTCTTCCACAGCGAAGTGAACATCCGAGGGTCAGGAAGCGTCAGTCCTTTCCGTCTGCAGTTTAAACTCTCGCCAGGTTTATGGCCAAGACACATAATGAGCTCATCACACACAAAGCAGCTCCAATGAGTGAGTCAGCAATAAGTCAACAGTCTTAATGGAAGAATTAATAACAGGCAAATGGGATTAGATTGAGAATCAGTTAACAGACCAGAAAGATTAAGAGCTTAGTAAAATGCAAGGCCAAGGACTGCTCTCAGGGCCCCCTCGAGTTTTTGGAGAGCAGCGCCCTCCCCCCTCCGAAGGCACGTGGGTGGGTGACGAACCAGGGTACCCACTGCCAGGTGTGCCGAGGCCCCTAGGAGGGGCCAGGGAGGGGGCTGAGCACAGGGTGCTTAACGCCAGCCTCTCTGGCGGCATCTTGATTCTTCATTACAGCACCGAGTGCATGTACATAGTAGCGGCCCAGAGACATGCAGGCGGGAGGGGAGAGCAGGGAGGGGGAGAGAGAGAGCAGAGGTACCCTGTGCAAACCCAGCTCCTACTGTGTCTCTGGAGCTGTACCCATTGACCGCGGCCTTGCTGCTCAGCTCGATCATCTGGTGCAGCCGCAGCTTCCGGCAGTAGATGGAGGCGGCCTCGGGCTCCAGGGCAATGATGAGCTGCTCCGCGTTCTCGGGGGAGGCCAGGCCCGCCTGGAAGACAGAAGCAGAGGCTGGGACCGGGGCTCCCTGGGGGGCTGCTCCCAGGACACCCCCACCTGGGGCTGACACCCCCAGGAAGGGACACTAGGGCCCTGCTGGTTTGAGGAATTCCCTCCATAGGCCTCTGCAGAGCTTAAGATTGGGGGTGATCATGTGCTGGGCCCTGAACGGGGTCCCCGAACACCACAGAGTGGCCTAAGGAAATGTACAAGCATCCCTGGGAAACACCAGACCCTCTGGGCCCCGGAGCCTCTTGCATCTGGGGCTTAACTAGCCCAGAACTGAGACACATGGGGGGAAAGTCCCCAGAACTTTGGAAACTGTTACAGGGGGGATGGTGGGTGGTCTGGTTTTGGCTGTAACAGGCCAAACAGTCTGATCGAGTCAGAGCAAGCCCCGCTCTCTGGTGGCCCAGGAAACAAATGGCCCATCGCCGGACCTCGCTAGGCAACATGGGGTTTTGCTGGATGGGAGTCGGACAGGAGGGCTCCAGGGCTCCAGGAGAAAGCCCCTCCTGGAATCCTGCACAGCGCCCCCTTCTGGAGGGTGGGTGGGGAAGCAGCTGCCGCTCCCTCATTCAAAGCCACTATCCCTTTCACAGCAGAAATGCTCTGCTCTGTGACATCTGGCTTGTTCCAGGCACGTGCCTCCGGGAGGCTCTGGGACCACCCTCTGAGGGGAGCAGGGAAAGGGGCTGGCATGGCCCCTAACAGGTCCCGGCCCGCCTCTCGTGGCCTTGAACTTGAGCACCAGGTCTTGCTTGTCCGTTGAAGCTGTTCAGGCCCGGGGGTTTCCTGCCTTCTATGTTTGTTGTCTTTGGTCCCGTTTCCTAGGGAACCTCAGATGCCGCACCCACTTGGTGAAAGGCCCCAGCTCCACACCCAGCTCATAAGGCCTCATCCTGGAGGCCGGGGAAGTCTGCCTGACGTCACACGTGCACAATGGCCTCTCACCAGGAGGAGCCGCTTACAGTCGCCGGGGGAAGGGGTTTAGCAGGTGCAATAACTGGGCGGGTCGGGAGGCCAGGTTATAGGGAAAAACGGAAAGGACTTCAGGATGCCGTCCCACTCCTTCACTCTGTACAGGAAGAAACCAGGGCTCGGAGAAGCAGGGTGGCCTGTCCCGGGTTCCTGGGAGGTGGGTCTCAGTCTCTTCAGCTCCAAGGTACTCGACCCATAAGCAGCCGAGCGACCCCGGCCCAGATCTCTCGCCTTGCAGACCAGCTCTTTCCTGGGTTCTCTGCTCTCCTGGTCTGAGTGACTCCAGCTGCTAGGGTGGGGCCCAGGCCTTCGGGAGGACTTGAACCAAACTCCTTGGTGCCTCTAATGCTCCCCTCAACTGGCTTAAAGGTACAGCCTCTACCCATTCACTCCGGGGCAGCACCTGATGACACACTGCCTATACTTGCCTATACCGTACCCCAAACCAACCAATTAATTCTGTCCTCTTGAGATACCATCAGCGGCAGGTGCCTGGGCATCTCCACTTTGCCAATCCCGAAGGCCTCCCAGCAGCGGGAAAACCTCAGATGAGAGAGGGCCGGGTGGTGCCGGAGAGACCAGGACAGAGTGACACACTCCTACGTTCCAACCAGCCCCCATGCTCCACCTCACGCTCCCAGTGGCAATGAGGGGCTGTGCCCCCACCAGCTGCTCCCACGGTGGCCAGTGGAAAGCTGAGGGACAGGCAAGAGGAAGCAGCTGGTGCGGGCAGATTCCACCTCCCAGGAGGGGTCCCAGGGCTGCCGTGGACTCCAGGAAAAGGAGGAAACAGGGGATCCGCCAGGCTCAAAACCCAGCCGTCTCTCTCTCGGGCCGGAGGGTCTGGGGCCCGAAGTGTGAGCTTTGTTTCTGCATAAACACGTGCAGTCTTCTCAGCAGAGGCCCTCCAGCCCGGCGCTGTCCGGAGACCCTGTCCGGAGGCTGGGGGTCTATTTGCCTGGGACCAGGCCAGGGTCACCCGAAGCAGAAGAGCGCTTGCTCTGCCTTTGCTAGTCCTGCCTCCGCAGCTGGGATCACATGGCTGCTGTGCATGTCCGGCCTCTCCTGCAAGAGGGTATGTCCTCCAAGGGCAGCAGCCAAGTCTCCTTGCCCCACCGCACACAGGAAGGGCTCAGAGGGTAGCTGCTACATGAATGAGTCGCGCATCCCTCCAGTCAGAATCAAGTTCTGCAATTTCCTGGCGCGCATCTCCGCAAGCCCGAATGAGACAAGCATTCTGCCTGCGTGACCAAGGACTCTACAAACAGACTGTTTCAACTAAGAGCACGCGACCCCGTTTGTCTCCTCCACGAATCTGGGGCGGCAGGAGCACCATCCAGCAGCTCCTTGGAGTGCTGCTTCATGGTCCCCTGCTCCCGGGGGGAGGAGCAGCAGGTGGTGACTCCAGGGAGGCCAGGGCGTGGGCGTCCACGCTGACTACAGGGCTCCCCCGCCCTGGCCCTGCCATCAGCTGGAAAAATCCGCCGGGGACTGTGTTTACAGCTGAGAAAAATGGCCAGACGGCCGGCGAGTGCGCCGCTGGCCGGGCGTCAAGTTGCAGGGGCCCAGCTGCACTGTCCTGGGCGTCATGGGGCGGTTCTTTTTGTGTGTTTTTCCTGATGTGGCTATTTGTCACTGCCATTTGTTCAGAAAGGGAGGCAAATGTAAGCTGCAACTCTGTGCTAGATGATGAAATCATCTGTAGGGAAACATTTATTTAATAGGCTCTGGAACCTCCTAGAGTGACACATTTTAGGCAAAATGCCTCTAGAGAGAAACTGTTTCCTGTCCGTGCAGCTCTCTGGACCCAGAGGAACTACCTCCCATTCTAGGTCTCTTAGGCCTCAGAGGAGGGACCAGCTGTTCTTTTTAAAATTTTTTTAATCCTCCCCGAAGACATATTTTTTTTATTGATTTAAGAGAAAGGGAGAGAGAGAGAAAGAGAGAAACAGCAATATGAAAAACATCAATCAGCTGCCTCCCAAACATTCCCCAACTGGAGATCAAACTCACAACCTAGGTATGTGCCCTGACCAGGAATCAAACCCGCAACGTTTGGTGTACGGGATGACACCCGCCCAGCTGAGCACCCAGCCAGGGCAGCACCATCCTTTCACTGAATGCTCTTCAAGGGTCTAAAGGTGCCCCAGCCTTCATAAAAGACAGAGGTTAACCTACTTTTTCAACGAGCGTTTGACACTAGCAGATATGTTGGAGTTTCACTGATGAAATAAAGTGGGAGATGCTGCCCAGGGCCTCGTCCCCTGCTCTGCAGCCAGGCCTCTGCCTCCTCCGGGCCGGTGGGAGGAGACACTCAGGTCCCAACGGACTGTGACATGAACTGGGGCTCAGGGAACCTCGACAGGCCTGGGAGGAGGGGCTCCGATTTCACCTGCAAGCAGGTTGATGGGCTAAGGGGCAGCACTTCGGGTGGGAGGGTTGATGGGCACTCTTGCATCTCAGAAGCTGGCTGGGCCAAGAAGTGCTTTTTGCTCAGCTTCTGTATTGGAGTTCTCCAGAGAATCCAATGTATGGATGTGTAGAAAGAGATTTATGACAATGAGTGGCTCACATGAATATGGAGACTGACAAGTCCCGAGGTCTGCAGGCAGCAAGCTGGAGGACCAGGAGAGCCCATCATGGTCTAGTTCCCTAGCTGGCAGGTTCAAGACTCAGGAAGAGATGTTTCAGTTTAAGTCCAAAGGCAAAAAAAATCCAAAACACCCAAAAACCCCAAACCCAATGTCCCCGTTTGAAGGCTGCAGGCGGGAGGAATTCCCTCTTGTTCTAGGTAGGTTCTACTCATGCCTTCCACTGACTGGGTGAGGCCCACCCCCCTTACGGAGGGCAATCTGCTTTATTCGGGCTATTGATTTACAGGTTAATCTCGCCCCAAAATACCCTCACAGCAACACTCAGAATGATTTTTGAACAAATATCTGCATACCCCTTGGCTCAGTCAAGTTTACACAGAAAATTAACCATCACAGTACACATCTTTGTTATTCCATAGACTAAATGGGGGGCAGTGAGGAGGGAGAGTTGGAGAGATGCTCATTTTGGCCACAGGTTAGCAAGCTTCATTTCCACTTTGTCACTGGGACTCAGGCTGGAGAGACTGCAGAGAAGTCAGCAAGGCAGCTGCACCCCTGCACGCCTTCTGCTCCCCAGAAGTGTGAGGCTTCAGTGCACCACTGGGCCGCAAGCTACCTGAAAACAGGGCCAGGCTCCGATGCACAGGGCACAGGTATGAATCCAGGGCCTCGCCCAGCCCTGGCACATAGAACACTCCCGGCACAGGTTTGTCTGATGAGTCAATGACTGAGTGAGCAGGGACTGAATGGCCCCTGCCATCTTCAAATCCACTCAGTGACTGTAAACTGGACACAAGTATCAAATCAGAATTTCAAAGGGTCAAAACTTCAGCTGCACGGCCCTGGCCAGGTGGCTCGGTTGGTGACAGCCTCACCCCAAACACCAAAAGGTTGCAGGCTCCATTTCCAGGCAGGGCACATGCCTAGGTTGTGGGTTCAATCCCCTGTTGGGTCGTGTATGGGAGGCAACTGATCAAAGTTTCTCACATCGGTGTGTTGCTGTTATCTTTTTTCTCTCTCTCTCTCTCTTCCTTCCTCTCCTCTAAAAAATCAATTTAAAAAACAAAACAAAGCATATCCTTTGGTGAGGATTTAAAAAAACACTGCACAATCGCGGCACCAAACAAAAGCTCCCCAGTACTGAGGAGACGGGCCTGTTTGCAGAGGGTCTCCGGCTTCAGAAAGCGAATTCCCTGCATCCAAGGAGGCGGGTCGCTTGTGCCAAACCCCAGGGGATGCCACCCCCCACCCAACCCCCATTTCCTTCCTCCTCAGCTGCCCCAGGGCCTCTCCCCTCCCCGTCGCTGCCTCAGCCCCCACCCCACGCCTTCAGAGATGCTGTCCTTGGAGGAGGCCCCCTCCGCCCCCCACCCAGCTCTAACAGCCCTGACACATCTGCTGGTCACTGCTCCTCTTTCGTTTTCAGGCTAAAAATAAGAGCTGACCCTTTTCTGGGTCACACGTTTGTTGCTGGAGGCGTCCTGTGGGCTGGAAATGAGGGTCAAAACCATGAAGCTTGAGTGTCCGTCCTGGGAACACTCAGACCAGACACGGGGCCGTGTCGCCGTAGACAGCCATTCCCGGGGCCTGTCTTTGGACACGGCCCCAAGGCCACGGCCACGTCCACGGAACAGCCCAGGCTGCCCGGGCTTCTGTGGCAGCTGAGGTGCGCCTGGGCCTCTCTGTTTTTAAAGGATTGCCTCTTTTTGGAACTTCCACCCTCTTCCTTCATCCCTGTGAAAACAAGTCTATTTTTGGCAGATACATAGGCTGGGCCAGATTCTCACGCTGAGCAGAGGGAGAGAGACAGTCTAGGGCGGGACGGGGGGAGGGGGGGGGCACTGGCCTGACTCTACCTGCCGCCTGGAGTGAAGCCCCAAGTGTGGAGTATAGTCCATGACGCCGGGGTGGGGGTGGGGCCCACTTTACTACCCTGCTGCGCTCAAGGCGGATGCGGTGGGCGTCTGACAGCAAAGGTTCGTCCCTGTGGCCACAAACTCAGTGTCGGAGGCAAGTCCCCTGGCGGAGGGCAAGGACACCTCTATCCCTGGCGGCATTCCCCGCCCGGCTCAGGCGGATGCCTGTGGAGACTGACGTCCAGGGCACAGAGTTGGCCGAGCCACAGGGTGGCTTTCATGGCCCAGGGGAGGCAGTAAACACGCAGGAGCCAGCTCTGCCCTCGGATTAGGACACAGATCGGCAGGACCAGCCTTTCTTGCCAGGACGTCAGGCTCTCATGGAAGCCCCGACCCAGCACAGTTGTCTGCAACCGCGTGAGGGCTGGAGGCTGGGAGGGTTTGAGGCACCAGCGGAAAGGGGGGGGGCGTGGAGGGGGGCCAGGCACCCCCAAGGGATGGGCTGGTCATCGGCCCTGGAATGCCGTCTCCATGGCACTGTGTTGACTGGCATGCTCCTTAGCCATGCCCTGCCCTCATCCAGGTGTCTGCCACCGGGCAGGTACGACAGCCCTCACCCCTCTGGGGCGACCATGCGTGGTCCTGTGAGTTCACAGGTGAGGCGGGCAGAGGGAAATGGACCAGTAGGTCCTGGCTGCACCTGCACAGCTTTCTGCCCCGACACCAAGCGGGTGCCGGGTTCATACCATGGGCCTTGTCTTTACTCCTTTCTCATCCGAATCTCCTTGCTTTCCAAGCCTTGTACTTGAAAGTCTCGAGTAAGTGACGTGCCTCCAAGCCCCAGTTTGAAATCTTAGCCCAGGGACCCCACCGTGGCAACAGGACCTGGAAATGCATAACGCCCCTCCCCTGCCAGTCTGAGCCCGTTCCGCCCCCGGGAGGCAGCTGAGGAACGGGAAGGCTCCTGGTGCCCCTGCCTGCGGGAGACCCGGCTGCCTCCCAAGGAGGCCTACGCACGCTGGACACCCGAGGGGGTGATGGTCACCACCGTGGGCACCTGAGCCCTGTCCGCTCCCGCCCCGCGCTCACCTGGTAGGCAGCTTGCCTCATGAACTGCTTGGCGGGCTGCTTCCAGATGGCAGGCACCGTGATGACCCATCTGACATCAGAGTTCTCGAACTCCGAACCCGCCTGGTCGCTCAGCTCCTACAGCCAAGGAAAGGGCGGCAGGTCAGGCGGACGTGGCTACATTTACTGAGAGTTTAGCCTGCATCAACACTGTTATACCTCATCTGCAGTAATCCCTCCAAGAATACTGTTAGGGAGAGATTGTAACTGTGCCCCTTTCCTGCAGGTGGCAAACTCAGGCTCAATATACTGTCTTTCTGATGATTACACGGCTAGAAGGGGGCAGAGCCAAAATCTGGACTCAGCCCCAGGTCTATCTTGACTCTAAAGGCCAATGTCTTAACTACATTGTGACACATGGTCTCGTATCTAGAACAGTGTCTGGTGGCAACTGTCAGAGTCGTCACTGTCATCTTCCTCCCCTCCAGCCCAGCACGTGAGGGGATTTTCCTGATGGGACAGGAAGGATCTGAATGGCCTAAGCAAGAACCATGCTGTCCTTAGCTCTGGGTCAAGGTTACACCATGTAGGTAAAGGGGATGGGCAGAAGCCTCAGAGGTTTCCAAAAGTATGCCTCTAGCATAGTGCCGACTCAGTATTTCCATCCGTAAAATGGGGAGAATAAAACTAACCCCCGGCATAAGCGGCAAAATTAAATGAGAACACACGTGGAACGTCTGGCACGGAAAAGACCTCTGATAAATGCTGCTTCCTTCCTTCCCCTCCCCTCCTGTAGCCACGGTCACCAGACAGACATGAAACCAAAGCGAAACGCACACCAGGGCACTTCTGCACCAGAGTCAGCGTCGTGGACTCGGCTCAGAGGAACCGGCTGGTGATTTTTGTTTTTCCTGGTGGATGTCACACTTTCCCTATTGTTTCAAATGGTTATCTTGGGACTGACCCACCCTCTCACTGAACTAACTTCCTCTATGATCTGTAAGCTTCCTTTTTTTTTTCATTTTTAATTGTGACAAAATACATATGACAAAATGTATTATTTTTAAGTGTACAGTTTGGTAGTGTTAAGTATATTCAGCAAACTTTTTTCTTTTTCCCCGCTTTGGGCCACCATGAAGTAGCCGATTTGGGGGTTTTATTTCTGTTTTTTTTGTTGTTGTTTTTTAATCATGTGTTATTTCCTTGCGGGTCTGCCCTGGGCGTTAAAGCAGGTGAGCGTGTGAGTGTTGGGAAGGATTCTGAGCACACCTACCGCCACCCAGACAATTTTAGACTCTGAGCAGGAAGAGTCGGACCTGAATGATGGCTTCCCTGGCTGCAGGGGAAGTTGCTTAGATCCGCCTCCACCAGCCGCTGGAGGACAGCTGGGAGGGGAAGGATCCTGACATTAACGGGACGTCTCCCTTGTCCCGCGCTTGCGCTCGCTTCCTTCATGAACGAGACCACCATGCACGTCCACCCGCCCCTCAAATGCCAGGCCGCCCCTTGTGAAGGCCTCGCTCCTGTAAATCTCCTTGAGCAGCTTTCTTCATGGAATTTTTTTTTTAAATATATTTTTATTGATTTCAGAGAGAAGAAGGGAGAGGGAGAGACAGAAACATCAATGATGTCTCCTACGGGGAATCAAGCCCGAAAACCAGGCATGTGCCAGACCGGGAATCGAACCTCGACCTCCTGGTTCAAGGGGCCACACTGTTTTCCCAGTGGCTGTGCCATTTTCCAGTCCCCCCTGCAGTTAGGAGGGCGCATCCTGCTCTCTCCCTCCAGGCACAACCTAGGTGGCGGGTGCACCCCCCACCCCCACCACAGGCACCTCCGCGTGTCCTACCTTCAGCGCCTGCTCCTTAAAGTACTGCAGGGCGTAAGCAAAGATTTCTAGGGCTTTGATCTTCTTGCCGTTGGCTGCTGTCAGGTCTGTATCCAAGGTGAGGTCCTGGCAGAGAGAGGAAGGAGACAGTAAGAAGACAAGGAGAGACGGCCTTCTAGCTTCAGGGACAGCTGCCTGCAGCTGTGGGGGGTGAGGGGAGGCGCAGGGGGGACGCGGCTGGTGGCCATATTTGTGTTTCCCAATGTGTGAGAGGCAGCCCAGGATGCGAGTTCCCCAAAACAGGCCTGGAGCAATGTCCTTGCACTGTGCAGGAGGCCCTGGCTGCTCCCCTCAGCGCCACCTCCGCTTCTCTCTCCTCCCTCCCTCCCTTCCGAATCCTCTGGGAGCGAGGTTTCAGGGCAGCCACAACCCAGGAAGAGAGAACGGCAGCAGGCACCGCTAGTGCAATTTACATGTTATTTGCACTCGGGACACACATGGTCACCCTCAGAGCCCGCACGGAGGCCTACATAATCATGCCAACTCACTGACATGCCCGATGCTGAACAGACATGAAGCGTTCATTCCCCAGTGAGCTGCCAACCAAGTCCCCAAAATAGAAGAGCTCCTATTTTAAGGCTCTGCAGCCTGATCCACTGGGAGCCCAGCATCGCGCCTCGCTTCCCCGCCAGGAACGGAGCAGGTGTGAGTGCAGTCCTCGGGTGGAGGGTGCTCTGCAGATGCTGTATGGACTGGGGTCATTCAACAATGAGGAGAAACGTCCCCCAGAGTGGGGATGGGCAAAGAGAGCCCCTGCGCATCCGGAACCACCAGGCTCATTACTGCTGGGGAATCAGCGGGGCCTCTGGATCGATCCCGCTGGGCAATTAGGCGTTGCCTCTGGAGTGTGAGGGGGCATCGAGCCGCTAAACCAGCCTCGTGAAGCCTGTCAGTCATCCGGACCCATCTGCACAAGCCCCTCCTCCCCACCAGCCACTACCCTCCCTGGATGCTCAGAAAGACACCCCAGCTTTTGGGCGGTGGCTCCCCGTCTCAGAAACGTGGCCGAGCACCTGGAAGCCACAGGCTCAGAATTTTAAAAATTCCTGTGTGTCCACCTGCGCAAGCTGAAGCGCAAGCACTGAATCCCCTCAGGTGAAAAGGGAGGCTGCGTTTCTAGCAGGAGCCCGTCTGCTTCGTAGAGAGACCATCACCCCAAGAGCAGAGCCCTGGGAAGTAGGTGCTGGTGGCTGGGTTTCCCATTAGTTTTGTCATCTGCAAACACGTAACAGCGACAAATGAAAGCATTCAGAGAAGCTAGCAACTGACTGGACTTAGAAGTACCACATGGCTCTAGAGCTCTGCGTGTTCTGATTCCTCTTCTCCTTACAAAACCCCCATGGCGAAGGCACTGTCAGTGTGTCCATTGCACGGATAAGGTAAAGCAAGGCACGGAGAGGCCAGGGACTGGGATTAAGCATCTGGAAGGGGCCGAGGCAGGACTTAAACCCAGGTTGCCTGCCCTAGAGTCCTGGCCTTACACACCATCGCCATCCTGAATCTCTACGGAATAACGTGTTTACACGGAAACAGTTCTCTCCTCTGGCCCAGCCTTTTCCATGCAGCTTGAGGGGGAGGCCGTCATTGACCTGGACAGTGTGTCGGGAGCAGCCCTGCCCCGGGAGCCGGGCCGCCAGTTGCTGGGCACTTGATTTCCTGAGCTTGCCCCTCCCCCACATAGGGGGTTAATGGGCCACTCGTTACTTCCGGACTGGCTACACTGCCCTCATCCCCCCCAAAGGCCCCGTCCCCACGACCCTCCTTCAGGATCCCCTAATCTCCCAGTAATCCAGCAACTGAAGGGGGCCTCCTATCATTGGGTCCCCAGCCCCCTAGGCCAGTGATGGCGAACCTGTGACACGCGTGTCAGAGGTGACACGCGAACTCATTTTTTTGGTTGATTTTTCTTTGTTAAATGGCATTTAAATATATAAAATAAATATCAAAAATATAAGTCTTTGTTTTACTATGGTTGCAAATATCAAAAAATTTCTATATGTGACACGGCACCAGAGTTAAGTTAGGGTTTTGCAAAATGCTGACACGCCGAGCTCAAAAGGTTCGCCATCACTGACCTAGAGGGTATTAT
>NW_005370286.1:4044606-4070541 GCF_000412655.1 Myotis brandtii | reverse complement strand
GCTTCCGTCTCGGAGACGGCGGAGCAGGCAGACCCTACGCCTGTCTGGCCAATCGGAGGCAGGATCCTGGCTCAACAGGCCACACTGCCTCGGGGTCTCCTAGAGATGAGGTGACACCACGAGTCTCCGGAGCCTCCTGGTGCGGGTCCCTTAGCTGAGTCACAGCTGCTTTTCCAGAGGAAAGGCGGGGCCTAACCCAAACCGGGTGGGGATTACTTTTATTACAACTTGTCTTGTCAACCGCACTTTTAAAAAAATGCCTAAAATCTTACCCCGGAGCGATAACTAAAGTCCACAACTACCAGCGAAGGGAACGGCCAATCACAATGTATCTTCAGAGCCATATTGGCTTTGGAAAATTGGGGTGATCAGTCCCTGGCTCCCAAAGTTTCGGGGGCTGAAGACTGCGGGAAGGCCAGGCCCTGACCGGGGGAGCAGGCCTTGGTGCTGGACAGACCAGAATCTTCACAGACAGCCGGTCACGTGTGGACACGGTGGGCACCAGAGTGTGCCGGTCACATGTGGACACGGTGGACACAGGGAGTGTCCTGAGAGCGCGCCCCAGGAGACCCAGGACAACTTCAGGTAACCCCTCACTTGGCTGCCATTCCCCGCTCTGCTTCCTCTCAGGCATGGTGCTTTCTGCTCTGGTCACGTCACCCGTGACACTTCCGCACCCGGAAGAGCTGACACCTCCCCGCTTACATTGACAGGAAGTCTCACTTCGTCTGCACACACACCCTGCGAGGCAGGTATGGTCAGTCTCCCCATTTTATAGGTGAGGGAACTGAGGGTTAGAAAGTTTAGCAATTGCCTAAGCTCCCACAGTAAGTGTCCAACACAGACACCTGTAAGTGGGCACCCCTCCCCCAAGGCTGCACGCCGGAGTCACCGGGACAGGTTTCAAACGCACCAGCCATGCCCTTCCCAGACCAACTAGTCAGAATAAACCAACATTGTCACGGACCACGACCCTGTAGCCCAGAGACCAGAGTGGCTGCCCCGAGTGGCACAGTGAGTTTGGGCCGAGCTGGGCCAGAGTCCAGGACCCAGCGCCTGCGCTTGCCCACCCAAGCACTCGCCTCATCACGTGAATGCACTCCGGCTCCTTGGTGAAGCTGTAGGCGTAGCCGCTAGACGTGGTCCCAAAGTCGATGGCCACCACCACGAGAAACGTCTGCTGCTCCGAGACGCTCGAGTCGGCATCGTTCTGCAGAGGCACCGAGTAAGGTATTGGGGAGGGGGTCCGCCACACCTGGCTTTCAGGAAGATGCCCCAGGTGGTCCCACCCTGCCCCGCTGTACACCCACTGCCCAGGACAGTCGCTGTGACCCCCGAGACACAGGGCTGATCACCATCCTGGGCTGACACTGGGCACTGGGCACTGGGCACTGGCCAGGGGAGCACCCACACACCACCTTTCACAAAGGGCTTCCCATTACTGTCAACAGGACACTCGTGTCAGAAACGACCGCCCGAGCGTTCCCCTCCATGTGTATTCCTTCGTTCCTACTGAAATACAGTAAGTTAACCTTCTCCTTCACAGCTCCATCCATCTGTCCCATGGTTATGTCCTATGTTCTGATTGAAGTAAAATTCAGGAGGAACCTCCTTCCAAATCCTACAACTAAGATGACATCTCTGAGGCCCTGGACGCGGCCCATGTTTTAGGAGGTTCCTCCCCAGCAAGTTATGTCTGCTCTTTCCCCCGCTTTCACTGCATGACCACCTCCTGGAAATAACATTTAAGACAACTGCGGAGACACTGACCAGCATTGATTCCAGCTTTTAACATGTGCTCTTTCCACTCGGGGCTTCCGTCTCGGAGACGGCGGAGCAGGCAGACCCTACGCCTGTCTGGCCAATCGGAGGCAGGATCCTGGCTCAACAGGCCGCACTGCCTCGGGGTCTCCTAGAGATGAGGTGACACCACGGGTCTCCGGAGCCTCCTGGTGCGGGTCCCTTAGCTGAGTCACAGCTGCTTTTCCAGAGGAAAGGCGGGGCCTAACCCAAACCGGGTGGGGATTACTTTTATTACAACTTGTCTTGTCAACCGCACTTTTAAAAAAATGCCTAAAATCTTACCCCGGAGCGATAACTAAAGTCCACAACTACCAGCGAAGGGAACGGCCAATCACAATGTATCTTCAGAGCCATATTGGCTTTGGAAAATTGGGGTGATCAGTCCCTGGCTCCCAAAGCTTCGGGGGCTGAAGACTGCGGGAAGGCCAGGCCCCGACCAGGGGAGCAGGCCTTGGTGCTGGACAGACCAGAATCTTCACAGACAGCCGGTCACGTGTGGACACGGTGGGCACCAGAGTGTGCCGGCCACTGTGAGCACGGGGTGGACACAGAGAGTGGCCTGAGAGCGCGCCCCAGGAGACCCAGGGCAACTTCAGGTGACCCCTCACTTGGCTGCCATTCCCCGCTCTGCTTCTGCTCAGGCATGGTGCTTTCTGCTCTGGTCACGTCACCCGTGACACTTCCGCACCTGGAAGAGCTGGCACCTCCCCGCTTACATTGACAGGAAGTCTCACTTCGTCTGCACGCACACCCTGCGAGGCAGGTATGGTCAGTGTCCCCATTTCACAGATGAGGGAACTGAGGGTTAGAAGGTTTAGCAATTGCCTAAGCTCCCACAGTAAGTGTCCAACACAGACACCTGTAAGTGGGCACCTCACCCCCAAGGCTGCACGCCGGAGTCACTGGGACAGGTTTCAAACGCACCAGCCATGCCCTTCCCAGACCAACTAGTCAGAATAAACCAACACTGTCACGGACCACGACCCTGCAGCCCAGAGACCAGAGTGGCTGCCCCGAGTGGCACAGTGAGTTTGGGCCAAGCTGGGCCAGAGTCCAGGACCCAGCGCCTGCGCCTGCCCACCCAAGCACTCGCCTCATCACGTGAATGCACTCCGGCTCCTTGGTGAAGCTGTAGGCGTAGCCGCTAGACGTGGTCCCAAAGTCGATGGCCACCACCACGAGAAACGTCTGCTGCTCCGAGACGCTCGAGTCGGCATCGTTCTGCAGAGGCACCGAGTAAGGTATTGGGGAGGGGGTCCGCCACGCCTGGCTTTCAGGAAGATGCCCCAGGTGGTCCCACCCTGCCCCGCTGTACACCCACTGCCCAGGACAGTCGCTGTCTGGCTCAAGCCCTGGGGAGAGGGTAGGCCAGCCTCAGCTCAGGGAGGCGCCCCTAAGTGAAGGGCCAAGCCCACAGCTTGCCACCACTCCCCTTTATCAACAACTGTGCATGCGCGTGGCTATTACGGACACCACCACCAGGGCCGGAGCCCAGTGGTTCTGAGTGACAGCCTTCCTCCCACTGTTCTTCCCCAGGCCCCGTGCAGACCCGCAGCCACTGCCCCAAGGGCTTTCCCAGCTGGGTCCGTGCACCTCCCAGGTGACCACTCCACCTGCTCCGTGTGTCAGGCCTGGGAGCAGGGCTCCACATGCCAGGGGCCCTGCCGGGTCCTGCCATAACCACGCATGACCCTGATGAGTCCTGTCCCCTCAGGGCTGCCCCCACCTGCCTGCCCACGCTGCCACCCAGGCCACTGGCTCCAATGGCACCAGCCACACAGGCCCAGAGTGGGACCAGGACTCGGGAGGGCTCACACGGCTGGTACCAGGACCACTTAATCTCCACCCAGGAACATGACGGGCTGCTCAGCTGCCTCCTCATGCGAACAGACCCACAAAGCCAAGATAATGAGCACACACTCCCACACACATGTACACATGTCTTACCACGATATGGGAGGGGGACAGAGGCGTGATCCCTGTGTCCCCGAGACTCCGGGCAGGAGATGAGTATGCAGACGTGGGGGCCGTTTCTGGAAAGAGAAAGACAAAGCATGCTCCTTAGCGGTGGTAGGGACCGGCCCGGCGAGCAGGAGCGAGGCTGCGTGGTGGCCAGGCTGACCCCAGCCACAAAGTTCAGGTGTCAGCACCCCCTTACATTTAGTATTTAAAACTTGACCAAATGAGCCCTAGTCAGTTTGGCTCAGTGCATAGAGCATCAGCCCACAGACTGAAAGGTCCCGGGTTCAATTCCTGTCAAGGGCACATACCTTGGTTACAGATTCCCCGGCCCTGGTTGGGGTGCGTGTGGGAGGCAACCAATTGATGTGTCTCTCTCACATCAATGTTTCTCTCTGTCTCTCCCTCTCCCTTCCACTCTCTCTAAAAATCAATGGAAAAAATATCCTCGGGTGAAGATTAACAAAAAGTAAATAAAAATAAAATAATAAAATAAAACTTGACCAAATAAGACATTCCTTTTCTCCCAGGGACCCGCAGTCCTCTCAGTAGGTGCCATCCAACTCCCACTTAGCAGGGCGTCCGCCAGTCCCCAGATCGCCCCAGTCCCGGCTCCTGCCCCCGCAGAGCCATCTCCTAACCAGCCTCCATGTGGATGGGAGGAACCTGCACCTGAAATGACGTGCGAACTTTCATGTGCACTTTCCAGGAAGAGTATCCGCAGCCCTCAGGTTCCCAGCGGGCTGGGGGACCCTACCCCGAAAGGAACAACCCCTCACGTAGGAATACAGGCCACGAGCGCACCTTCCCGAAAGAACTTCCTTCCTGGTGGAGGCATCATCTCCTGCCTCCCTCTGGCTTGAGACCCCGCCAGCCTATGGGGACCTCATCTCTCTTCCGTGACACTGAAGGGTTTTGACATTCAGTAAGAAAATCCACAGCGGAAAGACAGGTAGGCTAGCATTCCTGGGCCCTGAAGACAGGCCCCACCACAGATTCGAGGCCAAACTGGAGAAGCCTCATGAACATCAGTGAAGCCTCATGAACATCATTCTGCCAACTGCCCGGCTGCTCCTGCCATTATTCAGGCGCAGATATCTGTCCTGAAACCTGGGCACAGCCAGGGGCTCTCGCCCAGGAGTGAGCACCCAAGGAGAAGTCACACTGTGCCCGGTCAGTGCCAGAGGCTCTGCACGGCTGTCCCTTCCCGCTGCCCAGGACTGGCAGGGCTGCAGATCAAGAACTGTGGGCTCTCACTGCAGAGACGATGCCCGACTCTGGGCACCTACAAATGCCAGGCGCCATCCGGGGTGCTCTACAAATACGGCTCCACTCGGTACACAGCCTAGTACCTGGGAGGAAAAAATGGTAACTTGCTAAAATAAAACTTGTGGTCAAGGAAACCCAGAGAGTGTGGGGTGTCTGAGAAGGGCCTGTCTGCTTCAAGAGGAGACCGGGAGCGGCTCCCTCGGCCTCCGCCGTCAACCACTGGGTAATCCCACGCACTTGCTGATCCTTTTTTCCTGCTTGGTGAGAACTCAAACAGCATCATGGCCGTGGGTGCCGACTGGGCTGAGGGAATGGCACGAATCATTGAAGAGTGAACGTGAGGCTTCCACTCTGCACAGCCACCTCCCCTCTCCTGATGAGGCTCAATTCCAACCGCGGGAAGAAAGGTGCAGAGGCAAAAAGATCAACTGGCTGGGCAAAGGACTCAGCCATTTCTCCAAAGAATATATACAAATGGCAACAAAGATGTTTAACATTGGTAATCGTTAGAGAAATGCAAATCAAAACCACCATGAATACTGTTTCACACCCACGAGGATGGCTATCATAAAAAAGGAACAGAAATGACAAATGTTGGCAAGGATGTGGACAAATCGGAACCCTTATATATATCTGGTGGGAATGCGAGGTGGCACAGCCACTGGGGAAGAGTTTGGTGGTTCCTCAAAAAGTCAAATATAGAATTACCGTATGACCCAGCAATTCCACTCCTAGGTATCTGCCCCAAAGAACTGAAAACAAGGATTCAAACGGATACTTGTATGTGAATGTCATTGCAGTCACAATAAGCACAATGTAGAAAGAACACAGTATCCATTAATGGATGAATAGATAATCAAAACATGGTATATCCATATAATGGAGTATTATTCAGCTGTAAAAAGGAATAAAATTCTCATACATGTCATAACATAGATGAATCTAGAACACATTATGCTAAGTGAAATAAGCTAGGCACAAAAGGTGAAATACAGTGTGATTCCACTTATATGAAATATCTAGAAAAGGCCAATTCATAGAGACAGGAGGTAGATTCGAGGTTACCCGGAGCTGGAAGGAGGCAGGAACAGAGCGTGTACCGTTTCTATATTGGTAAGGAAAAAGTTTTGGAAACAGATAGGGATGATGGTTACACAATACTGACTGTAATTATTTCCAAAGATTTATACACTTAAAAATGGCTAAAATGGCAAATCTTACATCTTATATTTATTATATTTTTTTTTACTTTACCACAACAAATATTTTTTATTTAAAAAAAAATCAACTTGCCCATCTGAGAGGGGGAGCAATTTGTGATTCCTATTAGCACCCAAAGCTCAGTGCTCTTGGAAGGAGAATGGAGACAGAGCCAGGCTCCTGGACCAGCCTGCTGGCCTCTGCCTTCTTTGCT
Source organism: Myotis brandtii (assembly GCF_000412655.1). Taxonomy (NCBI): domain Eukaryota; kingdom Metazoa; phylum Chordata; class Mammalia; order Chiroptera; family Vespertilionidae; genus Myotis; species Myotis brandtii. The sequence goes on along the minus strand of NW_005370286.1, from coordinate 4,064,096 downwards.
GATCTCCTAGCACAGGGGCATCCGCTGCTATAAAAGCTGGGGGATTTTGCCTCTCCACTAGGGGTCCAGCCAGATGGTCCTGTCCACCTGTTGGGGAGACGTCTGCCCTGCCATGGCCCTTGGGGCAGCCAGCAGAGAGATGCCAGCCTGCACTGGAGCCACCCTCTCCCCACCTGCTACCTGGAAGGCCTACGGCCATGTGTCCACGTTTGCACAGAAGGTCTTGGAAGAAACCAAATGTCTAATTACCCAGAAAATCTGGTGTTGGCAATTAGCAAACAAGCTATTAGCTGCAGACATACCATCCACCCCGCCGTCGGCTTGGTTCTAATTATCCCATCACTCAGCCCTCCTCAGAGCATGGCCCACTGACTAGCAAAATTGCATGTGTTGGGCCACACAGGCCTCGGGCCCCAGAGGACTCCAGGATATTCAGGGCAAGAACCAAGGCCCTGCGGGGTTCTCCCTGCGAATCCCTCCCCCTCTGTCTCTGTTCAGTAGGAAATTAATCATTTGACTTGCTGATCACTCAACCAGGCCTAGTAGAGGCAATTAAACTTCATGGACTTCTTCCATCCGAAATTAAAATGCAGCTACGCTGTGTAAAGATTTAAAACTGATCTGCAAAAAAAAGGCACGCAGCAACATTTTTATAGATATGTGACTATCATGCACACACACACCTACAGCTCTCCACATCCCAAATCAAAGGTAAGCCACCGCTTAATGTTCATCAGTCCAGAGCAGGAATATACAAAGCCTACAGTGACAACTTTGTTCTCAAGCTAATGTTTCTTTATCTATTTAGGATGTCAAAGTGGTGCTCAAAAATTCTTGGGGAGCCCTAGCCAGTTTGGCTCAGTGGATAGAGTGTCAGCCCTTGAACTGAAGGGTCCCGGGTTCAATGCCGGTCAAGGGCTCATACCTCAGTTGCAGGCTCGATCCATGGCCCTGGTCGGAGTTCATGTAGGAGGCAACCAATTGATGTGTCTCTCACATCGATAATTCTCTCTCTCTCTCTCTCCCCCCCCCCCCCCCTTCCATTCTCAAAATCAATGGAAAAATATCCGCGGGTGAGGATTAACCAAAAAAAAATTTCTTTTTAATTATTGGGGAAAAGACCATGGAAAAGCCTCCTTTAGCCCTGAGGGGTATGGAAAGTCTCTGGAGTGCTAATAGCCCCAACAAAGCTTGAGAGCTTCCATTCGGTAAATAAGTGGTTAGGAATAAACACAAGGGGGTCAGTGGAATATTATCTACTGATCTAAGAGTACTTGACAGATCTATGCTAACAGACAACAAGAGAGAGTTGATGCATGAGGTGTCTATATATACAAAGTACATGTCGTATGACCTGGCTCCCAATACACAGGGGCCATGATCCCCTGTAAGACATTCTGTCATTAGCTGCAGCCCCGTTTATGCTTCTCTGCAAAGCCAGTACAATAACATCTACCCGTGACTGCTCCCACCTATGGGATATTCCAGGTCAGTACACACAGGGCGACATGGGCACATCGGGAAGAGGAGAGAAAGGCAAAGCTAAAAGCCCAACAAGAACGGGGATTTGTAGAGTGCAGGCTTGGAGGAGAGAAAGGAAGCTGATGAAAAGAAATTGAGACCCATCTGTGAAGGTAGGGAGAGGAGGAGAGATGAAAGGAAAATGCTTTACCAGGGAGTATAGTCAAGGGCAAAGCCAAAAACTCTGGGAGTTTGAAGACAAACCTACCACACTGTTCCGAGTAGATTAAACAGACACTCAAAGCACCTCACCCTTCAAGCACTAAGTTCCCCTGAAATGCAGTAACACAGAGGGATTTGATGGTTTCACATCAAAAAATCGGAACAACACCATTTCGGGAATGCAAACTCTGAGCCACACAACCATGGTTTCATGAAGAAAGGGCCACTGCAGCTTTCTGGTCAACCAACAGAGAATTATTGTCGGATCTCCTTTGCTACCAATTTTAGCTAATTTAACAGCACTTCTGTTTTGTATATTTACTGTGCAATCCTTTTTAGTTTAGTGAATATAAAAATGAGTTGATTTGGCGGTTTCTAGGTTCACTCTTAACCTGGGACACAACCCCCAACACATCACTTTTAAAATAATATTTGCAGCAAAAGGGGATATATAGATAAAATTAAAATATTTTTTTGCAGCAAAGTAGAGGATCTAAATAAGTAAAAGTATGACTCAGGACTTTTTTAGAGCCCCAAACCAGGTAGTTGAGGAGGAACTAGTTTAACTTGTTAGGTTAATGCTCATTGTGCTTGCCTTCATGGTATAAGAATTAAAAAACAGGTTTCAGTGGGGCTCCTGGTATAAAATGCGAGACTTAAAACTCAGACACATTGTATTTGCTCCGGGCTCGAATGGCTTTAATCAAAGCAGAGGTTCCGAAAATAAAAATGGGTTGGATAAAGATATGTCAAAGACAGCCATAATTCAGAAACTTGCTTGTTGCTCTTCTCTGCTGGAGACATTAGTCAGCAAATGGCCGTCCGCAGAACTGTAGACTTTCCGAGATACAGTAAATCGATCCTGCTCCATAAACACAACATTTTAAAGGAGGAAGACTGAACCACGGGCCTGCCTTTATTCTACAAGGCTCCAGGCTCAAGCGAAATGACAGGTGGTCTCAACAATGATGACTCCCTGGCTCCCTGTAGGGGGCGTGCAGGAGGCAGGTGGTGGATGTTTGCTGTTTCACTCTCACATGGAGGTTTCTCTCTCTACCTCTCCCTTTCCCTCTCTCTCTCTAAAAAAAAAAAAGGAAAAAGGAAGGATTTTTAAGGTCGTTATGCTTTAAACATGCAATAGATGTTTTCATTCTTTCCTCCTCCTGCCTCTGAGATGACAGGTAGTTGCTGACAACTGCCTAAAGTCAGGCTACTTGAAAAAAGCTCTCCAATTCTCTCTCCTTGCATGCCCTCCCGCAGTGTCATTTTTGAAAACTGATCGGTGCAAGGTCATGTGTAGGTTACTGGCAGATATCTTCTAAAAAGGAAAATAAAAGAAATTTATTACCCTATAACAGGCTTCATGGCTAGCTGAACTAATGCATTATTACCGTAAGCTGAACAGCCATTTCAGTAAATAATTTATGGATTTTTTTTTAAATCATCTCAGCTGATGTCCAGAGTAAATGGAAATTTTATTGCATGAACTGGGAGACCCTCCTGGCTGCAAAGAATACCGAGTGTGAAATAGTCGCTCTCCAAATGCTAAACAATAATTATGGAAATGAGCATTTGCAGTGGCAGAAACCACAGCACCTGGCACAGGCTCAGAGTGAGAGGCTGTGCTTGGCCCATCCTGACCCTGGGCAGCATCTTCCAGTTACACCCCCACCCCCACGCCCATCCCAGATGGTTTAGAAGATGAGCTGCCCCAGAGAGAGAGAACTGGGGCAGCTGGCATTCCCCAGAGACAGTGAGATCCGGAGCCCCTCTAATCCCAGATGGTGAGTGGGGCCGTCTCTGTCAACCACAGGTCCACATGCACACGTGTGTCCAGGCCAAGGCTGGGAGAGGTGAGGAAATGGTTTCTCCAGGTCTTCCTGCTGACTTTCAAGAATTATATTCAGCAAATTGGGAGCCCCACTTCTGCCTCATCCTCCAGGGCACCCACCTCTGTTGGAGGGAGGAACAGAGAGAGGAATTCTGTCATCTGCACCTATAATCCCAGGTCAACTGGCAAAACCCAGACTGGAGGCAACGCTAAGGACAACAGCCAGGTTTCTCCAAAAAAAAAACAAATTACAAGGAAAATATATAGGAACAGAGGAGGGGAAACTACGGATCAGAGGTTCTCAAACGTTAATGTGCATCAGAATCACCCAGAGCCCTGGTTAAAACAGACAGCTGGCCCCAGAGTTTCTACTCCAATTGGTCCAGGACAGCAGAAAATTTGCATTGCTAATGAGCTCCCGCCCACCCCGACCTGCTGGGGACAGACTGCCCTAGCTTAAAACACAGAGCAACTGCAGTCATTGCAATGCATGGGCCTCTCATGGATCATGATTCAAACGAACAGAAAAATTTACATCACTTATGAGACAATTGGAAATGGTCTGAATTATAAACACTGATCAGATATTGATAATATTAATAAGTTACTGTTAATGGTGTAGTTATGTAATGTTTAAGGGTCATTATACTTCAGAGATACATTCTGAAATGTTTACAGATGAAACAATATGATGCCTGATATTCATGGATGCTCAATACATTACTTACCCTACTTCTGTATGTTTTGAATTTTCCATAATAAGAGAGTGGCCGTTTCAATGTGCCAGTTCCATGTCTGTGTTCCTGGCTTCAGGAGGGCAAGACAATATTTTTCTTATACAGAGTACAGGTAGGCCCCCCAGACATCTTATCAAATGAATGATCAAACTCATGAGAATATGCATGCATTAGACCTACACAGTTTGAACTGAAACCTTGGGAATGTTTCGGACCTGGGTCTTGGAGTGGATGAAGGGTACACGTCCAGCTGGCTTCTCTGGGGCTGAGGCTGTTGGGATGAATCTAAACAGCCCTGAAGGGGTCTGAACTTTGCTGGCTCTACCGTTACCCTTGCAGACAGCAAAGGAGGCATCCATCCACCAACTGGCACCCACTCGGAGGGCTCCAGCCCAGCCTCAGGGCCTTCCTAGACTTTGAAACCCCTCTGTGAACCCAGGGCCACAGAAGAGGCCGGGGATTGCCCCCCCCCCCTCCCCGTGCTCCCCCTACCACTGCCGGGCCCCTCCATGTTCTGAGAAACCAGAGCCTGGCCCTGCAGAGAAGCAGGGTCCCTTTAAGGAGCAGGACACACCCATTTTGCTTTGTTCAGACTCAAAGGGCTCCCAAGGCCATATGGGAGGGGCAAGAAGCCTCCATGAGGAAGGTCTTGGCATCTTCTCTCCAGGGGATGAAATACCAATTCAGATGTCACCCTGGGACCGTTTGTACTAGAACAAGCTCTAAGTCTGGGGGGTAGGGGAAGGCGGTCCCTGTGGGGGCCCAGGGTGTAGGCATAGTGTCCTCCATGCTCAGACAGGGCAGCCAGCTTGGGCCAGAGGGTCAAGGGTATGTCTCCTCAGAACCAGAACAGAAGCAAAACCCAAGTTCTTAGAGGAAGGTAAGAAAGAGAAAATGGCTCCTGGTGACAACGCAGAACAGAGCGTGGCGGGAGGAGAATGCCACAGGTGCGGACCCGCAGGAGCCCGGAGAAGCTCCCTCACCTCCCTCTGGCCTTGTCTCCGCCCTGGGAAGCGGGAATCCCAACCCCCAGGGCCTCTATCACTGTGTCTCAGTGAAACGGAGGCAAAATGCAGGAGAAGAAACCCTCTGAATAAGGAACAGCCCCACCCACCACTTGCTGAATTCCTTCACAGGTCAAGTTTATGTACACTTTTGACTTTAGGCTCTTTTGCAAGATTATTCAAACACATATTATTTGAAATTATCAGAAATGTACAAAACCCAGAAACCTACCAGGAAAGCTATGGTGGCCAGCACTCACTGAGTGTGAAGTTCACACCAAGCTAAGAGCCTTAAGGGTGTACTCATGAGACCCTGCTGTTAGGGGGCTGGGAGGCGGTCATTATTCCCATTCTGTGGATGAGAAAGTAAAGGCGAGGTTACCAAAGAGGCCCTGATGGGCGTGGAGCTCTCCCTCCCGAGCCTGCACTCCTGTACCAGACCCAGTGCTGGGTCCCCACAGGTACGTTTCTCTTGGAAGATGAGCCTACTGAGAGATGTTCACACAACTCCCCCTGGCACAGATGAGCACACAGCCTGAGGAAGTCAGGAGGCCACAGCCACAGGGCTCCGCCAAGCTCGGGCTGGCTCTCTTCAAGCTTAGAAGTTTCCTTGGGCTCTGAAACCAAACATTTCAAAAGCCCAAATTCTTTGAATCCAAGATCAGGGTGAGGGAGGAGCTACTGATAACACAGAGGTTCAGAGTCAGGAAAGCCTGGGCTCAAATCCTAGCATGGCCCCTTCCCAGATGCACGTCCCGGGTGAGCTACTCAGCCTCTCGGAGCCTCAGTTTTCTCACCTGGAAAATGGGTGGAGGGGGAATATACTTCCTAAGATTGCTAGAAAATAACACACAAATCAACGAAATATCTATAAAACCTGGTGCATGATGCGCACTCCACAGATTATAGATGTTATTTATCATCATCACCATCACCACCACCATCATCATCATCAAATCGGTCCAACTGCGGCTGAGAAAACGGCCATGTCCTCAATTTAACCGTTCGACCAAGGCGGAGAGAGGGTAAGCACCTCCCTGAAGTCACACTGTAAGTGCCCGTCTCCAATGCCAAGGTCCTTCCTCTCCCGCATTCCAGCCCAGGCCCCAGGACTCAGCCCTGGCCCGAGCGTGGGTACCACTGTCAACCTGTAGCCAGGGCAGTGGAGCGGAGTCTGGAGGAGTGGGGATTGGGAGCGACTGCTAGTGGGCGGGGGTTTCTTCTTAGGGTGATGAAAATGTTCTGGAATTTGACAGTGGTGATGGTTGCACAACCCTGTGAACATAAAAAACCACTGAACTGTATACTTCAAAATGGTGAATTTTATATGTGAGTTATATCTCGATTAAAAAAATCAAAGGGCTGCAGAAAACCACCTTGTAAGGAAAACCGTTCCCTGCTGGCCCCCCACCCCAGGACACTTTCACCCCTGGACATCGCTCCCCCCCCTCCCCCCGGCCTCCCTGGGGCAGAGGCTAACCTCTCCGCCTGGCAGACTTTGCAGCAGGTTCTCAGGCCCTGTCCGGGGTGAAGCCGGCTGCCAACCCCAGAGCCTCTGACCACGCCAGTGGCCATCGCTGGCACTGGCCGCTCCCCAGACACCCTGCTCTCTGACAACACAAGAACGCAGGCACAGAGCAGGGACGGCGCCCAGCCACAGGCTGTGTTTTCACTTTTCCCCTGGATGCTCTGAGGCTGCCAGCTGGCCGGAGCCGGGTGCCAAGCCCCGTCCCGACGGAGAGCTGTGGACAGAGGACTTGTCCGTGCTTTCCCCGCAGATAGGCAGTGGCCCCATAACCGGAATAAGTGCCAGGAGATGCCCAACGACCTGCTCCCTAGCCAGCCGTCGGTGGGAGTCACGGCCTCACTCTGTCAGGAGGGCAGGCCACACCAGCATGAAAACGTTCTTCTGTGTAACTATTGGCATGTGAGCTGCGGCTGAGCCAGGGGCCTGGGCAGGAACCTGCCTGAGAAATGGCTGCTTCCAGATCAAAGGGGAGGCCAAGCATGGACCACCCGCTGCAGCCTGGAGGAGGGCTGCCCAGGGTGTGGTCACCCCTGGGAACCCAACGCCCTCAGCACAGGTGGCCCTGGCACCTGCACGCAGAACATCCCTCACCTGATGGGCAGGGAAAAAAGCCCTTTCCGGGACTCTTGAAGACTTCCTCAGTTTAAAATCCCACATTCTTTCCTTTTTTATACAAAACCTTCAACAGTGGACTGACATTCTTACAAAGAAAGCATTAGTAAGCTGAGTTAAAATATTAACTTTAGACTTTGCTAAGCATGTCTGGCAAAATTTGAAGAGTAACCACCCTTGAAAGGAGCTAAAATAGAGGACCTACTTCCAGAACAGTGAAGAGAGAGAAAAACAAAGAAAGAAAATCAATGAGCGATTCCCCTGAGGACCAAATCTGTTCAAAGTCTTTTCCCAAGAAATAGAAATGGACTTTCTGGGAAATGCGATTTACTTCCTCAGGCTACTCCAGAGAGCAGGGGCGGAAACTCCAAGCTGGGGGACTCACAAGGTCCCCAGGGTGTCCCCTGACCCATCTAAGGCCAAGCAGCGTGATGAGGCCAGCGGGGCCTCCCACTTAATACAACTGTATGAATCCCAGGGAGTAATACACATTCCATGTGTATGGACCATGGGGAGGCCACACAGATGGCCCCAGCATATTTGGACTCGTCATGGGTGCCACACACCCTGGTGCTTGCGTGGGTACTGCCCATGTGTGGGCTTCAGTGCATTTGGCTCCAGGACCCCTGCTCCAGCCCCTGTAGGGCCAGGGTAGGTAAGAACCAAGGTCCAGGGTATGAGGCACTGCACCCTCACCACCTCGCCAGATGGCCGACTGCCCGAGCTGGGACTTAGGAAAGGTGTCTGGGGCATCCGAGAGCCCAGGTGGTCTGCTGGTGGCTCTTCCTCACCACTGCCCACACCCCCCTCCCCAGGGTGCAGGCCCGCCCACTTCCTGAAGCCGGCCACACAGGGCCGTTTCTCTGGCGTCACTGTTCTCTGTAAGAGCTGCAGCTGGAGCTCAGTTAATCAGTGGCCACCCCTCTGCAGAGCAGAATGCTCCAGACGCAGGGTGAGCAGCTGACTCCCGCAGGCACCCCCCTCCGGAGCCTGGAATGTCAGGAGTGCAGGGTTGTGACCTCCCCTCCCCTCCCGAGGTGACCTCTGGGAGGTGTCCACAGGAATGCCTGGCTGGGAGGAGGGAGCCGGTGGCAGGGAGCCTGCACGGGCCTGTCCCCCCTCCCCACCTTCTCTCCCCCCCACCAACCCCGGACCTAGGAAGGTCCTGGAAGCGCACCCACAACTCTAGGGACACTCTGGGTTGGTGGATGAGAAGGCCTCTGGGAAGCTAACCAGGTGGAGGGGAGCAGGGCAATACTTCGGCGTCACCCAGCAAGCTCTTCAGCTGGAAGGCCCAGGCCATGGTAAACAGCCGCCATGCCCCACCCCCCGTGGGTCTGGCCGTGCCCTCCTTGGCCTTCCCCATCGGGCTGCCATTAGTCTTGTCTAGTGAACACACATGTGCATTTAATTCGTGAGAATCCAACCATGAGTTCTCAGGCCAAAACAGAGCGCGTGGTGCCAGTTTAAGCACTGTAATTAAGAACACTAAAATCCTATTCTGCACCCTCTATTAGACCCATGGTAAGTGCCACAGGGGGGTTAGGGTGAGGGAGGCCCCCCGGGGCAGGGGTGCTTGACTGGCTTCTTGAAAGGCAAGTCAGTCGGCTGAGTAAACAAGATGGGAGGGAACAGCAGGCAGAGGAACAGCATGAGCCAAGGCAGGGCAGTGTGGAGAGCTCCTCAGAGGGCCTTACACTCCGCCTCCAGGCAGCCCCCCTGGATCACATCACATCCACCAATTTCATCAGGTTACTTCCAGCCACAAGCACCTACTGTGGTTCTCTACTGCCCTTCTTATCAGAGTTAACTCTTTAACCAATAAGACACCTCCATTAGCCCCTCACCACGGCACCCACATCATTACTGCCCCCAAACAGCCGGCTGCACCAGCTGGGCTGTTCTCTGTCATCTGGGAGGCCATCTGCCATCCCCTAGGCTTGTCTCGTGCACCAGTCTGCAGGGACAAGAGGCCCCCTGTCCTTCCCGTGGGAGGAGCTGACCCTCATGGCTGCCCTCCAACCAGCCCCAGCCCTGCTTGCCAGAGGCCTGCATCTGGGGAGCCCAACCATCCTGCTCGCTGGGTGTTTGGTGACCGGGAATGGAGGGGTCTGGGGTGTGACTTGCTTATGGCTGGGCAAGTATGGAGGGAGTGTTACAGAAATGACCCAGCACAGGGGCTTCTGAAGAAACACACTTCAGGCCCAGAAACCATCATGTCCAACACCCAGTCTTTCCCCGTAAACCATAACTTCTCGAGCCATGTGTCCGCGTCTCTGAAGGAAGCTGATCCCCCGCCCCTTGGGTATTAGCCGTCTCCTTACGCCGGTCGGGCAAGTCTGGAAGGCTGAGCACCGAGGTTACCAGACCTTCCTGGGTGTGGGGTCCTGGCTGTTTCCTCCTTCCTTCCTTCGGATTGTATTTTCCATGATGAACGTGGAATGCTTTGGTCATGAGAACCAGTTATCTTTGTTTTTACCCAGCACCCGCCCAGACAGCGTGAGGACAGAGGAGAGGGCTGGGCTGGGCGGGGTGAGCAGTGGGAGCATGGCTCTCGCCCATCACCTCCTGCGGCCTCACTGGGTACCCTGCTCCCTGGCCACAGTGCTGGTCCCGCCCGAGGCCCTGGCCTGCTCCTGATTCCTGCACCAGGACCCCAGCCTCCATCAGCTCCCGGTGACCACATGGCTCCCACACCGTGGGGGCCACCTCTCTGCCCATTTAGCCTCCCCCGTGACCCCGAGGGCTTTAGTAGAAGCTCAGGGAGTTTCCAGGGCTGTCCGAGGCCTCATAGCGAGTACACCATGGAGCTGAGACTCCAGGCCTCGAGCTCGTCCCACAATATCACGCTGCCGCCAGACAGTGCGCAGCTCAGGGACCCGCCTGGAAGGGGCTCCCAAAATGCCTTGGCCCCGCCTCCTCTAGGCCCAAGAGAGGAGCTATGCTTTTTGGGTGTTGCTTCTGGCTTCAATACTCACCCCCCAAATGTTCCCAAATGTCCCATGTGCGGTGGGCCACCTTCAGTGCCGAAGCAGAAACCCTGCCTCCCTGCAGGCGGGGACGGCTCTGTGGGGGCCCCAGGCCGCCCTGGGCTCCCAGGACCTGGCTGCATCGCTGGGCTCCAGCCCTTCCACAGTCTGGGATGACCCCTTTAATCACTGACGTTGCTTAGAGTCCTGGTGTTCAGTTGCCTCATTTGGGAACATGCCTGGAGCCGGCAGTGTGCTGACCATATGGCCCCCGATGGGCTCTGGCCCTAACGGTTCGGGGGAGGTGGGCAGGGAGGGTCACCTTGAGTTGTAAGCATAGTCAGATGGAAACCAATTTGCCAGTTCTCTCTGCGGGAGAACCCGGCTGTATGCAGGGGCGGGGAGAGGTGGGGGGGGGGCGCTTTGCTGGTGTGAGGAGGTGAGGGGCTGCTGTCTGGGGACACGGAAATCCCCGACTAGTCCTCGTGAGTCACAGGATGAGCTGGGCCACCCCTCTGCCACGGTCACTCGTAGTTTTGGCTTCTGCGTTTGTGGTTTGCAGCTTATTTTGGCCTCATGGCTAATATTTCATTAGGAAGTGGCCCGCCTCTGCCGCTTCACCACCCACTAAGATTTTTGAGGGGCAATCTTCTCAGGCCCCCAGCTGCACATCTGTGTTCTGTCTCACCTCTGCACAGGAATACATGCCATTTGCCAATACAACCTGCTGAGAAAGTCTGTTTTTCATTCAACACACAAGGTTGAGGTACAAAAAATAACTAGGGCAAAGTGCATCCTGACATTCCTACGGCGCCTTGATAAATCCCATCCTGCCGCCGTCTTCCTTCCTGAGCGCCTCGGGCCTGGCCCCCGGCACGCGGCACTGTGGATCTCACCAGCGAATGTTCAGGGAGGGGCCACGGAGGACAGCGCGGGGGCAGACCCCAGTGTCCTTAACCAGCTGTGTCCTGTGGGTTCATGCCTGAACCCCCAGAAAAGACCTACCAGAAGCTTTAACATCTCTCAGTCTCTCCCTGTCTCCCTCCCTCTCCTCCACCTGTTACTTCCTCTCCCTCTTGCCACACATGTGCATGCACAAGCATACTTACACACCAGAAAAGACCTACCAGAAGCTTTAACATCTCTCAGTCCCTCCCTGTCTCCCTCACTCTCCTCCACCTCTGTTACTTCCTCTCCCTCTCGCCACACATGTGCATGCACAAGCATACTTACACACACACACACACACACACACACACACACACACACGCCTCTCCCAAGACAGGCCTGGCAGGACCCGGCAAACCCCAGCAGAATCAGGTCTTTGCTGGGTCTTTGGCACCTCTGCTCGCCACTCTCTCCCAAAACCTTGGCACCCAGGGGCAGACAACCCCTGCTCCCCAAGTGCCCTCCAGGGGTGCCCTGAAAGCACCAGGCCCAGGCTGGGTGCTGCACCCCAATGTGCCCATCCTCAGCCTCCCCATCCAGTATCCCCAGCAGACCGCAGGGCCTTAGCTTGCTCGGAGAGACCAGGGCCCTGTGCTGCCACGGAGCCACCGTGGGCTCTTAAGGCCACTGCCACTTTCTAGGATTCTGTTTCTTCGTCACATTGGCTCAGAGAACACCGGAAGCCCCCACCTTCACGCTCCAGCTTCCCCATTTCTCACTCTGATCTTGGAAGTCACAACAAGTCGCACTAAGTGCTCATGGCTGACAGCGTCCCAAATCTGCCCAGCAGTCCCCCTCACATCTCCACTAGTTTGTGGTTCCTCGGTGCCTCAGTTCACCAAGCAGTGAAATCCCCCGCAGACTGTGGGCCCGACACAGTGTGGTCCCGTTTGATTTTGCCAGGGACAGACATGAAAACATTTTAATTAAATCTATCACCCATTATATTCAATTAATTAAAGAAAGGAAAACAGGACTGTATCAGTTATCCACTGCTATTAAGGGGGGAAAAAATTAACTCCAAGATTTAGTGGCTTCACATACCAACCAGCTGTTTGCACAGCACTCTGCAATTTGACTTTTCTCACCTGGGGTCAACACATGCAGCTATAGTCATGTGAAGACTCGCCTGGGGCTGGGTGGTCCAGGACGGCCTCTCTCACTTGTCTGATGCTCACCTGAGCTGCTGGTTGGGGAGCTCCAGTCCCCCTCTTAAGTGGCCTCGCCAGCAGGAATAAGAGATGGGGCGGGGGGTGAGGTGCAGAGAGAACTCCAGTCCCCCCCACCCCAGGATCCTCACTCTAAAATCTCCTTTTGGCTTTCTTTAGCTAGAAAAGGTTCAGTTACCTGCAACCACAAGTGCCACTTCACACTCTTTGCAAACAAGCATCTGGCAGGGGCCAGGGCACAAAGATGAGCCACCGCCAATGTCAACTGAAGGAATATGCGAGCAAGGAGAAGAGGCTGTGCCTGGGCTCTCCCGTGAAGGACTCTCTTGTTCACAGCCATTGACCTGGCTCCTCACTCCTCTGGTTCAGCATTACTTCTTCAAACACTCTTTTAAAATGTGACTCCTGCCGGGAGGGACAAGTCACGAATTTATTAATGGCAAAGAGTTTAGATCCATGTGCCACCTCGGACCGATTCAAAGGGACTGGAGTGGGTTAGGGTCAGGGTCAGGGTCAGGGTTTGCAGTGCTGAGAAGGATTCTGAGGCCATCTCCGGGTTCAGCTGGGAAGCAGGAGAGCGAGTCTCCTGACCTAGCTTCTTATCCTGGCTTTGCCAGTGTCCCGGGGCAATCTCTTTCCTTCCCTGACCTCAGTTTGCCCATCTGTAAAATGAGAGGGTAGGCCCAGCCCAGACCTTTGACAACACAGGTCCCGCTTGGCTGTAGACGCCACCTACAAGCTCTGCTTTCTCCGCTTTCATCTCCGCCCTGGGACCAGGACTCCTGGTGTTTGTGCTGTAAACAGTTTCCTATCCCAACCGGCAGAAAGGGCCCCTCAAGGACAACGAGAAAAGGACAAGAAAGGAAGGAAGTGGCCAGAGGAATTTAGCCTTTAGCCCATGGAAACCTGGGGGACAGCGAGAGGCCAGCCTGAGGCCTGTTAGTCAGCAGGCTTGAGCCCCAACGCCTGGGTCCCAAACAGGAGCCAGGAGTCTGGGTACAGAAACCACTGCTTCCAGGCACAGGGAAACCACCAGCCCACCGGTCTGATTTATAAAAACAGAAGGCAGCAAAGGAGATCACTTCTTTGGCCAGTTTATGGGAAACAAAGGACACTAGCAAAACCCACTTCCCTGTGAGATTTGGGGGGGCTTAGGGAGCCAAGGGAACAGGGGCTCCTCCTACAGAACTTACTACCTTCCTGGAGCCCCTGCTTCTGACAGCAAAATTGGGAGGTAGTCAGCAAACTACCCCCAAAACATGCTCAACATCTGGGAAGTAAAACAGCCTCAATAGTTCAGTTAATGTGCTCAGAAAATGAGGTGAAGGTAAGTGACCAGAGGTTCTTCCTGGTGGCTGTCTTTTGGGGTCCCCAAAAGCACAAACACGTTTTAAAAATATGTTTTTACTGATTTTTTTTTAGAGGGAGAGGAAGCGGGAGGGAGAGAGATGAAACATCAACGACAAAGAGAAACATCAACTGGCCGCCTCCTGCAGGCCTCCTACTGGAGATGGAGCTGCAACCAGCGCGTGTGTCCTGACGGGGAATGGAACGGGTGACCTCTTGATGCATGGGATGATGCTCAAGCAACTGAGCCACACGACCAGGGCAGCAGCACAAATATTTTTAAATGGGCACGTATCCTACAGCAAATAGAAACAAAAGCATTTCTGCTATAATGCAGTCTATTTTCCTAAAACTCTTCATATTCTGCAAAATCACACACTAAAAATACTAGCGTTCACAATGCTCAAGCAACTGAGCCACACGGCCAGGGCAGCAGCACAAATATTTTTAAATGGGCACGTATCCTACAGCAAATAGAAACACAAGCATTTCTGCTATAACTCGGTCTATTTTCCTAAAACTCTTCATAATGTGCAAAATCACACACTAAAAATACTAGCGTTCACGGGGGAAATAGTGTTGGTGCGGATCACTCAACAGTTACGAATCTTGTCGCGTGGGCATGTCCCAAAACAGCAGTGGCTCTAGTAATATCCCGGCGCAGAGAGCCTGCCCGGGCCTGGACCCAAAGCCACAGTGAGGACCGCTGGCTGGCACTCCTCTTCCACGATGAAGGCCCCCAGGGGCCCTCGCTTCTTACAGAGACCCTTCTGACCAGAATGGCAAGCCCCGCCCAGGACGTCACCTGCACCGGCTGTTTCCTCACAAGAGCAATGCCTTCGGCTCCTGCCCTCTCGGCTTCCCCAAACAGCTTAAAGGGGAAGGTGCATCTAGAGCTTTTCTGCTTTTTCCTCAGTTCCTCACCTATTATTCTTTAATCATGAGAAAGCGTGTCCTGGCCTATCACAGCATAAACTCCTGGGAAAACTTGCCAGTGAGCCAACATGACTTCCTTGTATCCACAAGAATGCAGCAGACACGATACTATACGGACTCTCAGGAAGGTCTCAAGAGGCCTCTCGGCCTCCCCTCTCCTCCTCTTGCTGCCCTGAGGCCATGGAATCCAGAAGCCCCAGCTAGCCTCCTGGAGGAAGAAGGCCCACCTGGAGAAAGAACCCCAGTCCCCAGCCACACCAAAACCCAGAGCCCCGAGGAAGGCTCTCTGGACTCTGCAGCCCAGCCCAGTCACCAGAGGGCTGTGGTCACAGGAGTGACCTGAGGCAAGACCAGCAGAAGAACTACCCAGAGGAGACCTGCTCACAGAATCATGCGCAAATAAAATCGCTACTTGTTAAGCCATTACATTCGGGGATGGTTGGTTACATAGCAAATGTAATGTGACATTTTGCAGACATTTCACGAATTCTTTACAAATGTAATCGTATTCCCCACTTGGGAGCCAATAAACCTTTTACTCGGGTTTCAATGATTCCATGGGTCTCTGAGAAGGGGCTAAGTCACCCTGGAAGTGGCAGTGTCTCTAAGGACCCTACAAAGATCGAATAAAAGTCAAGGGCCGACCAACAACCCAAATGGGCTACTTAGCCAGGGAAAGGGATCACTTGATAATTTCACTGGGACAAGAGGCATCAACCACGACTATCCCGGCAAACCAGGACACATGGCCCCCCTAAAGATAGGGGGCTGGAACTGAGGCCCATCCTCTGCAGTTCAGGGTTCCCCAGAAGGGTGGCTGGGGAGCAGCCACCAGCCCCACCTGCCCTCACAGCTGCCAGGTCATGGTCAAGGCTGGAGGAGGAGGGATGGTCCTGGCAGAGGTCAGAGCAACATCTGCAAAGCTCCAGATGTGGGGTCTCAGCACAGTGGGCGGAGCCTGTCGATGGTGGACTGGGAGTCATCTGAGGGCAACAGGCCGAAGGCCCTGGATAGAGTCCAGGGATGCAAAGGGACCTTGAACCCCACTGGTGCCCAGTCAGGAAACCCAGCGCGAGCTCAGAGCCTTGGCCAAGGACCAACTGGGAGTCAAATGGGGCCAACAACCTGAGACACCCAGCTCTCCTCCCAAGTTCTGGGCCTGCAGGACAAGAAACCACGTGGCCCGAGGCTCAGGTTGAGCTCTGGTCCTTCTTAGCTGTGGGATCTGGGGCCAGCCCTTCTCCCCTGGACGAACGCAGCCGCTGCTAACTGCCCTACCTACGCCCACTGAATTCCTAATGGTACATAATGATAGCAGAGAACAGCAAATGAACCGGAAAGCATACTCCACACTTAGCAGGGGGTATGGTAGTAAATCAAATCCACTCTGAGATGGGTACTCTGATGATCCCCACCTTACAGAGGAGGACACTGAGGTGTGGGGGGGCCTAATTAACTCTCCCAGAGTCCCATGGATGATAAGTGGTAAAGCAGGATTGGAATCCAAGCTGACGGCCCCTGTGAAACCCCACTGGCCAACCTAAACCAGCAGTTCTCGGTTGGCTCCGTGGCTCACCCTGCTCCCCTGGCAATGCCCAGACCCCACGCGCCTGCGGGTGGGGGGCACTAGCTCCCTGCCACATGTTGTTCATTCATTAAGGCCCTGGTTCCTCCCTGCCATTCAAATTATGCACAGAGATAATAAAGAAGCTTTCTCCCTTACCAAAGAGGCCTGTTTATGCTATGAGGAGATTTCGCCCCCACAAGATTGAGTCATCACTCAAAGCCTTGTTGGAATCAGAGCCGAATCTCTTCTGGCATTGACTGAGCCCCACCCACACCCCCCACCTGCTTCCTCCCACTCCTGAGCATCCACGCAGGATGTAGATGCCATTCCCCACTGCTGTGCTCCCTCATGGCTTGCCGAACGATATTCAGTCAACACACGGTCAGTACTGAGCACCTACTACGTGCCGCTACTAAGAGTATGGCCATAAAGACAGTTCCTGCCCTTGTTGGGAGAAGAGGCATTGAGA
This sequence comes from Myotis brandtii, assembly GCF_000412655.1. Lineage (NCBI taxonomy): Eukaryota > Metazoa > Chordata > Mammalia > Chiroptera > Vespertilionidae > Myotis > Myotis brandtii. The sequence continues at coordinate 4,047,296 of NW_005370286.1, read as the reverse complement.
GAAAGAGCAAAAGTTTTTAGGCTCCAAGATTAATTCACATGCCAGCTCAAGCATTCATTAGCTGGGTGATTTGATTCTCTGGCTCGGCACATTTCCAAATTTCTCAAAGGCCTCGACTACCTCATCAGCAACGTGGGGTGATGACACCAACCTCATAGGTTTGTTGGAGGAGTCAATGGGATTTATGCACATAAAACGGAAACATCGCGCACTCAATGAACACGAGTTGAGATTTCCAACAACAAACAGTCGGTTACAGAGGCTTTGGAACCACACAGGCAGACTCTCACTCAGATGGATGAGTCCAAGAAGGCTTCCTGAGAAGTGATACCTGACCCGCGTTTTGAAGGGTGAGTAGGAGTTTGCTAGAGAAAGGGAGGATGCTCCTGGCAGAGGGAACTGCATGAGGACCAAAGGACATCACAGGACACCACAGTGGCAGGGGTCACAGCCGCAGAGGCAGGTGGACATGGAAGTGGGTCCCGTGGCCAGAGCCCTAACCAGCGAGGAGCATCATTTTGACTTCTTCTTGGCCAGCTTGGGAGCCATGTCCAGCACCCACTCACTTCCGCGTGTAGTTTGGTGACCTCAGGGATGTCGAGCAGGCACATTCTCTGTTAGTCATGTACTCATTCATTCAGACATTCAATAAAGTTCTCTGGGGGCCTATGACCTGCCGGGCCTGTGCTAGGAGAGGCTTGGCCACCTCCTAACCCTCATTCGGCCCATCTCCAGTTGTGCCACACTGGCTTGGCAGCTTTCCTCTTGGTGAAATGGGGTAACAGGGCCTCCCTCAGAGTCGTTCACTCGTTAACAAATGTGGCTAGGGATAAATGAGTCATTCAAAACTTTCATATTTTAGCATAAATTAAGTCCTCAATCAACATCCGTGTTTAAAATGCTTATTTTTATTATGATTAACTGCCAGGATGGTAAGAATCCCAGCTCCCAGGCCCAACATAATGCTTACAGAGGCACCTCCACCCCAGGCAAACACCCCTGCCTACTGTTCCTCACCGTACCCCCACCTGGAGCAAATTACTACGTTTGCACTACCCATAGGTACCCTGACTACAGCACCTTAGGAGCTAGCCCAACCTGACCCACCCCTTGCTCTCCCCATCCCCACCCCAGTTCATCGCATCCTTCTAGGGCTCTATGTGTCAACCAACCCAGGCCCTGATGGGGTCAAGGCTGAAGGTCATCTCAGCCTTTGCTGTTCAAAGCTCCAGAGATGAAAAGGTGGCCCTTTGGATTTTGTTAATTAGCGAATTTAAACATTCTATTAAGGAAATTTACGAGCATATACAAAACAAATGGAACGGTGATGGACTGCCCAGCTTCAACAACTACCAATATCCTGCCGTCCTTGTTTTGTGGCATCTCCATCCACTCCCCCTCCCCCCCAATACTTGATTTGTTGGGGGGAATTTTATGGCCCATCTTTCTGGCACAACCCAGCACTCGGGGCTCCCACTGCTCACAGGTCCCAAGTCAGTTCGATACCTGTGGCCCTCATCCTTTTGCACCAAGAGCATCCTTGAAATAATCCCGGGAAGAACAGCCTTTTAAAAAATATATATTATCTTCATTGACTTCAGAGAGGAAGGGAGAGGGAGAGAGAAACATCAATGATGAGAATCACTGATCGGCTACCTCCCGCACACTCCCCCCCATCCCCCCACACTGGACAGAGCACTGAAACCCGGGCATGTGCTCTTGACCAGAATCAAAACCAGGACCCTTGAATCCACAGACCAACGCTCTATCCACTGAGCCAAACCAGCTAGAACAGCCATTTTTAAGTCCCTAATAGCATGGCAATCCTGGCCACAGTCATGGGGTTATACAGGGTGGTGGTGAAGGACCGGAGCCCTGGATTCAGATGGCCTGGGTCTGAATCAATACTTCCTAGACACATGACCTTGGATAGGTCATTCAACCCCAGTTTAGATTTCCTACCCAGTAAAAGGAGAATGCTGGTAACAGGTTTTTTGTGAGGCTTTAAAAAATAAAAGATTGCATGTTCATTTGTCCAGCACGGAACATGCAATGAGGAAACCTTAGATGTGTCAGGTAGTGGGGGAGCAGGCTCTGCTCCTATGAGATACGATTAATATCTCCCACTTCACAGATGGAGGGATGGGAGCCCAAGAAGAAGCAGTGAGTTGCCAGGGAGAGCTTGCTCCGTGTCCCAAGTCCCTGTGCTGGGAATTCTCACAGGAGCCTTGAACTCCAGATCCCTGGGAGTGAAGAAATGTTCTAGAACAGACACAGGCGAGCGGTGGCGGGTGGCCCAGCACAGCCAGCATGCATCCTCATCTTGGATGGATGGCGAGTGCCCCAGTGTGTGTGTGTGTGTGTGTGTGTGTGTGTGTGTGTGTGTGGAGCAGGGGTGCTAAATTCCATTTTACAAGACAGAAGGGTGTCCGAGGGTGCAAATCCCTGCCCACTCTTCTGACCTGAAAGTCCTGTGGCCAACCTTGCATTTGCTACAGCCACTCACTATCCCAGCGTGAGAGGCAAGAAACTGCTTCACTAACTCAAGCTTCAGCAATTTTCGGCAATTCAGGCACCCCTCCCTATCATTCTAATTTTTTTTTCCAAAGTAAAGGAAGTGGGGGGGGGGGAATGAATCAATTCAGTTGCTGAGTGATGTTCAGACAAAGACAGCCTCCAGCCTCTTGCCC
>NW_005370286.1:4043552-4044486 GCF_000412655.1 Myotis brandtii | reverse complement strand
CCTCGCCCCCTCCCCCACCACTGCAGTGCGTGTGGGGCGGCACCTCCCAGATCCTAGAACAATGGGCTGGGGAGGGGGCCGGTGCCTCTGGAGCCGGTAAAGGGCGGGACCTAGACCACAGACAGCGAGACAGCTCGCTGCCCACGGTGCTGTGCTGCACCTGACTCAGTTTCCCCAGCTCTGGGGTCCCTGCAGAGCCAGGCGCACCTTTCCTGGATGACTTTCCCTTTCCTCCGGGCATTTTAATGTCATTCTCGATAAGCAGCTGGTCCTGTGGCTCCGGGGAAGCCTGCGGCTCACTCTCCTGCAGCGGCTGCTCCCGCCACGGTCGGTCCGGCAGATCGGGACGCCCGGTGCCTCCCTGCGCCCAACTTTCCCCACGGGAGACCCACAGTCCTGGCCAGCGCGTCCCCTCGGCGAGCGAAGCCATGATTCACAGCCCCGCTCCAGGCGCTGCTCCCCCGCTCTCCCGGCTCCCAGGTCCTCCTCGCTCCTCACCCTTCCCCCACCCCATCGGAGCCTTCGCCACGCTCCCAGAGAAAGCGGCCCAGGAACAGCCGCAAAACCCGAGTGTCCGTCCTGTGCCCTGGGCACTGCCTTCCTCCCCACGCCCGCCGGGGCGAAGAAGGAACTGGGGAGCCCCGCCGCGGCGCCCCTCTTCAGCCCCGTGAACCCCTGGGGTTGGGCGTGGAGGGGCGTGGGATGCAGTTTGGATCGGAGCTGCAGTCCCCACTCCGGGCTCGCAGGACCGATCTGGGCAGGGTGAGGGAGGGGGTCGGTCCAAATCTTTGACTTCCCACTGGCTCCCCGCAACCTCGCTGAGTCGCTGGGGATGCGAGACCACCCCGCGGCCAGCCCTTGACGGGATGAGTGAGGGAGCCGTCCCGCACGGCGCGCTGGGGAGGAACAAGGTGGCGGATCGCACCCCGACTCG
>NW_005370286.1:4023953-4042812 GCF_000412655.1 Myotis brandtii | reverse complement strand
CCAAAGGAACGGTCAAGGGCCCGCGCACAAGCGGAACACGGTGCGGCCAGTTCTCAGGCCGCTGGACGCCCAGAGGGCGACCGCCTCCTAGCTGCCTCCGGGACTCCATGGCAACTCGGGAGACCTGAGGCGCTAGCAGCAGTGGTTGCCTCCAGCCTTCCATATATGGGCTCCCACCCGGCCCTCGTCAAAAGTCTGAGAATAACGACATGAATAATGCAGTGCTTCAGCGATCAATGATCCATCCTCCCCGTCCTATTGCTCCGCCACACACGCGCCACCCGCACCAGTGTCAGCTGTGCAACTGAAGAGGCAATCAGTGCGGTGATAAGAACAGAATAACCACCGTTACTGGGCCCTTCCAGTGCGCCTGGCCCATGCTAAGCGCCTAAGAGCCTTATCTCTTTCTCTGCATAACTAAGAGGTGGGGACTAGCAGTCCCCATTTTGCAGATAAGGAAACTGAGGTTTGAGGGAGTTAAGTGATGATCCCCAGAACACACACAGCAGGTGAGTGGCCAAGCTGGGATCCCCACTCAAGCCATAACTACCCTCATGCCCTGAGATGGGCCACAGCTCCCAGAGGGCACCTAGGGGAGACTTCACTGCCGCTGGATATAGGAGGGTCTGGGCCGAGGCTGCCAGGAAAGGCCAGAAACCATTTCCTACTCAGGAAGTGACTGCAAAGTGATGAGTTAAAAGGACAAACTTGTCTTCTATTTGCCTGCATTAAAAATCCCAAAAACAGCCCTGCCCTGGGGGCTCAGTTGGTTGGAGTGTCATCCCGCACACCAAAAGGTTGTGGGTTGGATCCCCACTTGGGGTGCGTACAGGAGGCAACAGATCGATGTTTTTCTCTCTCTCTAAATCAATTTTTAAAAACCAACATATCCTCGGGTGAAGATTTTTTTTTTATATCCCAAATGTACAGTCTGTGGGCAAGTAACTCTTTGAGCCTTTAGTATCCTCATCTGTGAAATGAGTGCAACAGTAGAAACCCACATCATAATACTGAAGAGGATTAGATGAAAGGATGCATATGAAACATGCTTTGCTTGGGGTCTGGCACACAGTAGTCAGTCCAAAAAGCATTAGATCTGATTAAGTCACAGACTCCTTTTTAACAGTGCACAATGGCCAGTTAATGGTATACAATGGCCAGTTGCACCGAGCAGTAGGGGCGAATGGTGCGGGACACTCCCAGAGAGGAGAACAGTATTTTCCACCGAGTGCCCTCTCCCTCCCAAGGCTGCTTGCTTGCTTGCTGAGACATCACCCCACCGGCTCAGAGGCAGAGCCAAGAGATGGCCTGGCGGGAGAAGGGGTAAGGCAGTTGCCCAGGTGACAGCCTGGCCGAACAGGCTCGGGACAGAGAGGGCAAGAGCAGCCCAGGCCCTGCATCACCCCTATAGCTGCCTGCCCGTTTCTGCTCCTATATCCCCACCGAGTAAAGCTGGCCAGGCCGAGGCTGCCTGGATTGGAACACAAGAGGGCAGGGCAGGGCAGCCACCCACAGTCTGGCCTTTGAACACAGTGTCACATGGACACATGCCTGGGCAGTGAGGCCAATAAGAAGCTTTTTAATAAACACAGTTTTGATCGAGTCCCTCTTATGCTCAAAACCATGCCAGGCTTCCCTCCTCTAAGGGAAAGAGCCCTAACTCTTTAGTGGGACTCTCAACACCTTTGACAATAGTGAGCCCCAACCTGCCTCTCCACAGTCTCCCTCCCAAGAAGCCTCCCTCCACCAGCCTTCCTCGGCCAGTTACCAGCCGCCCGTCTCCATGTCTGGCACCTCCTTCACCTCCCTCCTCTACCTGCCCACATCCAGGCATCCTTCAGGGCCGCCAGCTCAGGGAAACCTAGGACACTGCCCCACGCCAAGGTTTCCATGGTATTCCGCACACCCACACACCTCTCTTCACTCTTCTCCTCCCACAACCTCTGTTGCCCAGGCAGTTTGGCACTAGGAGGCTCCGCTGTCTATCTGGGGGGAGGCCCATCTCCATCCCAGGCTGGACCTTCCTCCTGGGTTCCAGGCCTCCAGGGAGTCTCCCCAGGGGGCCTCCCAGTCCCTTCCACTCAACCAAAGCCCGGCTCATCCTCTCCTGGCCTCCCTGCTGGTGATAGGATCTCGGTAAAGGGAATACCACCCACCAGCTGCCAAGCCATGTGCCTGGGAGTCAGCATTCACTCCTCCCTCTATGTCCATCCAAGTTCAGTCAATCTCCAAGTCAAGTGTTGCCCACTGACCTTGGAAATCTCCTCTGTATCCTCATGACCACCATCCTGTCCAGACCCCATCATTTCTCACTGCCTACTCGTCTGCAGGGCCCCCTCACCGATCTCCTGTCCTACCCCCGACCCCTCACCACATGTGTTCTTTGTGAATCCGGTCTGCCCCTGCCCACCTCTCTGGCTCCATCTCTCCCCCATGGCTTCTTTCAGTCCCTCCCATCCACCCCGCCTCAGTGCTGGGATTTCAAATACCTTAAACCGTGTTTGATGTTTGGACCACTCCTTTCCGGGTCCTGCCACCACCAGCAACCTGGAGAACTCGCATGGACCACTCACTCCCAGAAGCCTTCCCTGCAGCTCATGCTGGTCTGGGTGCCTCTCTTCAGGGTCCTCATGGCAACCTGTCTCTCCCCATCAGGTCCTGACCCCTGGCGTCAAGACATTGGCCTTGGAGGCCTGTCAGAACCAGCAGGGAGCCTGCAGCCCCGCCCTCCCGCCGCTGCAGCAAAAGGGCCTTGGGCCCACCTGCCCCCCCTGCCAGCACAGTGACACTGAGGAGGAAGGGCGGGGACATTCAGCCCGTGCTGTGGGCAGAGGGCAGACAGTTTTGATTGTTAGGAAACATGAAAGGCAATGGGTTCACCCTCATGGCTTCAATAATAACCACCACGATGATTAAGAATCGCCCTGGGGAGCACACACTCGGCCAGGTCTCACCTGGTTCTCACGGAGGCCCTGTGGTTTCACAGGAGAGGGTCTCAAGGGAAGCACAGGACGGCTGAGGCCCTGCCCGGCTTCCTCCAGCATCAGCACAGGGCTGGGACTCAAGGCCAGGCCCTTCTCCTGTCACTCAACATGAGGGAAGGGCTCCCACCCTTGAGGCCTACAGTCCCTTCCCCAACAGGAGCCAGAGTGAGATCACGTGGCTTCTCTACTATCCGTTCCCACATGAGTCGGCCTCCCGGTGCCTCTTGACGCTCACTCACACTTGCATTCTCCCTCCTTCGAGCCAAAGCACACACGGGTCACCCGTCTGAACGCACCAAATCTGGTCCCATTTCAGGGCCTGGAACACATTCCCCAAGGGAATCACGCGGCAGAGACGGAAGGAAACTGAGGCCGCCGTGTTTATTTACCAAAGAAGTCAGTGGCTGAGTCAGAATCCGCACCTGGACGATCCCATCTCAGCAGAGCGCCCAGCTCTGTCCTGCCCCACGGAGAGCTGGGCAGCAATGCGACCCAGTGCCCAGACCAGCACCTGGCACGGAGCGGGGCCTCAAGAAACACTGGAGGAATGAAAATCACCTAATTGGAATCACAGCTGACAGAGCACCTCACACCTCTGCTCACACCTGACTCATAAAACACTGGCGAGAAGCCTCCCTGTTTCCGACTTTCTCGGGATGAGGGAATTGAAGGCTGGTGAGAGTCCCCCACCTGGGCCTGAGGTCGTCACTCTAAGGCAGTGATGGCGAACCTATGACACGCGTGTCAGAGGTGACACGCAAACTCATTTTTTTTGGTTGATTTTTCTTTGTTAAATGGCATTTAAATATCTAAAATAAATATCAAAAATATAAATCTTTGTTTTACTATGGTTGCAAATATCAAAAAATGTCTATATGTGACACGGCACCAGAGTTAAGTTAGGGTTTTTCAAAATGCTGACACGCGAGCTCAAAAGGTTCGCCATCACGGCTCTAAGGGGCTGCTTTAAGCCATTCCGTTCTTTAAAGCTTGTGTTTTATTTTAAAACTGCATGAACATTTTGCATCCTGACCACTGTAGCCAGTTCCTTGATGCCACTCATATATCTGTAGGGTTTTTTCTAAGCAAAACTAACACTTTACATTTCTATTACTTGTTTTTAAAATGTCTTGTGAACAATCATTAAGCATCCACAACAGGAAAGAGAGAGAGAGAGATAATGAACCCTCAGGCACCCATCACCCAAGTTACTTAATTTTTAAAAATCAAATTTACTGTGAAACTGCCTCTCCTATAGGAAGAAATCACAGGAACTCTCATTAAATGTTAAATTAAATGCTCATTTAATTTTTACATCCCTCCCTCTAAGAAATACAAACTAATATTCAGACGGGGACGTTAAGGAGGGTAGGGCCCAGTCACTGCTGGAAGTTAGAAGGGGCAGAGCCAGGAGTCGCCCAGACTGGCCAGTTACTGAAGCATGAACTTCACCTCCAGGCCCCCCATTTGTACAATTCGATAAAAATCATATTTTCCCCCCAGGACTGGAGGTGAAGTACGGCCTCTAAAACAAGTCAAGGACATGGGTCCACGCCCTCTTTCTTTTATACCTGAGCTTTGCATTAAAGTTGCACTGTTTCCAGAAGCTTCCCACTCCAGGTGAGGGAGAACACATGGTCCTCCCTTCATCCTCTCCCTCATCCGTTCTCATTCTTTCTCTCATAGACGTGAGCAGGCCTCTCACTGCGCTGGGACACGAAGTCTAACCAGGCGTGGACCCAGCCCTCAAGGAGCCCCAGCCTCAGTGGAAAGGAGAGAAACACACAGGCATAACCATATGCAAGGCAGACCTTGAGCCACACCCAGGCGTGCAAAACCTATTCGAAGAATGCTCTCGGCCTCACCTACCTCTGTCTCCTCCATCAGCAGCAAAGAGCAAGGTCCTGGAGGGTAGGGGGCAGGGAGCAGAGGGGCTAAGGGGTGTGGGTTTGGGAACTGGATCAAGCTTGGGTTTGAATCCCAGCTCCACCCCTTCCTAGCTGTGTGGTCTCGGGTGCGTCACCTACCCGCTCTGGTTCACTTATAAAAGTGGGTTGATAACACCCACACAGCAGAGCCCTTGGAGCATAACATTAGTTAATGCTTAAACCAGTTTCTTCAATCAAGGAAGCTTGCCACCAGCTGGCCACTGCCACCGGCTATTACTCATCACCGGCTCCAGTAACGAAGCCCAGCCCCTGAGCGAGGCCGAAGCTTTGCAAGAGGGTCCGACGTTCCCAGGAGGATGTTTCTCTTAACTAATCTCTCCTTGGAAAGTCTGTAAATTTGGAAAATAAATAAAATAAAAGATAAAACTTCTCAGCCTTCCCTACTCAGCTGGCCAAGGGGTGTCAGCCGCGTGTGAGAAGAACAGTCTGGTGGTCAGTGGAGCGAGGACAAAGATGCCCTGTTGCTCCCAGCCCTGTGCTGGCACCTGTTCCATGATCCTGCAGCAAACCCACGGGCAGTGAGGCTGGGGTGGCCGGAGTGAAAGCTTCAGAATCAGGCCCCCCTGGCCCTGGCTAGCCACTCCCCGGGGCCTCCTCCTGGGTTGTTAAGGACCAGGAAGGACACCTGGCACAGGCAGGCACTTGGTTAACGTGGTTACCACTATGTCAGTAATGGGACAAGCACCGGACTGGTCTCAGGAACCCTGGGTCAGGCTCTGCCACATACTGCTGTGTGGCCTTGGGCAGGTCACCCAGCCTCTCTGATGCCCAGTCTCCCCATTTGTACAATGCGGGAATGTCACAGATCTGGAGCGGATCCCAGCTTTGCCCTCTGAGTCTGTGATCTTAATTGCTCTGAGCCTTACTCTCCTCATCTGTGACATGGGAGTGATTTTTGCACCCACCTCCCAGTGCTGCCGTGAAGATGCAAGGAGGCCATGTGTGCGGAATGCCTGGCTCAGGGCCGGCACATAATAAGGGCTCAGTGATAGAGATGGATGCTCCGAGGGGAAGAAGGACTGTAACACTGAGATTCCTCATCATCACCATCACCATCATCATCGTACCGTCATCATCCGTTCCTTTCTGTGTCTGCTTATGTTATGCTGAACAATAAGCCCAGCTCTGGAAGGTGAACATTTCACCTTCCCAAGAGAGCAGGCCTCAGGCACAGGATGGGGAACAGCCCCTCTGGACGGCTCAGTGGGTCCCTGAGCCAGGCCCCACCTGACAGGCATCTGCTACTTGCAATTTAGTCACAATGGCTACACAGCCAGGTGATGGCCCAAAACTGCTCCCCAAAGCCTCCCCACGCTGACAGGGAGGTGGGAGGAGGAGGAGGAGGAGGAAGCGGGCTCCTCCATAATAAGCCTGTACCTGGACAGCCTGCACCTGTAAAATGGGGAGAAACACAGTCCCCGAACCCCGGCTCACCATGAGGCTGGGACGTGCTAAGGTCCAGGTAAGGTCAGAGAGTGTTATTTATCTTACCCCCCAAAAAGTTTGCCATTTTCTTCATTTACTATTTTCTCTGGTGTCTTCATGAGGTTCTAAGGTTGAAGCAAGAGGAGATATTTGCTAAAAATCACAATGTTAAGCTTAAAAAGTTAAGTTTCTGTTTTTTAGAATCAAAGCAAGTTGAGGATATAAAGGACTATGGATGAAGAAATCGGTGGCATAAGGTGATCCAACCAGCATAAGAATGTGTGTGTGTATGTTTCTCAAAGACCAGAGCTAAATACACAAAAGCCACAGAGAAATATCACCAAGAAGAATCTAAACAGTTACACAAGGACATGAAAAGTCATGAACCTTGTCAGTACCGCATACTCGTATGCATGCAGTGAAACACTTGTTCAACGGGGTAAATTAGAAAACCAGGCAACAACACCATGTAATGATGACACGATTGTGTTTAGAGCTATACTTTCACACCTACGCAGATAATGCCATCATTAACTAAGTCGTTTCACACTTGGGGAAATCATATGGGAATATTAAAAGCACTTTGATCAATTAATCCTTCTCTTAGAAATTATTCTATGCCAACGGGAAAGACTCTCATTATCCATATATTATTGAATGTTATTTTATGCAAGGAGTACAACTGAATAAAATTACGAATATGAAAATGTCCCAATATGACATGAAAAGAGGCTGGAAAAGTATGTGCACATAATGAGCAGTGTCACTAAATGGAGCCGCACATGGACAGGAGCTGGACAGCAGAAACATCAAGTTGGGCTCAGTGAAGGGAAAGCGAGGGAGGCTTTAGTCCTTTCCGATTCCCTTTAGGGCTATATCCATTTTTTCTCTCTCCCTCTTCCTCTACACTCGGCCAGGAGATGGCCCCTCACCTCCTGGCAGGGCGGGGAGCTGCCTCCTGCCTCCACCTCTACTTCCACTGCCTCTCGCCATTTCATTTGGTTCCTAAATCCTGTGACTGTTTCTCCAAACTGCAGCTCTCAAAACAAACTGGCAGTGTGCATGAGATCAGAAGGCCAACAAGCTCCAGCAAATACCTCATCAGAGCAAACACATTCCACTATGTGCTGGGGCCAAGGAATTGCACATTCGGACACGAAATGTCAGGCCCCACAGAAGGTCCTCTGAGGAGCCGTCTGTGAGCTCAGAACCGCCGCCCTCCACCTACTTGCTGTGGTAAAGCTCACTCTACCCCTGTCACAAGGCCTCTCCTGAGTTACATGCCCCTTTGAGAATTGGACAAGTGCTCAGAATTTGCAAACCATTTTGAAGAGTTCATAGATCTAGGTGGTGGGACTTCCTCCCTCCCTCCCTCCCTTCCTCCCTCCCTTCCTTCCTTCACTTATTTATGCGCTAAAATAAGCAAGTAGTAAGAGCATAATATTGTACCAAGCCAGGAGGATAAACAATGGTGGGAAGACATGGTCCCCACCCTGAAGACCCAACTCTGAGGATAGACAAAAACAAGAAAATACAACTTCCGGTGACTTGCGATTGGGCTGGTCCAGGTACCAAGTGCCAATATCAAGAGCAAATGTTTACTGAGCACTTACTAAAGGCCAAGGACATCTCTAGGCCCTCTCAGTCTGTATGGAGCACATAACTCATTATGGATTACTGTGAGTTGTGTTTAATCCACTTAATCTCCCAGCATCCTTGGAGGAAGGAAATAGTATTATCTTGTTACAGATGAGGAAACTGAGGGAAAGAAAAAATTCGACACTGTGCCTTTTTCAAGGCCAGTCAGCAAAGACGTTAGAGACCTGGGATCCCACCTGCACTCAGGCTGGTGACCAAGCCGCCTCCGTCCGCGTGGCTCACCCCAGGCAGAGGGGGCTCTCCATGCAGACAGGCACTGCGGTGTTGTGGGTAAGGCCTGTGACCCTGTGCTGGGCTCATAGCGGGAGCCTCGCAGGGAGAAGCAGCCCTCCCATGGGCTGACCCTTCTAGGTTCTGAGTGACAGGGCCCAGATGGGGAACTGCTCCCTTAGGACCACACTGATGCACCTGTGTGGACAGCCCGGCTCCTCCCCCCGGATCACCCACCCTCCCGGCAAACACCCCTTCCTTCCAACAGCAAAGGGTGACAGGGAGATTCGGAGTTAGACTCACCACGTGCACACACACTGGATGAGGTTGCATACAGACAAAGTCCATTAACAGACAGGCTGTCTTTTAGGCTAAAACCAGGGAGAAAGAAAGGCAGTGGACAGAGGTCCAGTCACAGACCAGGCCCAGGGTCGATATCCTGCTGTGTGACGTTGGCATTTCTTGGTACCTCAGCTTCTACATCTATGATATGGGGGGTAATAACTGTACCTGCTTTACAGGAATGTTATGAAGATCAAATGGGTTAATGCATGTGTGGAGAACAGTGGCTGGCACATAGTAAGTGCCAATAAATGTCAGATACTATTGATTATAGGCTGAGTGATAATATGAATATATTCACCTATCCAGATAAATGCAAATCAGATACATGTATTATCTACAACATGCATTGAAAAACTGGAAGGGAAGACGCAAACATATTAATAGTGACGATCTCTGCATAGTAAGATCATGAGTGATTTTTTTCATTACTTCTCTTCCCCCCTTTTTAAACAGATACAGGGTGGGGCAAAAGTCGGTTTACAGTTCCTCATATGGAAAATAACACAACCATTAACTAAAAATAATAATACAAGAATAAACTCTGTTTCAAATACTCACAACTGTAAGTATTGCCCCACCCAATATGTTTTTCTTTTATAATCAGAATAAAATCAGCCGTAACCGGTTTGGCTCAGTGGATAGAGCGTCAACCTGCGGACTGAAAGGTCCCAGGTTCAATTCCGGCCAAGGGCATGTACCTTGGTTGCGGGCACATCCCCAGTAGGAGGTGTGCAGGAGGCAGCTGATCGATGTTTCTCTCTCATCGATGTTTCTAACTCTCTATCTCTCTCCCGTCCTCTCTGTAAAAAATCAATAAAATATACATATTTTTAAATCAATAGGGAAATCTTTAAAATCAACAAAAGTGAGACAGGTGGCTTAGAAACAGAGGATGGGATGAGAAAGGCAGGCCTCGATGCTGGGGTCTAGCACCACGCAAGGGAGGGGGGCCTGGGTTTGTGGATTTCGGTCTCTTTGAAAACCTCCACCCAAGTCATCCTGCAAATCGATGCCCGTGTCCCATCTTCTGAGAACGTTGCTAATTCTGCCCCTTCTCACCCCACACTTGGTCCTTTTCTCTGCACGTGTCCAGGCCTCCTCGAGGCACTGCCTTACAACCTCAGTGGCCAGTTATGGCCCGCCCACTATGCACCAGGTCCTGAGATGGCCTCTTTAGTGGGCGATCTCTTGTATCTGGTCCAGAGGGAGAGGATGACTTGCCCAGGGCTCCTCTTACTAGACAGCTCCATGCTACATAGTAGAGGTCAGGGGTTACTGGAATATGGTTGGGGGCCATGAGAGGGAGTTTCTATTTCCTGATTATAATCCTTCTTGTGCATAATTTCGGCGTCAACTGTGTGTAAGTGTGCTTGTGTGGACATGTGTGCATGTGTGTGTGTGAAAGAGGGGGAGAGAGAGGAAGAGAGAGAGGAGATATTTATAAAATATTTTTTCAGACTCTGAGAATAGATAGCAACACTTGCTTGAGTGTTTCAAAGAATCAGAGAAACTGAATTTAAAGTCAAAAAATTAAGGGGATGGGCTCAGATAAGTAGAAAAGAGAAGAGTCTGATCCTGTGTTCAGGATGAAGGCCCAGGCTGATTCTAGATCAGCTGTGGGCAAACTACGGCCCGCGGGCCGGATCCAGCCCGTTTGAAATGAATAAAACTAAAAAAAAAAGACCGTACCCTTTTATGTAATGATGTTTACTTTGAATTTATATTAGTTCACACAAACACTCCATCCATGCTTTTGTTCCGGCCCTCCGGTCCAGTTTAAGAACCCACTGTGGCCCTCGAGTCAAAAAGTTTGCCCACCCCTGTTCTAGATCCTTGCTCCTCAGCACAGAATCCTGGGAGTTCAGGGCAGAAGGCACTTTGGAGGGACTTTGTTAAAACCGTCTGCTCCAGGCAGAGACCCCCTCTCCTGCAGCCCCGACAGCCAGTTTGTTAAAACGCCTCCCTGGAGGGGACCTGAGAGCTCGGATAGCACATCCCCCCATCTCTGAGTGGTGTCAGCAAGCTCTTCCCCTCATAGTTGAAATGTCTTCTCCATCGTGTCAGAGCCTGGAGCTTAGAACCTGGGATCTAGAGAATCTGACAGACTGGATTCCCAGCAACCCTCTGACTAGCTGGTGTGATCTTGGGCCAGTCACTGGGCATCTCTGGGAGCCTTCGCCTTGCCCCCAGCTCGGACAAGCTCGTCCTTTCCTCTCTAGGTGGTTTGTCTCTACGCTCAGCAGTGATCTGCATACGTGTGCCCTGCGCCACCTTAGGGACAGCAGTGTGTCAGAGTCACCTCTAACACAGCTGCAGGCTTAAGGTTGATGGTGACAGGGGACCAAAAACTGCTTCCTGTGTTGGGAGGGGTGGCATTACCAATTTAGTAATTCATCCTGAACCTATGCACAGTGGAAACTTGAGGCTTTTGAATGGATTTATTTTTTGCTATCTCATGGCACATGTGAGCCAGGAAGTCAATGACCTTTTATTTATTTTATTTATTTTTTAAAATGTATTTTATTGATTTTTTTTATAGAGAGAACCAAGGTACATGCCCTTGACCCAAATCGAACCTGGGACCCTTGAGTCCGCAGGCTGACGTTCTATCCACTGAGCCAAAGTGGTTAGGGCTCAATGACCTTTTAGCTAATATTTTTAAGGTTCTATCCACTGAGCCAAACCGGTTAGGGCTCAATGACCTTTTAGCTAATATTTTTAAATAAAATACTTTCAAATGACACCAATAAAACATGATTGTTTTCAAACAACATACCAATAAACATAAAAAAGAAAGTCTTCTGGGAACACACCACCCAGAGGTGACATTCTGAGGGTGGTCTCGCAGAACTCTTATGCATGTTACCTCGGTCTGTATAGCGTGATAGAATTCAGTCTCTCCAAGCCCACAGGGCCTGGCTTCCCAGAATCTGGGTGGAACTGCCCCCAGCCGGGTGGAGCCGGGGACCCTCCATCCAGGGCTTTGGCCCTGGGCAAAGACAGAGCTGGCTCCTGTCCCAACTTGGGGCCATCTCCAGGCAGAAACAAAGGGGCCATTTTTCTTCCCCTCGCGGACACAGTGTGCTCCGAACTGGGAGTTTTTCTGGGTTATGAGATTCAACTCAACTGGAAAAGATCATCTGAGGTTTCCCAAGAAAGTCAGATGTAAAGAGCCTACACTGAAACTTTATTTTTGTCCAAAATAATCATGAATTATGAAAGCCATTGGGTGGAAGCTCAGGGAAACAGCAGGCTTTTGTGGAGAAAGAAAAAGCGTGGGTGAGATCTAGATGCTGATAAGACTGTTGAAAAGACTCTGAAAGGACCATTGAGTTTTGGGAAGGGCCCAGAGATGAGCCTCTCTCACTTCCCTGTATCCTCTAAGAGGCATTCCTGATGGGTAATCTGTGACAGGGGACACAGATGAGTTGATGTTAGGATTTGCCCAGTGCCAGGGCTGTGGCTCACAGGACCCCCAGAGGTCATCTGTCAAGGCTGCCAAGGAACTGATGAATTCCTTTATAACTCACTTTCATCCGATGGCACTACCCTATGGAAGCCATAACTACAAATGGATTTATACTTAGACCACAATCCTATATCTAGGAATCTACCCACAAATACGAAATAACAATGCAAAAAGGTAGGCTTGCTTGTAATTGCAAAATACTAGAAAAAAAACACAAATAGTCACTCAGGGACTACTTGAATATAAACTATGGCACATCTATTCAAGGAAAGTCTATGTAGCCATGGAATGAAGAAAATCCCTATGAATTTATATGGAACAATTTCCAGGATATATATTATTAAGTACAATAAGCCAAATACAAGAGCCTATACAATGTAACCTACATTTTGTGTAAGAAAGGGGAAATATTCATATAAATGTATGCTTAGTTTTGCAAAAAGAAATGCAAGGGCAATAAACAAGAAGCTAATAAAAGTGTGAGACAAGGTGAAGAGGATGGTGGTGAGACATCTATGGATTTACCTTTCTACATAGTTTTGATTTGGAGAGCTTTATATACCCCCAAAATAAATTAAATCCAAAGGATTTTTTAAAAGCAAACCCTAAACTTCACATAAATAGAAGCAAATCAACCTTACTGTGTATCCTGAGTGGTAGGTATGACATAATCACACAGAGAAAGTCATTAATTCAAGTAAATTTGAACATAGTATTCTAATTGCATATCTTTTTAAAATGTTTTTAATTAAATTTATTGGGGTGACATTGGTTAACAGTATCATATAGGTTATATATCTTTAATATGACATTTTCTAATGATAAAAAGGACTACCTTGAACTTAATGTAGTAGGTTTGTTGTTGGTAGAAGTATTGGTGGCATAATTCTGAAATTATTTTTTTGTGTGGGTATTGAAAGATAGGACGAATGAACAAATATCTGATGTGGTTGGGGACCAAGGTTTTGACTGTAAAGAGGCAAGATATAAATATAAATTGGGGAAGGTGAAGAAAAACTTATGTTATTATATTTGAATTAGGTATGTCAATGCATACGTGTGGCTCAATGGTTGGGTGTCAATCCATGAACCAGGAGGTCGCGGTTCGATTCCTGGTTGGAGTGCATGCCCGGGGATCGAGACTGCAACCAAAATGCCTGCCCTTGACCAGGAATCCAACCTGCGCCTCCTCGGTTCACGGGCCAATGCTCTAACCACTGAGAAAACCGGTTGGGGCCATAATAATATTTAAAAAAATAAAAGATGTTTATAGAAAAAGAAAAGAAGGAGCCCAGCTGGTGTGGTTCAGTGGCTGAGCATCGACCTATGAACCAGGAGGTCATGGTTTGATTCCCAGTCAGGGCACATGCCCGGGTTGCAGGCTTGATCCCTGGTGTGAGGCATGCAAGAAGCAGCCGATCAATGATTCTCTCTCATCATTGATGTTTCCATCTCTCACTCCCTCTCCCTTGCTCTCTGAAATTAATAAAATTATATTTAAAAAGAAAAGAGGAAAGAAAGACTTTAAAGGTATTTGCTGGTGTTGGCTGCATTATTCTTGTAGTTTATCTGTAAGGTTAAGAATTTTCAAGATTAAAACATGAAGGGGTCACTACAAAAATATTCATGTCTGGTGATGGATACATTAACTAGCCTAATTGTGGTGATCATTTTGCAATATGTTCATATATTAAATCATCACATTGTACACCTTAAACTTACCCACTATTATATGCCAATTATATTTCAGTAAAACTAGGGGTGAAATAAAATATTTTTAAAACTTGAAGAGAAAAAGAAACATGAGCACAGGGAAGGCTATCCCAGTAAGATGCTGAGAAGTGGGTCGGGAGAGCCCCAGTAGCCAGTTGTCCCCAATAAGGGGACAGCGCTCGCTGCGGAGGGCTCGCAGGGTAACACCCCCCAGCTCTCTGCAGTCAGCCTTCTCCCTCGCTACAGAAATCAACTCATCCCCCCTGCCTGGGTCTGTCCTGTTTCAGAACCGAAAGGCCTGCATCCCAAGAGCGCCCTCTGTCCTGGGCAAACGGGGAGGGTCAGTCACTCCAGCTGGGAGCAAACTGGCTGCTGGGCTGTAAAGAGCCAAAATGTGCTCAGGGTGAGACTGCACCCCCTCCAGACGCTGCTGCCCAGACCCCAGGATCGGAGGGCCTGAGAAAGGGGCACTTCCTGCCTGGCTGCATCTTCAGACAAGACCGCCCCCACCCTTGGCCCCTCGGCATGCCTGCCTGATGCCCCTGCACCAGACATCAAAGCCCCAGAGGTTCGGAAGGCCTGCAAATGGCATCACACAGTAACCCAGGTCGCCACTTCCTCCCGCGGCTCCATCAGCCTGGCCCGGCTCAGGGGAGTCCTCTTCTCTTAATCATGTTTCTCTTCAGAACCACTCTTGCTAGGAGCAAGGGATGCCACTCACAAATCTCGGGTTCAAATGATGTCTCACCTGTTCTCACCTCGTCGCTTGATGTACTAACAGTTTTGTTCGAAGACTTCCTTTAAATAATGTGCCAGAGACTTAAAAAGAAAAAAGCTCACCCTGGCACATTCGGGTCCCCAGGGAAATGCTGGGTTTGCAGCCACAAGGCATCCCCAGGAAGATCCATCAGGATGATAGCTGACCCCGTCCTGGTGGGGACCCGGAGAGCTGCAGAGCCCTGGGGGCTGAGGGCGGGACACGGCTGTGGTCTGTCCCCAGCTCTGACCCTGAGATGGGCTGGGGTGGGGAGTGGAGGACTGAGGCCTCTGGGGCTGGAGACAGGGCACCCTGGTTGGTTCTAGAGCAGCGGTTCTCAACCTGTGGGTCACGACCCCTTTGGGGGTCGAACGACCCTTTCACAGGGGTCGCCTAAGACCATCGGAAAACACATATATAATTACATATTGTTTTTGTGATTAATCACTATGCTTTAATTATGTTCAATTTGTAACAATGAAAATACATCCTGCATATCAGATATTTACATTACGATTCATAACAGTAGCAAAATTACAGTTATAAAGTAGCAATGAAAATAATTTTATGGTTGGGGGTCACCACGACATGAGGAACTGTATTAAAGGGTCGCGGCATTAGGAAGGTTGAGAACCACTGTTCTAGAGAATCCTGAGGAGTCTGCTCCGTAGTGTCTCCTCTCCTGACCAACCTGGAGGGAAAACTGGCCCGGGAGACACAGGCCCTGGAAGGAGGTAGCGTAGACGCAAGCAGAGGACAGGGGCCTGGACTGGGCGGGCCACACTGGCAGAGGGCCGCCCGGGAGGAGGCATGGGCCGCCCGGGAGAAGGCGGATGCGCTGATCCTCTCCCTGGTTCCAGACCACCTCCCCCACCTTGTACCCCTCCTGGTCACTGATTGGCAGAGCTCTGTCCCCAAGGCAAGGCCGACAGAAGCTGGTGCTGCTCCTCCTCTCACCCCTCACCACCCACCGCTCCGTCTCCGCCTGGGCTCGAGGCTGTTAACAAAGGAGCTCTCGGCCAGCTCTGGGCTCCCCCTGCTCTGGGGCAGCCTCTCTTGGCTGAATATTCCCTAACTGCACCCCCTTTCAAAAGGCAGCTGCTACCTCTTTAACTGTCGTGAACATTTTGGCAGTTCCTCAAAAAGTGAAACAGAACTCTCAAACAACCCGGCAATCCCACTCCTAGGTACACAGTGAGAAAACGGAAAAGCGGTCTTCACGCAACTGTTCCGAGCAGCATGATGCCCAGTAGCCAAAAGGTGGAGACAGCCCCAAAGTCCATCAGTAACGGATGGATCACCAGGATGTAGCTTATCCACGCTACGGAATGCCATTCAGCCGTAAGAAGGAACGGAGTTCTGACACATGCTACTACATGGGTGAACCCAGAAAACACCATCTAATGAAAGAATCAGACACCAAAAGACCAACTGCATGATTCCATTGATATGAAACGTCCAGAGGAGGCAAATCCAGAGAGACAGAAAGCAGACGAGCGGTTTCCAGGGCTGGGGAGAGGGAGAATAGGGCGACTGCTAATGGGTATGGAAACGTCCTGAAATTCTACCGTGGTGATGGCTGCACAAGGGAGTGAGCATCCCAAACCCCACTGAGTGTGCACTTCAAGCTGGTGAATTTCATGTCATGTTCATGATGCTTACATTTCTATGAAGCAGTCCGCTGGGCTCTCTCTCTCTCTCTCTCTCTCTCTCTCTCACACACACACACACACCTCTCACTTAAAGTTAGTGGTTCTCAACCTTCTGGCCCTTTAAATACAGTTCCTCATGTTGTGACCCAACCATAAAATTATTTTCGTTGCTACTTCATAACTGTAATGTTGCTACTGTTATGAATCGTAATGTAAATATCTGATATGCAGGATGGTCTTAGGTGACCCCTGTGAAAGGGTCGTTCGACCGCCAAAGGGGTCGCAACCCACAGGTTGAGAATCGCTGATCTAGATCATCTTTACGGTCCCCATGCTGACCTCTCTCATCAGTAACGGATGGATCACCAGGATGTAGCTTATCCACACTACGGAATGCCATTCAGCGATAAGAAGGAACAGAGTTCTGACACATGCTACTATATGGGTGAACCCAGAAAACACCATCTAATGAAAGAACCAGACACCAAAGGACCAACTGCATGGTTCCACTGATATGCAACGTCCAGAGGAGGCGAATCCAGACAGACAGAAAGCAGAGGAGCAGTTGCCAGGGCTGGAGAGAGGGAGAATAGGGCGACTGCTAATGGGTATGGAAACGCCCTGAACTTCTATCATGGTGGTGGCTGCACAAGGGAGTGAGCATCCCAAACCCCACTGAGTGTGCACTTCAAGCTGGTGAATTTCATGTCATGTTCATGATGCTTACATTTCTATGAAGCAGTCCGCTGGGGTCACCGTGACTGTGACCCCAGTATGGCTGCCGGTCCAGGCAGGCTTATTCTTCTAGATCAGTGGTTCTCAACCTTCTGGCCCTTTAAATACAGTTCCTCATGTTGTGACCCAACCATAAAATTATATGTTGCTACTTCTTCATAACTGTAATGTTGCTACTGTTATGAATCGTAATGTAAATATCTGATATGCAGGATGGTCTTAGGTGACCCCTGTGAAAGGGTCGTTCGACCGCCAAAGGGGTCGAAACCCACAGGTTGAGAACCGCTGACCTAGATCATCTTTACGGTCCCCATGCTGACCTCTCTCGTCCGCACTGGCCTGTCCTACGGGGGCTTGCAGATTCTTTCCCGCCCCAAATTCCCCTGCGTTTCGGGGAGCAGACTTAGGGGACAGATTTGGAGTGAATGATGGGGGCGTATCCAGCATAGCACACCAAGACATACTAGTAGGTCCGACCATCAGCATCTCTGTTCCTGGATGTTTCCTGGCCCAGCCCCCACAGGGTCTCCTCTCAGACCAACCGTAGCCTGGCTTCCCCTTTCTCCAGCCGCCAACCTCCTACAGGGCAAACTCCCCACGCTGGACCTTTGAGCCTCCTCTTCACATTCAAAGACGCCTCGGGGTGGCCCCAGCGTCCCATCTCACAGGCCTCTCCGTCCCTCCCTGCTCTGGTGTTACCTTCAGCCCCTTCCCCAGTTCAGGAGATGGTGGCTCAGAGAGAGGCAAGTCACCCAGCTACCAAGAGTGGGGTGGGGTCTCCAACACAGACCCTTGTGGCTTTCCATTTTGGGGACTGGGGCTTGGGATGAAGGGTCCCCATTTTGAGGACTAGGGCTTAGGGTGGTCAAAACGCCAGGAACATGCCCTGGGAGTCGTGTTCGCCTGTCCGGCTGTGACTTTTACTGGGAATGAAGCTGTCAGGGAGATTTGTACAGCCTCCCCCTCCAACCCCCAACCTGCTTGGCTCGGGGCTGCTGGGCGATCAATCCGCTATCTAAACCCGGGACGCAGAAGCCATTCTTGGCTCTGAAACATGCTAATTAGGTTCCGGCAATCGAGCCAATAAATTAGAGCAAAACAGCTATTGATTCGGTTATCAACGTTCGTGGAGATGCTCAAAGCAGCACTCCAAAGGCGACAGGGAGAAAATAAACACCCCAGAAGCCCACTGACTCTCTGAAGGTTGTGTTTTCAGAGCAATTTTTTTTTTTTGAGAAAATGCTGGTTCAGGGAAGACATCTTAACAAGTGCAGGCCTCTGCCCCTCCTGCTTAAACCCCGCTCCATCTCAAGGACACTCCGACAGTGCCAGCGCCCGGGAGAAAGCTAGAGGTGGGTTGCCACACAGGGGGTGGTGGCCGCACAGGGGGTGGTGGCCACAGAGCCCAGGGGAGCTGAGCTCCGCCCTCCTCCCGGTCTCATGCAGAGGGAGGGGACCAGCCTGGCTCTCAGTCATCCTCCAAAGAGCCAACAGAAGAGGTGTGGTGTGACCCCCCCCTTTTATGAATGAGGAAACTGGGCCACAGAGCCCAGGGGAGCTGAGCTCCGCCCTCCTCTGGGTCTCATGCAGAGAGAGGGGACCGGCCTAGCTCTCAGTCATCCTCCAAAGAGCGGATGGAAGAGGTGTAGTGTGACCCCCCCTTTTATGAATGAGGAAACAGGCTCAGAGAGGGGGGTGGCTTGTCCTTGGTCACACAGTTCCAGAGCAGGAACCTCGGGTCTCAGGTAATGATCAAGAGTTGGGCTTCTGAGACCTGGTGACCCCGTGAGCCCTCCCGGTGAAGCGCAAACAAGTGCTCGGAGGACAGGCTTCCCGCAGAACTGTCACCACAGGCAGGAGGAGCAGCCACGGGGAGGCCCCATCCAGAAGCCACCCTGGTGGCCAGGGCCCGGCTGGGCCAATCAGATGCTGTCCTTGGGTTTGTGGGTCTGTGAGAGTCA